>NC_141055.1:42879380-43094380 GCF_041138505.1 Cibotium barometz
AGTGATTATATTGCCGAGTATTATGGGCTAGGAACTATTGAAAAGGCCCCTGTGTGGACAGGTGGTGAGCGTTCTAGTTGCCAATGATGCCATAGATACTCTGATGAAGGAATGATGGGAAATTATGAATCAACTGGATAAATTGGAATATTGTGATCAGTGGTATTATGGTTTCATTAAAGGATTGTTTTACAGTTAGCTGATGCTAAGAAAAAGGCAATTTCATATTGTTTTCTTAGCTGATGCTAAGAAAAAGGCAATTTCATATTGGGTGTGTAAGTGGTGTGGCTAGTTTTATGTTTGCATGAACTTCCGGCTAGGGGGCCTTGGAACTCTTTTCCTTGGTACCCGGGATAAAACCTAACCAAATTCCAAATTGGATCCCATCACTACAGTGGTTGGGCGGTTGGCTAACCCATGGGATCGGATGGGGTTAGGCTGGACTGATGGATCCGTAAATCGAGATTTAAATTCTATTATTACGATAGATGAAGTAAATCCCGGATAGTAAATTGTTCTATGGATAGGAATCAACGGCTGTGCCTCTTGATGGGGAAAAAAGCGTTGATCCCAATGATCCAAGTGCAAGTTTCTTCCTTGATCTGACCAAGTACCGTTAGAGGTGCAGTCGGATCGGTTTGATCAGTTATGATCTTGACTACGTTAGAGTAAAGAGTTATCCTGGTGGAATCGCCCATGCTTTCCGGGTAAGGGAAGTTTTTTCGGGTTCGGTTTTTGAAAAACCAACGGATTAGTCTCTTGTCCGGATATCTGTGGACGAGGCCCCGAGTGTGGGTTCCTGCCCGCGCATGAAGTGCTACTTCCGCTGCTAGTACCCCGAATCGTTGCGCGGTGGGAACAGGGATCTCACAATAAGCCTATTGCATAAGGCTATGCATAAGGATTATGCATAGCCTATTGACCTAACCCTAATCCCCAGCACCCAAGGGTGAAAAACACAAAAAGAAGAACTATAACAAAAAATGAAAAAATAGGGCTTACCTCTTTAATGAGAAGTCGTATGAGAGGATTGGCCTAAACCCTTGTTCACTTGAATAAACCGACACAAAAAAAATATAATAAATAAAAAAGTTAGTTCTCATTAACACATTAGCAAGCAAGGAGGATAAGAGGAAAAAGAGGTAAGTACCCTAAACCCTACTCTTAATGCATAAGTGATTGAAATAAATTAGTTTATGTTAAGCCTAAATCCTAGCTCTTTGCTTAGAGTTCTTAATAGATAGCTTTGATAGAGAGCTCTCCATCAAAGCTCACTATTAGAGCTCTATGCATAGGGCTAGGGTTAGGGCAAGGGAGAGGAAAGAGAGGGAAAGGGAGAAAGGGGAAGAAAAGAGAGGGAAAGGGGGAAGAAAAGCTCACATAGAGCTATGTAGAAGCTTTCCATGAAAGCTTAGAATAAGGAAAAGTTTTGAAGCTTTCCATGAAAGCTTGGGAGAAAGCAAGAAGGAGGCACTTACCTTAGAGAAGAAGAGTTGATTGATGGAATATCCTTGAAAGAAGAGGTGTGATGGGATGAATAGATGGGCTGCAGGTATAGCTTTTGTATGTGCAGGTATAGCTTTTGTATGTGCAGGCTATTAGAAGCAGGTAGATAACTTGACTCCCGTCGACGGCATTTTAGGCGGGAGTCTCACTTTCCAGGTCGCTGCTCACTGCAACAAAATTTTGCTACTTTTGCTGATGGGGAGCGGATTTTTGCTGCTGAGCAACGAAATAATGCTACTGTCTCATCGCTGTGTAGTAGCGAAATCCTGGACAATTTTCTGTCAAGATTTTTGGATGGTGTTGTGTGTTTTATATAAGCCCTAAATCAGTTTTGGCCAAGTTGAAGATGTCTGACAGTGATTATCAAGGACTAAAAGTTAGTTCCGACGCATGGTTGAGAGAAAAAATTCGTTGTGTGTGTGATCAATGCCAGGGCCAATATACACGACAATGTATGGTCTTCATGAGGCATTGGTATAACCAAGTGCGGATGATGACATGGAGGAGATTCATAGGTAACATGCCATACCATTTGGTGACATCGGATAGAGTGCGGAAGGTGACAAGGCTTCATATGAAAAGAATGGGTGAGACTTAACTTCTCCAACCAATGAATGAGGTGCCTCCACCATTGCCACATGAGGAGGAAGAGAATCTCATCATGGATGATATGGTGAATGAATTCTTTGGATGGGAGGTCATAGATGATAGTGAGCAAGCTCCAATGTCATGAGGAGGAAACCTTGTATAGAGAGGCAGGCACCCCTTTGTATGAGGGATGTTTGTACTCCACACTGCAAGTAAACATGGAGCTATTAAACTTACAAACAACTTACGAATGGAGTGATGCAAGTGTCACCAACCTTCTTCAGTAAGACCAACTTGTTCCATTCTCACAAATAGAAAATGTTTTATGTTCTATATACTCTCTTGGTAACATTTTGACATGATTTCTTATGTTATGTTGTAGGCTTCTTAATAAATTTAAAAGGAAATTAGCACAAAAACGCTTTTGTCAAGTATGGTGAGAGCAGAGCTTAACCGAGCAAGAGAGGTCATTTTGACACACCATGCGAGAAAATTTTGAGGTGGGTAAAGCGAAGAGGTGTCACCAATCAAACTCGATGGACTTGGCCACTCCTGTTTCAAGGCAATCGTGGGAAACCTCTAAAAAGCAAGCGGGGTGAAAAGCGCCGACGAAACGCAAGAAAACCCTTTATATACCCGCAAGCAATGAAGATCACTTGTATCATCTACTACACGCTTCTCGATCCAGCATAAGAACTTGCTCTTGTCGCAAAGTAAAAGGCTTGAACAGCCATCCGCTACACACCTGTAGTCATGAAGCTCCCCAAGTTTCTGAAGCGTTGCACCACAGCCGCCAGTACTATCATCAACAGAGCCGGATCACTGCCAGGGCACGGCGCACCAGTTACTACGCCCACCACGCTGTCACCAGCCGGGGGGAGGCGGTTGGCGCTGAGGCAGGAGCTGGAAGAAGTGTTCAAGGCTTTCGACACAGACGGAGACGGGCGAATCTCGGCGGAGGAGCTGCAGGGAGTGCTGGCCTCGCTGAAGGACGACACGCTTACACACGAAGAAGCCAAGGCCATCCTGCAGCAGCAGGCGGACGGCCAGGTGGACCTGTTGGAGTTCGTGGCCCTCATGACGACGGGTGCGCCTGACTCGGCGGAAGAGGAGGAGGAGGATGCTGGCATTACTCAAGAGCTGGCAGACGCCTTCAGCATGTTCGACCTGGACAGCGATGGCTACATCGAGGCCGATGAGCTCCGCCACGTGCTGGCGAGGCTGGCGGCCGCTAAGGTTCCCGGCATTAAGACTTCCACCTTGGAAGAGTGCCGCCGGATGATTGCAGCCTACGACCTGAATGGCGACGGCAAGGTAGACTTCCAAGAGTTCAAGCGCCTCATGGGCGCTGCACCACCCATCACTAACACACGGCTGCCGTTATCTTCTTCTTGATGGGTTACAATGCCACATTAATTTTTTCCTGATTGGTAAGATACTCGATCACGAGATTTGGTAATGAGCTAATGCTTCTCCTCTTTGGGCACGTCTCTCTCTCTCTAAAGAGGCTTTCGGTTTGTAGTCTTTCAAGGCTTTTCTATGGTTGTGCTCTCTATCTATAGTGCCAAAGAACATTTTTTTTATTAGATTACGTGGAGTCTCTATTAATGAAGGTCTTCACGACTTTTCCATTGCCATTACTATTTTGGTGATTACTCTGACTATGGCAATTCATCGTAGTGTAACTCTTAGGATATACGTTGAGATGTTTCGTCTTATTTTCTTGTTTATGTCTTGTATTTTGTGCCTTTCAATATATTATGCGTTTTTTTGAGAGTTTTTATGCATAGAAATACAATCTTGAATCCAAAACCAGCTTAATTAATTATGATCTTTGAGCATGTAATGTTTACCAAGAATACTTACGTGGGCTTACGTGGGCGAGAGGGTTAGTGATTTCACATATATGTATGTGGGTTAGTGATTTCACATATATAGCATGAACCATGGAGAAGAAACATGGGCATTGGCACAAACACACCAATAGAAAAAATGTGCATGGGCATAATATTAGAAGCATGTCATAGAGGAAGATCGTTATGTATGCTAGATGGAGAAAAAGACTAAAGAAGAAGCAAAAAAACACTTTGTAATCAATGGGAGTCAAAGTAAATTAGATGATGATTTAAGATCAATGTTCACTACAAAGAAATTGAGCTATTCTCAAAGAGTTACTCTACAAAAAGAGTACTTGTTATGAGAAAATCAAACCCAAAGGCCTAACGAAGGCATATTGGCTAATGATTTGAGTCTCTATGGCATGTATAAATGGGTGTGATATGGGTGCATAAGGAGAGGGTAATGAAGTTCTCCCTATACATAACCTTGTCAGAGGATGTAGGAACCTTCCAAAAAGAGATGTGGAGGCTTGAAAAGAATATAAAATAATAGCATGTTTTCTGAAGACACTCCTCTTATAGAAACCCAATTTATTTTCTTCTCCTTAGCAAGTAAGGTTTTTTAAATAATGCCTTATCTCATGCATGTAGACATAAATATGGGAAAAAGTAGTAGGTTTGCATTTAATGTAGCCTGTATGCATAGCTTTTGCATAAAGCCATATGCATAGGCTATCTATAAAGCCTTATGCATAGAGACCATGCATAAAGTCTTATGAGAATGCATTCTCATAAAGGCCCCTTATGCATAAAGAATGCATAAGGGACCTTTATGCATCTATGAATATGGGACCACTACGCCTCTATGCATATATGTATAAAGCCTTTTGAGAATGTATAGAGAATGCATAAGAGACCTCTATGCCATGACCTGAAAGTCAAGCGGAGCCTCATAGTCCTGCATAGATAATGGGACCCCCAATACTACGGTATTCCATACCGTTTTGTCATACCTGTTGGCTAGGCCAACAGTATACTCATGATCGCTCTGGGTCTCAGTCAACCCCAACTTCTTGACTAACGAGTAGTTCAAGAAGTTGTGGCTAGCTCCATCATCGATAAAAACTGTGACTCTACGGCCACCTATGGTGCCATACATGTGCACCATGTCATGCGGACCTACAGTAGGCTGCCACATCGCTGGTGTCACCGAACAAGCGTGATGCTCATCTCACAATGACACACTGTCACCTCTTTGAACTCTGCGGAACTGAGAGGGAGTCTCTGCACTGTCACCTCTCTGAACTCTGTGGAACTGAGAGGGAGTCTCTGCACTGTATGCAACTGCCTAGAGGATTTACTATCTCTTTTGGGCTCGTTGCCGCTGGTGCTGGCTTTAAGCTTTGACACTCAGCCTTTGTGTGCCCTACATCGTTGCAATTAAAGCAACGATTTTCCTTTCGTGCTTTTATATACTGCTCTTTCTTTTGGACTTCGCTGTCTCTTTTCTTCCTAGATGGTGGCGGTTTTTTAGACCAATGACCACCTTGTCCTCCTTGGTCCATCCTATCCTGAGGCCTCTTTTAAAGCCTCGCAATGTCTGGAATACATCGATAATATAAATGCATTGCCTCTATGTATCTATGCATAAGAGAATGCATAAGAGGCCTTTATGCTCATGCAGTGCCAAGCCTTAAGGCCGGGGTGCACTAGCATGGAGAGCAAAGGCTCAAACTCAAGTTCGAGCCTTAAGGCCGGGGTGCACTAGCATGGAGAACGAAGGCTCAATCTGAAGTTCGAGCGTTAAGGCTGGGGTGCACTAGCATGGAGAGCAAAGGAGCAAAGGCTAGCAACCCCTAGAATTGGTCGAGTGCTCCACAACCACATAAATCAAGGGAAAGTATAAAAAATATCAAATACATGGTACAACCTGAAAACACTAAGATGCATAAATTCTAACACCCCCTATGCAGCTCATAGTGTGCAAGAGTCAGAAGAAGATAAGCCGATGCAGATGCAACCATGGACCCTCGAGCACCGTGAATACTGGAATCACCTCAGAGAGAGCACCCGCCAACCTATTTCCTCGAAAAACACACAAATAGCAATGAACTTTACTTGGCCATGAATTCCCACACAAGTGTGCAAAGAACTCCAAGAATAGAGGATGAGCTGCTAGACACACTGCACCCATAATCCCAACAGTGGACGGTGAACACATCACATCCCAACAGGCTCGAACAATGAACTCGGAATAGATCTTATTCATAATCTCTGTTATACAAAAGATAACCATGTTCTGCCAGATGTATAATGCTTGGAACTCCAAATCAGTGTTCCCATGCACTAGTCAGTGGAGCTATAATCAACACCCTCTCCCACCCACAAGTCTCCTTTAGCTGGAAGCACATGGGGGGGAACTGCATGTATACTAGAAAAGTACACCATCTGGGTTCTTCTGAGCCGAAAGCGCCTTGAGAGTCCTAAAAGTGTGTGTCTTTGCCTTTTCTCTGATATGAAACCTTGCCCTTGGTCTTGTCCTTCTTCTTGGACAAACAATCCTTGGATAGACGTCCTCTTTTCCTGCAAAAGAAGCAGCGACTCAGACCTTTCTTCTGAACTGAGGAAAGTGCTTGGTCAGAACTGCTGACTGACACATTCAACTTACCGTGTGAAACGCGAAAAGACTCCTCCTCCAAAAGTAGGGAGCTAAGATCATCAAAATCCAACTGAGTGGATGTGACCTGGCACCACAAAGATCAAGAAAACACATCATAGTCTAGAGGAAGCTTGGTGAGGATAAGCAGCCAGCTGAGCACAGGATAAAGAAGTCCCCATAGCCAGTAAAACTGGTTCTCAAGGGGTGCACTACTTAGAATTCTTACATATCATGTGTGTTTAAGGGGTATTTAAAAAAACCCTTACTTGTAAATTTTTCATAAATAAAATGACCCCTTTTTTTATAGACTTACGAGTTTTTTTTTTCAAAATTGATTTAAAAAATCCCTTATGTAAATGTATTTTTGTAAATTTATCTTAAAATTTTGAATTAAAGAACCCCTTCATTTGAAATCACGTGGTATTCTTACATATTTTTAGGTGAACCCCTCGAGAACTTGCCTTGGCCTTCATGAGACGAGTTTTTTTTCAAAATTGATTTAAAAAATCCCTTATGTAAATGTATTTTTGTAAATTTATCTTAAAATCTTGAATTAAAGAACCCCTTCATTTGAAATCACGTGGTATTCTTACATATTTTTAGGTGAACCCCTCGAGAATTGGCCTTGGCCTTCATGAGAAACAATTGCATGGAACTGCCTTCAGGGAATAACAAACTGTAGAGCTTCCCTTGCAAGGTAATTGTCCTCATTGTTTGCGACGAATCTTGGATAAAGAGAGCCTCCAATTTAGACCATAGCTGATGAGCACTGGTGAGAGTTTGCACGGTCGGTGAGACCTCCTCTGTGATGGTCCGCACAAGAATAGAATGTGCCCTCGAGTCCCGATTCTCCTAGTCTTATAATTTTGCAACAAATTCATCCTCCTAATCATGAGTCCACCTCCTAGAGTTTTGAGTCCGCTTGTGCTTCCTTTAAGTGCCCTGAACAATATCCCACAAACCCTTGTGGATGAACCAGATCCGCATTTGAAGCTTCCAATGGGCATAGTTGGGTCCTTTCAACTTGTCATCCTTGTTCATACAGGGGGAAACCATATCCATAGCAAACAAGAAACACGGATGTCAGCTCTCAAACACTTCTCTCAAGTGCTTTCCAAAGAAGCAAGGCTCCAGAACCAATCAGTCCCCTCTCAATTTTGAGGGGCAAGGAGGCTGGACAACAACAAAATAGTCCAAGAAACCACTGGGAACCTCCTACCAAAAGGGTAGGGACTCATGAAGGAAGAAGAAAATGTACAACCACTTGTCTAGCAACAAGAGAACTCACGAATAAGTGACGCCAAAGCAGAATTTGTAGCCAAAAATCCAATGCTTGCCTCCGTAGAAGAAAACACAACTCGTCGGTTTCCCTCTGTAGGAGAAAACACAACCAACAAAATGGTCGGCAGCAGCAAGGGAAGACTTGGCTGGACCAGAAAACGTAGCAAGGCTAGAAAACGTAGCCACCACTGTTTAGGATTGATCTTCAGTCCCACAAGAGGAACTAACGGGCAGATTTGCAGAAGATGGAGAAGCCTGAACCTAAGAGAATGATACCATGTTGGAGAATGCACATGCCAAAGCATAAACAAGACAAGAGATAGAGTAGAGAGAGCTTGTGGACAAGATCACCTTTTATATTAGCTTGAAGCTTTACAATGGCAATTGGCCCAGCAAGAGAATGTTGAACTTGTGCAAGTTCAACATTCTCTTGCTGGGCCAATTGCCATTGTAAAGCTTCAAGCTAATATAAAAGGTAATCTTGTCCACAAGCTCTCTCTACTCTCTCTCTCTCTTGTCCTACCCATGCTTCAATAAGGTGTGGATCCTTTGATAATTATGCACACGATCCCAATAGTGGCAAAATCACGACCTATCAAAAAAAGGCCATGTGAAATGAACCCAAAATACGCTCAGCTTATCAAAGAGAAAATTCGATAACTCTTGGATGTAGGGTTTATATATGAGTTTGAACACAGAGAAGGTGCCCCCAAGTGCGGTGGTTGATAAAGAAAAACGACAACCTCTAGGTTTGCATTGATCTTAAGAGAAGGATAGCTTCCCACTTCCTTTCACAGAGCAAGTCCTTCAGAGAGTAGCTGAGGGCAAAGAACTTGCTTGTAGTTTTTTTGACGGATTTTTAGAACAAACATGGATATAATTAGGTCAGGATTGATCCTAAAGAACCAACATAAGATAGCCTCCTTTGCTACTTGGTGGGACATTTTGCCTTATAGCATTAAGCCCTTTGGCCTTACCAATGCTCCAGCAACATTTCAAAGACTGATGAACAACCTTCAAAGAACTTCTTAAGAAATGTTTAGAAGTGTTCATGGATGATTTGTGTGTCAATTCCTCTCAGAAAGAACACCTAGACTATCTACGAAAAGTATTTGAGCTAGTAGGTTGTTGTATCTTATCTCTCTCAACCCAAAGAAGTGTGGGTTCATGGTACGCCATGAAGTAATTCTTGGACACATTATTTCCAAGAATGGTATATCCATTGATGAGAGTAAAATAAAAGTTATCATAGAACTTTCCTAACTTCAAGGGTGTCCAAAGATTCATAGGACATTGTGGATATTACCAAAGATTTATCTTTTATATGCATACCTCACACTACAATAGAATGAGGGTTTAACTGCAAAAATAGCAGCGCTTTTATAACTAGAAGGGTGCAGAGATGTCGGGCCTATATCGCTCCTAAACACGCTGCTATTTTTGTAAAAATGGGTTCTCTGCTGAGCAGCGAACGTACTGCATAACAATAAAAAGCTAGGGTAGACTAGGGAGTCTGCACATGACTCCCAGTCAGCCTGAGCTCTTTTTTTTTTAATGTAGACACAGTAAAACTAACATAACTTCAAATCATCATGGATAAGTGTAAAACTTATAAATACCAAAAAGAAAAAACATTTTCAAACCATGGTTTTAGGAATGTCAAAATTCAATTACAATACTTAGCGGATTACATAAGTGTATGTTTCCAAAAAACTCATATACAAGATAAAGCCTAATAAAAACCTATGGAGCTAGGAGCTACCTAGATCTCATGCTGTGCAATTGGTATTGTTCCTTGTGGCTCTAGCCCCTTCGCTTCTCATATTTCCATTGCTGTCATCATGGACATTTGCACCACCATTTTGAGTTCTATGATCCTAAAACACAATAAAACTAACAGAAGTGAGAATCAATTTTTGAAAAAACAGAGAGGTTCAGGGTTTAGGAATGTACTTACTTTCCATGCTTGCCAAGCCTCTCCTCTAGTAATAACAATCCATCCTTCATCTTTCCCCTTTCAAATAGAGCTTGAATGCAAAATCATATTTCTCTTGCATAGGGGGGCAGTCCACTGCTTCAAGCTGTAATTGTACAAACAAGTGAACAATTTAGAAAGTTTTTATTTAAGATAACCTTATTTAATTAAAAGATAAGATACAATTTGAGGCTAATATATACTTACAAATATTGTTGGGATATCGACTCCTCTTTCACGTGTAATATCACGCCTTAAGTTATTTGCCATCTATCCAAGAAAAAACATAAATACTTAAAACTCTTATGCATAGGAAGCTACCGGCATGCATAGGTTGCTACCGGCATGCATAGGAAGCTCCCGGCATCATGTATTGGTCGCGCTACTGGCATGCGTTGGAAGCTATCAGCATGCGTAGGAAGCTATCGGCATGCGTTGGAAGCTACCGGCATGCATAGGAAGCTGTCGACATATGCGTTGGAAGCTACCAGCATGCGTTGGATGCTACCGGCATGCATTGGATGCTACGAGCATGCATCGGTAGCACCCGACATGCATCGGTAGCACCTGGCATGCATAGGAAGCTATCGGCATGCATAGAACGCTACCGGAATGCATCGGTAGCACCCCGCATGCATCGATAGTACCCGACATACATAGGAAGCTACCCGCATGCATAGGAAGCTATCGACATGCATTGATTGCTACCGGCATGCATAGGAAGCTATCGGCATGCATTGGTTTCTACCGGCATGCGCAGGAAGCTGTCAGCATGCATAGAAAGCTACTGGCATGTGTTGGTTGCTACCGGCATGTCAGTAAGTACCCGACATGCATCGATAGCACCCGGCATGCTTAGGAAGCTACCGGCATGCATTGGTTACCCACATGTATTGGTTGTTGCTACCGGCCCATGCATAGGAAGCTACCGGCATTTTGGTAAGTACCGGCATGCTTAGGTAGCACCCGGCATGTAATGGGAGCTTTCAGTGTGCATTCTGGTAGCTACGTGCATGCCTAGGTAGCACTCGCCTAATGCATAAGCCTTATGCATAAGGCTCATGCATATGCTTAAGGTTTATACATAGCATTTATAGCTTGCACGAGGCTACGCATTCGTAGCCTACATAAAGCTATGCATAAGCCTCATGCATAAACCTTATGCACAAGCCTCCGCATACATGAGGCTTATGTATTAGCCATATGGATAAGCTTAATACATAAGCCTCATGTATGCAGTTTATGCATGAGCTTATACATAAGCCTCATGTATGTATCTTATGCATGAGGCTTATGCATAAAACCTCATGCATAAAGCTTATGTACCCGGCTTATGCATTAGCCATATGCATAAGCTTTATACATAAGACTTGTGTATATGGCTTATGCATATGGCTTTATACATGATGCTTATGCATATACGGCTAATACATAAGCCTCATGCATAAGCTTATGTATAAGGCTATGCATAGAGGCTTATGCATGAGGCTTTATGCAAAATTCTCATGCATAAACCTTATGTATAAGCCTCATGCATGAGGCTTATACATTTGGTAATGCGTCTTATGCATGAGGTTTATGCACTACCCTTATGTATGAGGCTTATGCATAAGGCTAATGCATAAGCTTTATGCACTAGCCTCATACATGAGGCTAAGGCATATGGCCACCTCTAGAGAGGAGCTATGCTATCCATGTAGGATAGAAAACATAACAAATCCTAAAACTTACAAACCCTATAACATGTAAAAACATAAGAGAGGAAACATAAAAGGGAGAGATCTCTGACCTTATGAGGCTTGTATGTGTGGATAACTTACAAAATCAAACTAAATAAATAAAAAAAGTATTAGTAACCCTAATAGAAAGCATTTACAAAACCCTAATCTTAATGAAAGATTTTTCATAATATAGAAAACTTATCGAATCTTTATTTTTCCCTTCTCATTATAGCTTAACCCTAACCCTAGCTTCTAAATAGAAAACATAATAGACAGCTTTGATGGGAAAGCTCTCCATCAAATCTCTTTATTAGGGTTTCTACGTAGAAGCTAGGGTTAGGGTCAAGCTTCAATGAGAAGGAAAAAACAAGAAAAGAAAAACTTAAAAGAGATGAAAGAGAAGGGAAATAGTCACAAGAAAGCTTTAATGGAAAGCTTGTTTGCATAGGAAATGAAGGAAAACAGTAGACGTACATTGCTTGAGCTTGAGGAGGATAGGCTAAGAGAGGTAGAAGTAATAGACAAGGAAAAAATCTACAAAAAAAAAACTCAGAGTACAAGTTTATTGTATTCAAAAGATCAAACCACGTGGCGGAAAAATAAGCAGCAAAAAAGCGGGATATATTTACAGTATAGCAGTGTTTCTTCACTATAAACACTGCTGAGCAGCATTTTTTCTGCTAAACGCGTTGCTTAGCAGCGAAAAAGTGTTGTGGAGCAACGAAGATCGATGCTGAGCATCTTGAAAACCCCCGATATTTTCCTTCCAAAAACGCTGCAAAAACACTACTACGCTCCCGATGTGTTGTAGTGTCACCGAACTACTATATAGATTTATCATTATCTTTATATATGTACTATATATATTTATCATTATCTTTGAATGGACTAAATAATGTGAGGATGCATTCCAAAATTTGAAGATGGCATTGTCTTCAGCTCCAATACTTAGACCACGAAGATGGGAAGTGGCTTCTCATGTGCACATTGACGTGACTACTTTTGCCATTGGATGTATCTTAGCACAACCAAGGAAAAACCACATGGATTTTCCTATGTGCTATGTAAGTAGGTAACTCAATGATGCAAAGAAAAACTAAACAACCATTAGACGAGAAGGATTGGCCGTGGTATATGTAGTGAAGAAGTTTAGACATTACCTTTGGCCGATAAGTGCATGTATTTTGTTAAGCATTAAGCAGTTCTATATTTGGACATAAGCCTTGTACTACTAGTGGGCAAATCACTCAATGGTTGTGCTAATTCTTATGGAAGTTGACTATACAATGATAGTTAGAAAAGGATCTCCCATCATGTTCTAACTAGTGTTGTTTGATTGGAAACATTAGATGGAATTCCTATGGAGACCTTCGTCAATGGCTGCAAAACTCTGTCAATATTTTGGGCCATTAACAGAGAAACAATTGAAAAACATACATGCCACCTGAGAATGGCTTGGATAAGGAAGCGGATGATCTACAACACAAGCTACAAGATGATGAAGCATACCCAAAGGAAGATGATGTAATCGATGATGATACTTGGAAGGACACTAATGACATTATACCACCCTTGCCTATGCTACTGGATGAACCGTTTGCCAAAATTGAGTCCAATTTCGCATGCCACAAATCCATATGTCGTAGATGTAAAGGTGCCACCTTATTTTTCACTTGAATGAAGGCCCAGACATGGATCACATCACCTTTTTCCATTATCATTTGTAGTACCTCCACGGGCATTATCATGCCACTTTTGAAGATATGATCTAGACACATTTTTGATGAAAAACCCTAGCACACACATAAGAGTCTAAGTCAAAGTCACTTATATCACATATGGACAAGCATAAAGGCCACCTCATTGTTTTTGGGGAGAAGGGTGAATTCTTTTATATCATTTTCTCACAATTGCCATGCACTCTGCACCTCGACCAATTCCTTAATCCTCAACATCGGCGGTAGCTCTTCCCATCAACTCTTTCTTTCACAACATACTATTCAATTTTGTAAAGCATGTAAACATGTAGGTGCTTGTAACATTCAAGCACATGCTTTAAGCACTTGTATTTTCCAATGCACATGGATTAACATCTTTACCCTCAGCATCGACTCTCCAACGAAACACCACCAACTAGCCTCACCATGCGACATGTCTTGTAACTTCAAAACCAAAAAAACTCTCAAATTACTTTCCTCTTATTAAGCCTTGTGCCACCCAATCTTTCCCTATGTCTGAGAATGGACCTAGAATTGGGAGGGGGGAATGTTAACTCGAGTTAACATAGACCACCAACATGTACATCAATAATGCACATCTGCATCTATGACAAATTTAATGGAAGTGTGTCATAGATGCACATCTGCATTTATGACAAACTTAATGGAAGTGTGCATTGGTCACGTGGAGATGAGCCATCTATAACAAGCCAAGAGCATGTACAATTAGTGCGAAGTCACTAAAGGATGTACACACATAATGGGCACCGCTTAAAAGATCCTTGTCCACCCTCGCTTGTGTGTTGTCTACCTAAGCGGGAATTCTAATCATTTTATTTCCCACATAATTGCGTTTAATGATATACTCAAGGGAGGAGCCAAGTGAAAGAGTCACCATCCACTCAATGTGTTCTTAGAATAAATCTAAGAAACAATCATCTTTTGTATCCCATGCATATCATTAAAAATGTTGCATCGAATATTTTGGACCACACAATTGGCAAGAGAGATTCTTTAGCAGTTCAAGAGGCCTGGGGATTGATTGAATGCCTTCCCATGACTTGCCAATAGTTCAAGATAATGGAAAGGTAATTTAACCTAAATAACCTTGACAGAGAAGGAGGAGAAGAGGGTGAAGTCCTGATGATCAAATTACTTCCTTTCATACTCATAATGCGGTGTCATGCAGTTTTTAAAGGGGGCATTCACAAAATCAAAGAATAAAGGAGTAACTTAATTGTATGGTCTAAAAACACACGATTGACACACGATGTTACAGGTAAGTTTAATTTTCTTATATAAGCTTCATGATGGTCTTGCATTGTAATTACATAACATTTATTGTAATGTTTTGTGTGGATAGCCCAAATACAC
Source organism: Cibotium barometz (assembly GCF_041138505.1). Classification (NCBI taxonomy): domain Eukaryota; kingdom Viridiplantae; phylum Streptophyta; class Polypodiopsida; order Cyatheales; family Cibotiaceae; genus Cibotium; species Cibotium barometz. The sequence continues at coordinate 42,894,041 of NC_141055.1, forward strand.
AACACTCACTAACACAAAGCTAACCAAGGGAAGAGTACTGACCTTTCGTGTGTCATGGGGAACTTAGTAGCTTACTTGCCATCTCATGGAAGAGGCAACCACACGAATGCAAGCTAGCACTTTAGAAGACTCACCTCCCACTATCACAAAAGTTGTCTATGTAGGGCTTGGCCTTGTTCATTGTTGCAATACTGTGCTCCACTGGATAGAAATACCTCACTCACTCTCTCACTAGATCAAGACATGATAAGACCAAGAGGACAAGAGGATAGGAATCTAACACACACTTGATACCCTCACATAAGCACTACCAAGAGAATAAGAGGATATGGTAGAGAGCTAGAGCACAAGGAGCAAGAGAACATTCTCAATTAACTCATGGGAATGTCCCTTTCTCATTAGAGAAATTCACTTATATACAAGGGAGCTATAATTTTGGGCATCCCTCTACTTGCAAGTTAGACTTGATTATGAATTGATACCTTTTCCCTATAAATAGGATCATTTAGGCATTCATTAGAATCATCATTCAAACTTAAATAGGATCCATTTGTTAGATCTGCAAGGCAACAAGAACACAATAGTGGATCATTAAGAGCTTCTCTTATCCGATTGCAAGTAGAGGACTGCAGGGTCAAGGCCAGCTTCTATACAAGCAAATATGGGCACAGCTCAAGGAGACATGGACATAGTTTATGGCAGCATCAACAAAGTCTAAGAAGGAATCATTTATCAGAGTCTACAAGGCATCAAGGACACCATGGTGGATTATATACTCCTTGTAGCTCCAATCTTGCTTGCCAAACCCTAGCTTTGGCATGCCTTTGTATGTTACCCTAATCTACCACTTTCCCTTACTATCAAGCTCTTCTCACAAACCTTAATATCCCTCTTTCCCTTACTATCAAGATATTCTCACAAACCCTTTTCCTCACATGCCCTCACCTCTTATCCCTCATCTTGCTTCAGAAGGCAACCCTCTCTCCCTTCACAAAAGCAAAAAATTCTCTCTCCATAAGTATGACAAGCATCAAAGTAATCTCAAGCTTTTGTCTTTTTTGTTTTCTTTAATCATTTGAATCAAAAATAAAGTAATTAATAGCATGTTTTATGTAGGGTTTACAAAGCTCTCACCTCTTCTCCTTCTTCACCCCCTCTTCTCTCTCTTATCCCTTCACAAGCAAGAAAACCCTCTCTCCATAAGCATCACAAGCAAGCTTAAGGTAATCTCAAGAAAAAAAAATGATTACATATTTTATTTAGTACATAAACCACATTTACACAGTACAAAACATATGGCTTGAAAGTGTTATCGTGCATTTGGAGTAACTCACAACCACACACACGCACACACCCTCTAACTTTCACTAACTTCATTATTTTTACTAACTTATATCAAACTAAATAACATCTTTCTAACCCTTCAATCCATTTTTTAATATAATTTAAAAAAAGCATATATCACTCCCTTGTCAACTTTATGTGTTGTGAATGTTTTACAAGGGTAAAATGATTTTGTACTCGAATTTCCACCTTTGGGGGCTAGTTGTTCTGTGCACATAGCATTCTCACATTTTTCGTGGAGATTTGATCACTCATCTTTTTATCCAGCACTCCATGGAGATATAAGTGGACCACACACTCTTACACTATGTACACCCCCTTTTGTGTGCACGTAAGTACAAAACATGTCACATGCACAATGACCACACATCTACATTTTTTGCTCCATTATTTCTTGTGATATAGGATTCATTTGTGTCACTACTTTATCAGCTACCCATCCTCCATGACCACACATGCATCACCGGCTTTACAAAAATCCTTTCATATAATGAGGATATTTGGGATTCATCAGTTCCATTCTTGAGGGCAGCATGGGAGGATCTTGCTTGTGTGATCTTTGGGGACACATGGTTTTCACAGCATGATATGGTCTTTTTTTGCTATATAGTATGAGCATGGGGGAGAGGTCATTTCTCTTTACCCTAGAGTTGGAATCCACTCTTTTTCCTTGTCCTTGAGTGAGAGAGTGAGCTTGCTCTTGTGCAAATCCTCCTCTTGTTCCCCTTGCCCTCTTGTTAGTTCTTGTGTGAGAGAGAGTGTGTGTTGCAAGGGTGGAAGATCCGTTGGCCCTTCTTGTGAGAAGGTGTGAGGATGATAGTCTTTATCTATCAAGAAAGCCTACATGTTTGTACTTGAGAGTGGACTTTTGGTACCTCTTTATTGGTGTGTGTTTTCCTCTCAAATAATACTAAGAGCTCTCTCTATTTGGTAGCATTTTTCCATACACTGATTACATGGAAGGTCTCTCATATATACTCATAAATTTCTTGCTCATCATACCAAATCTTCCTACCAATCTCTCATCATTTCTCTTTCTCTTTTTCTTAGTCTTTTGCACTAGGGGGTTATTTGGGTTTTCTCTTGCTTTGAAAGTGTTTGTGTGCCTTATGAAGGTGGTTGTCTTTCAGTGAAGGAGTACATGGTGCTATAAAGGTTCGTGTCCCTTTCTTGCCTTCAACAACAAAATAATTTGCAAGAGACCCTGTGTGCTATGGGTTCGTGTCCCTTCGGACATGAGCAGCGAAATGTTGATGCTCATCAACAAAATATTGCTGCTAAGTAGAAACATTTTGTTGCTCATCAACGAAAGTACTGCGTGTTAAAAAAAGATGGGGTAGACTAAGGACTCTGCAGGACTCCCCAGTGTGGCCTAGCTCTTTTTTCAAAATACAGACACAATAAAACTAACACAACTTCATGTCCTACTTATCGTTCATGGACACATGTAATGTAAAATTTGACAAATATAAAAAAAGGACAATTCAAATTCATGGTTTTTATTCATGTTGTAAATCTATTACAATACTTGTCAAAATTACATAAGTGTATGAGTCCAAAAAGGTCAAATACAAAATAAAGCATAATAAAAATCTATGGAGATAGGGGCTACATTAAGGCGGTCTACATCTTATGCATTCAATTATTATTGTTCCTTGTAGCTCCACCCCCTTCTATGAGCATCGGGCTTAACGCATCCTCATGACCTTCACACATATCCACAATTAAATCCATTAACACATTGATCTAGTCACAACAATCTAGACTTTAATTGATTTGAGGCCACTTAAGTTTGTGAGAACCAGCTTTTGAATTAGGCCACTCCACCCTTGTGCATACAATTTTTTTGTTCTATCTTGCATCTACACACACTCACCTTATATATAATCACACTTCCTTGGAGAAGGGCATGCTACGTTTGTTATCATTTATTCATCTTCAAAATCCATATCATTATTCTCAATTTTTCACTTTGTGAGACTTGCAAGTTTTCACTTTGTGTTGTAAGTTAATAGTGAAAACCATAATGCTCAATTTGGTAAAGTGATGATCTGATTATGTATGATGTGTTGTAATTGATACCTGTGTGGCTTAATCCCCTACCCCAAAGGAAACACACTTGCACAAGCATTTAAACTAGCTGCACTTTAAGTATTCACATAAAAAACACCAAAGAATCAAAAAACATTTTGAAAATAAAAAAATTTGAATAGCAAAAAAAAAAGTGACACACAAAGAGACATTGTGGAAGGGAACACGGGCGCGAAAAGGACCTCAACCTATAGCTCTTCATGTGACACCCATGAGACACATTGAGGCAAGACCACACATTTAGGATGTCACTGCCGTCAACACTTATATGCAAGAACCAGATCCCGTAGAAGGACCGCGCCCGGGATACAACTCCTACCGAGTATAGACTCTGATGTAGAGTTTGTAAGGATGCATGATGACAATACCTTGGCTCTCATTTATAGAATGTCAAACTTTGGCATGTATGGCCGTGGGCAACCAATGGGTTACAAGTTATGTAAATTAGTTTTGATGTTGCAATTTGATTTTGATGTTGTGTGTTATAGTCGACCAATGCAAGTAAATTGGGATGACAGACTAGATTGTTTAACGGAGGATAGGTTATATAGCTTGGCATCCAACACTCTGCCAAACGACCAAAAAACTATGATTTTAGATATCTTGATTGATGGAGATTCCCAGAGGCTTAAGGACTTGCAAATCCCAAAGAGTAAATAATAATATATACAAAGCACTGCATCTCGTATTAATAACACTTTCAATGATAACATAATAAATGCAGGTTTATTTAGAGATTTGCTAAGATGAGAAGTGATATGTCACGAGATTGGAGCACAAGGTGTGGTAGTCCTTACAAAAATTACAGATAAGTACCAAATACAATTTCCAGATACTTTTAAGGAAGACATCTTTGATCTCAAGAGATTGTATTTTGGGAAATGTTTTGTAGCTTCACACCATACTATCATCAAAGCTACTAAGCGCGCTGTATTCAGGTGCATAACAATCTAGAAAGACCACTCACTATTTTTTTATTTTGTTGTTTTCTTAACTTGAATGGAAACAATTGTATGTAGATGGATTCATAAGTGCTATGCTGAAAATTATATTGCAGCTATGCCAGCCATCGTAAATGAGTGGTGGGATCCAAGACATGAGAACACAATGTACACACAACAACAATTTGGAGAACTTTGGGATGCAAGGGTGTATAAGAGATGTCTACTATTCCTTGACTTTCCAAGTGGAAAATTTCCTAGGAGTGAGAAGGAGATGCTCGGGCTTGTAAATTTAAGCAATCCAAGATGATATATACTATATATCTTCTCGTGCTTGTAATTAGACTTTTGGGTAAATATATAATATTATATCCTATTGATTCGTGATTTCTTCTTTGACATGCCTATCGACGAGTTCTTTAATGTTGCACCTATCTCCAACACTCCTAGAACTCCTCAAAGGTGGGGCCATCAATGCACCTCTAGAAAGCTCTTGGAGTTGGGGCCATCACTGTCTTATAGACTCCCCTCTAACCCCCTCCCATTCTTAAGGTCTTCAAGTGCCTTCAATGCCCCAACCAATAAGATGCCCCTCTAACCCCCTCCCGTTTCTTAAGGCCTTCCAGTGCCTTTAACACCCTAGCCAATATAAGCCCCATGTATTGCCTCCCATGGCTTTCCTACCTCCTTCAACCCTAACAAGAGCGTCATCCTCATCACCTTCTTCTACCAGCTATTTACTCTCACCTTCGTACTACTACTTCAAGCCATGCTCTTCTTTGCTTCGACTAGCCGCACTCCTCGTGGTATTTTTCTAACATGTACATCATTTGATGAAGGGGAGAAGGAGCTGTTGTTGAAGGTAGTTGGGGCCTTGTTGGCACATTCAAAAGTAGCTCTTAGTAGTGGATGCCTGCTTTTGCATCGTGTTCACAACGCAACTTCAACGAGATCCCGCACAAGTGTGTTGTCCTCATCACCTTCTTCTACCAGCTATCTACCCTCGCCTCACTACCCTACCACCTCCTTGTTCTACTTCAAGCTACAATCTTCTTTGCTTTGACTAGCCCCACTCCTTGCCGCCTTTTTTTGTGTTTGCACGGGAAGGTGGAGTGTATACATTGGCTCACAACATAGTACCCACGTCGCGCAACTCGATGGCATCCCCGAGCTCGGGTCCTCGGCAATGGGACCCAACTGTTCTACCAACTCGCCTACGCCCATCATTTGATACATACAAAGCTAAGTGTCACTTTTGAAGGCGTTACATTAAAATGGATCTTTGGCGCGTGTACTTCACTACCCAAGTAAAAACCAAGGATGGTTAACGTAAGACACTTTACTTCTACCAAGTTTTAATCAAGTTTCAATCCTTCAGTTTACTTCTACTAAGTTTTAATCAAGTTTCAAACTTTCAGTTAATGTGTGGCCTCTCCCTTCTGTATATGCAAGCTAAGTCTTGGATGATGATTAATTATCAAGTTCACCTTTGCGTTAACATCTCATTGAATGTGCAACGAATAAAGGCTTCTCAGTAGGTAAAGGTTATTCGCAAATTTACAGGTGATGGGCTTGGTCTCTAACGAGAAAGCTCTTCAATCGGCGCAGCAGGCGATGGCCCCTTCTGGCACCGATCTGCTGGAAATATTGGCGACGGATCCACATGCCCACTTCCACACTGAAAGCCTCTGCTACGAAACCGATTGCCTGGACGACTCCAACGGGCTGTTCTACCCATCGTGGGCTGACATTTGGCAGCAGCAGCATGATGGACGACTCATCAGAGAACACGTTTTCCGAGTCTTCTGCAAGACACATCCTGGTCTCAACCTCGCTGTGCACCAAAACTGCCTTGTCTTGTTACCCGCCAACACTCAGGATGAAACACAGGTACAAGATTAGATTAAACTTCAAGTGACATTAGTTTAGTGTATCAGGAACGTCTAGTCTTATAGCCAATCTATGAGGCATAATCCTTAATGAATAAGGCATTATCTTTAATGAAGTCAAGAGGATGTGTATGTGAGCGATCCCATGTTTAATCTTTAATAATAAGGCATAAGCTTAAACGAAGACAGGAGGACTCATGAGCATGTGCGTTTTTTGGGGTGGGGAGGCTATGTGGTATTATGTGTGTTAAGTGTATGTTTGTGTGTGTTGGCGTATGCATCCATTCTGGCAGATGTGTATGTATGCGATTTTGATATACATATGTGTTTCATATGGTGTGATTTCGTATGTGTGCGCGTATGAGTATGTGTCCATTTTGGCATATGTGTGTATGTGTCGTTGATGTACTTATATGTGTATGCGTGTGGTTGTATGTGCATGTGTCTACTCTAGCGTATGCGTGTTATATACATGTATCCATTCTAGTGTATGTGTGCGTGTGTGTGTGGTGTCTAGGTTTGCAAGTGTCCATTTGATGGGTATTATTGAGGTCTAGTTTGAAACTCCCTGTAGATGGTATTTTGTTTGTAAAGGAAGATCAGTGTAAGAGTTTTTTCAGGTCACAGTTCTTGAGTGCCAACAGTTTTTCAGTGACGCTTGCTTTTTTGCAGCAATGGGTGAAGGACGAGTCATACAGCCTGCGAGTAAGAGATAACTATGGGCACCCTGCCTTCAGCCTAATCAACAAGGCCACAGGGAAAATCCTCATGCATATGAAGCACAAGGGCGAGCAGGTTTGATGGGCTAACTTTTCTGTTCTTTGGATCTTCTTGCAGGATCCTTTAAAAGCTCTTCATAGCCCTTTCAAATTATGGGAGTTGCAGACCCATACCACACACATGTACAGCCTGTACACCGGAACACCCTCTTCTTAGGTTGTGAATTCAGATGGTTCTACTGTATCTACCTTACTCCTCACTGATTTCTGCTCCCTAGCTTCCATTAGCATGCTACCCACCTGAGCAACTACAAATAAGCCAGTGAAGCCTTGAGACCTTCATAATTAGTCTACACAGTCATATAAATTGACCCAGTTGGCACCTACCACACATGGCCACTGAGGTCTCCAGAGCTATTTAGAGGGTCATAGTCCCACCCATTCATACTCCAGACATCTCCCTTACTGACATACTGTTTAGCTTCCGTTAGCATACAACCTACCCGTCTTAGCAATTCCAAATGAGCCAGGATCCATGCTCCATGCCCAATGTTGCATGCACATGGATTTTGATAGTGGGCTGTCATTTAGATGATCTTATGCACAGCATGTTCTCACCTGCTGTATTGAACGGTATACGCTTGCTAGCAATTGCTTTCATTTGTTTTGATTGTACCTGTTTTACTTCTGCTTGATATGTGGCAGGTGTATTTGATGGATTACAATGTCAATATAAGAGATGATGATATCATGTGGACAGAGAGCCAAGACTTTGGAGAGGGTTTTAAAACACTTCGTTGTGCTAGTAATACTCTCTTGAACTTGACAGTTTCTGGACAAGGTAAGACCTTGGAACTTGACACTTGGCACAAAGCAGATCATCAGCTCTGGAAGCTGTTCCCCCTCTGATTGCACCTGCCTTTCAGAACTTTTATTTTAATGTGCATAATGCTTTATTGTGCTTATTCTTTCTATCTTTGGTGGTGCATTTGCCCTATCAACTACTTATTTGCTGTACTAATTCTTTCTATTTGCTACTTCCCTTAGTGCTAGGCTTCATTATGGCTGAGTCTGCCTTGCATCTCCGGAGGTTTGACTGAAACTCAGTATGAAGGCCTTTGTATGAATATATGTGTGTGTGTGTGTGTGTGTGTGGAGTGCGTGTGTGAGAGCATATCTTGATACAGAGTTCTACACCCACTATTGGGCACTGATGACGTTAGTGGGGATGTTGTAGTATCTAGTCCATACTATGCATAATGTAGTTGATAGTTATATAGTCTTGTGGGTTGACTACCATGAGTATATAACATGCACGTTCCTAAAAGGTGAATTTGGGCATGTTCCTGGATTCATCTAGGTATATATATAATGCTTTAATATGTATAAGATCTTAGTAGCCTTGGGTTCATCTAAAGCATCCGGACTCTATCGAAACGCAGTGAGCAACTTATGTTTGGGTAACATAAGTATTGGACTCTCTCTTTCTCCCCCTCCTCCCCCCCTTGTATGTTTTAGACTTATTAAACCATAACTTGCTAGGTCTCTTGTTTTAGTAGTTACTCTTATCAGTTGAACTTCAGATTACGTCCTTGTATTCTTTGCAATACTTCTTCTAGTGGTTTCATTGTTTTTGTTCCTTTGTTGTTAAATAAGTTCAATTACTTTCACAACTTGTAAGGTTGGATATATTCTGTTAAGGTTGGTATGTGGGATTGAATCCTTCGGTAAACTTGTCCCATGATATGTAGTTTCTGAGTTTTTTAACGCCTGAGGGTGGTCACACCAAACTTCTGCCCAGCATTGAACTGGGTAAATATGATGCAGTAATTCTTTAACAAAGCTCTCATTAACTGTGTGGATAGGATTGTGAGTTTTGCTAGTGAGGAGAGAGAAACCCAAGTTATTCAAGGAGAGGAGAGGAATATTGAGACCTTTCTAACTTCGACCATGAAACTTTTGAGAGGGATTAGGCAAGGATGTGAGACATTCTTAATCTTTGCCGATGAGCTTAAGGAAGAGACAGAGAAGGAAGACCATTCTGAGTATGTGAAGAAACTCCTCCATGAATATCGTGATGTTTTTTTGGATGACTTACCTGGGCTGTCATCTCCTAGAGATTTAGATCATGCCATAGAGGTAGAACAACCTTACTCTAGGGCACCCTATAGATTTAATGTGGGTGAGTTGAGAGAGCTGAAGCTTCAGTTGGATGACTTGATGCAAATGGGTTTCATCAGACCTAGTGTTTCTCCTTGGGGTAGTCCAGTTTTGTTTTAGTGTAAATAGGATGGGACTTATAAACTTTGTATTGACTATAGAGGGTTGAATAGGCAGACTATTAAGAATAAGTACTCTTTATCTCACATAGATGAGTTGTTGAGTCAACTAAGTGGGTCCTCTATCTGACTTATGATCTGGATATCACCAAATTCGTATCAAAGAAGAAGACATTCTTAAGACTACATTTAGGACTTAGTATAAGCATTATGAGTTCATGGTTCTTCCTTTCGGATGGACTAATGTAGCTGCTACTTTCATGTGTTTGATGAATAATGTGCTTCGTGAATATTTGGATGATTTCATTCTTGTATTCTTTGATGATATTTTTGTGTATTCAAAGAATGGAAAAGATCATGAAATTCATCTTAGAAAAACACTTCAAAAGTTGCAGGATAAGAAGTTATATGGAAAGATGAGCAAGTGTTTCTTTGCTAAGGATAAGATTGTGTATTTAGGCCGTGTCATTTCTAAGGAGGGTATCCACATAGATCTCCAGAAGATTAAAGTGATTATGGAATGGCCTAGATCCACTTGTGTGAAAGATGTGAGGAGCTTCATAGGATTGGCACGATTCGAGAGAAAATACATTAGAGACTTTTCTAAGATAGATTCTCCATTAATCGATTTGACTAGGGAAGAAAAAAAGTTTAGGTGGGATGAAAGATGCCAAATAGCTTTTGACACGTTAAAAGCTAAGATTGCAGAGAACTGTGTTTTGAAAATATGTGAAATGGAAAAACCTTTTGTAGTAACTTGTGATACTAGTGGAACACAAGTTGGGTGTGTTATCTCTCAAGATGGACACGTAGTAGAATATGAGTCAAGGAAGCTTAGGAGCCATGAAGAGAAGTATCCTACCCATGACCTTGAGTTGGCCACAGTTGTGTATGTCCTTAAGCATTGGAGACATTTCTTACTTGTTGGTATTAAGTTTAAACTTCGGACTAATCATCTACACTTGCTCTACCCACTAGTACAACTAGGGCTACTCCTTGTCCATCAATTTGAAGATGTTGGGAGCATACCCACGCCTAATCAAGATGGGTCAAAGTCTCTAAGAGATTGTCTCTTTGTGTGTAACAAGACTCACCACTCAGATGACATTTGCACATATGTAGTATCTTCATAGGCATACATAGCAAATAACTTACAATGAATACAAAGACAAACAAGTAAAACATGATTTGAAATATATATTCACTCAACCTTTGTTGAACAATAGGCAAAGGAGGTGGATGGACCTCTTATGCGAGTATGATTTTGAGATCAAGTACATTGAGGGTAAGGAGAACAAAGTGGTTGATGCTTTGAGTAGGCAATCCTTGATTAATTCCTTGGTTGTCATTCGTTCAAACATAATGGAAAACAATTGAGCTGAAATTGACAGACACTTTTTATGTGAGCATCCTAGAGAGAATTTCCAAGACTCTATCTGAAAGGGTTGATGAAAAATATCATTTGGTTAAGGAGAACTTGTACTATAATGAGAGACTTTGTGTGCCTAGTGAATCATCTTTTAAGGTCAAAATTCTTTATGATTGTCATGATATACCATTTTTTGGACACGTTGGATATAACAAAACATACAATAAGGTTCGAAAAGCTTTCTTTTGGCGTGGTTTGAAGAGTGATGTCCAATGCTAAATTAGAGAGTGTTTGCATTGTTAGCAAGTAAAGATTAAACAACATAGAATGCTAGGTCAAATGCAACTTTTAGACATTCTTTCTAAGAAGTGAGAATCGATTTCGATGGACTTCATCACTAAATTTTTCACTGCTAGAGGAGGATATGACACCATCTTTGCAGATCATTTGACGAAGATGGCTCATTTTTTTCCCATGAAGAAGACAAATGGTGCTCTTGAGGTAGCCAATTTGTTTGTGAAAGAAAATTTTCATTTGCATGGTATGCCTCAAAGTATAGTGTCTGATAGAGATTCAAAGTTTATATCTATTTTTTGGCAAGCCACATTTAGAGCCATTGGTACTGAGCTCCGAATGAGCATGACATTTCATCCTCAAATAGATGGAAAAACTGAGAGCGTAAACCGAGTGTTAGAGGATATTCTTAGAAGGTATGTTAAAGAAAAGCAATCCAAATGACATCTTTCGAGGCCGTTTATGGACAAAACTGTTATACACCATTGAACTTTTCAGACCTAGAGAACTGAGTTGAGGTTTCCAAAGAGATGCTTGAGAGGATGGATGAGGAAGTCAAAGACTATTAGGAAGTGTATCAAGAAGGCTCAACATAGACAGAAACTCTATTATGACAAGAAGCATGCAACTCGTGAGTTCAAAATCGATGATATGGTATTTTTGAAAGTCATTCCTAAGAAGAGTAACTTGATTCTTGGAAATGATAGGAGACTCACCTCGTTTTACTGGTGTTTTTAAAATCTTAAAATAGGTGGGAACATTGGCTTATGAACTAGAATTGCCTAGCAATATAAAAATGCATCTTATTTTTCATGTGAGTTTATTAAAAAGTTATGTTGTTAATCTTTCTTATGTTTTACAGGACAAATTTAGGATTCAAGAAGATGGGAGTTTAAGGGTCGAATCTTAATTCATTTTGGATAGAAGGACGAGGCAACCTAGAAATATGACTATAGTTGAAGTTTTGATTAAGTGGGATGTATATCTCTTAGAAGATGCTTCGTGGTGGGTAGACTTAAATTCTTTGCATGCAAAATTTCTTTTATTTAAAGGACAGAGTTCTCAAAGAAGGGGTAATTGTGAAGCTTCATAATTTTGTATAAATAATTTTTAAAAAATTCATGTTGTAAGAAATATGTAGATTGCTTTGTTAGGACATCTAACGTGTTTTGATAAAATTTTGTGTTGCATAATTGTTTTAGTTTTGGTCATTTTTAGATAGTTACCATTTCGTGGGCGAGTTTTGATTATGTTAGAGGTAGAATTAGGAGAAGTTTTGTATGAGAGAATTTTTACATTTTGTACATAGAACAACTTTGCTCGAGTGAAAATTTTGTGATTCACATTATTTCACATTTGTTTCGTGACTCCAAAGTGGTCTTTGAGTGGTTTTGTGCTAAAATTGTGCCTAGGTTTTCGTGTTTAGACATTACACGTCCTAAACAGAGGTCAAGGAAAAAGATTTAGTCTCAGACGAATAAATACAAAGTCTAAGAGAAGGATGAAATGTTCGAGATGAGCTATTAAGCATCCTCATCGGGTCATGCGCGAGTGGCGCACCATGAAAAGGGTTATTTTTTCAGTGTTAAAATAATAATACTAATAATAATCTCATGGGAATGATGACTGCGTGTGAAGAAGGCTTTTCGAACACACTTATTTCAGAAAAGGGTTACATCGTCAAAAATATGGCATGCAGTTCAAGAAAGCTCAAGAAAGGGCTACTTTTGGATTTTAACAAAAAGAAGAGGAATACACATAAAAAAACCAAAGAAGATTGTGAGTGCGAGTGAGTGCGTGTGCGTGTGAGTGCGAGTTGTTCATAAGAGTGAGTGTGAGTGAGATAGCTCAGGGGGTGGTCGGGTGGTTTGAGCTCTTTCCTCCAAGAGTGCTTCATATTAGATTATTATAAGAACTTTCTTGATTATATCAGAATTGTTATCTTTTTACCTCAAAAATTTATGCAAATTTTATTTTCTTAAATTGTATTGTGATATTTGAGCCGAAGTCTCATTACCTGATAGCCTTCACCTCTCCATGATGCTAGTCGTCTACTGGTTGTTGTTGATAGGGTTCCATGCTCTCCAATGACGATGATAATGACGCTGATGCAATGATGGTGTTGATGGTATTGATGCTAATGATGATGAGGATGATAGTGAGATTATTGTTGATGCTCTAAATGTTGACTTAATTGCTATATTAATTGATATTCTAATAAGGGATTATGTTGCTCTTGTTGAAGATTAGCGTGCATGTGACATCCCCTTCTGCTAAACTTGATGATGATTGGATGGACACTGTCATCCTTTCTTCCTTGACTATTGACTTTGACCTGACTTTGATCTTCTATTTTAACTTTAATTCTTTTTGTTTGAAAATCTTTCACTTTTGAGCTCCACTTCCAAGTCTTGCTGAAGAACTAAGCATTTGTTTCATTGTTGTTCCCATGCTTGTTATTCCTTTTCCTTAACACAACAATCGGAAGTGATCATGCTTGATTAAGAACACGATGTTTATTTAAACATAATTAAGATAGAGAAGAGAGGAGAAGAAGAGAGATAGTTTGCAGCAAGTCAAGTTTTCATGTATTTAATATAATACAAAACGGTTATTGAAATACTTGTACATGATTAGGTTCTTGGTTAGTTTCTTAGGGGTGACCTTTGGCTTCTTTCTACATGATAGATGACGACTTCTACTTTGAATATGTTAAATGACTTGATGTTTTTTTTGAATGATGACTTTATGCTTATACATTGTGTTAGGGTGCTAGTCGATCAGTCCCAAATGTTGTCGGCTAGCTTTGGATAAGAAAATGCTGATAATAATGTGTTAAATGTTGCGCTTACTTTACTGCTTATTCCGTGCTTGATGGTCTTCACCTAGATGTTGTTGACTATTGCTTAGACTCCATGTTGACTATTAGCTGCTGATAGAGTTTCATGTCCTCTGATGATAATGATAATGGTGTTGATGATGGTGCTATTGTTGATGGTATTGATGTTGATGATGTAGATGATATTAAGGTTATTGTCGATACTCTAAATGTTGACTTAACTACTATCTTGATTGATGGCCTAATCAAGGATTATATTCTTATTGAATATTAACAATGATACGGGCATGCTTGTGACAATATATACATGTATGCACAGTTGTCAGGTATGAAACGAAGGTACGAAAAAATGGTACTGATACGAAACTTTTAATGTTTGAAAAATAAAAATGATTAAGGTACGATCCACTTTAAAAAAACACTTGAGAAATAGATACTTGTACACATTTAGAGATGCAAAGTCTAGAAGAGAAGTTGTCACAAACTAGAAACAAGTTAAAATACTAGTACAAAGAGTTATGAATGGTGAACATATGCATCTGGTATGTCGCATGCCATAAATAAGAGTCATGGCTTGTGGCTTGCAATAGTAAATACAAAAAAGTGTGTAGTGACTAGTCACAACACTAAGTAGAAAAATGACTAGAGTCTAGATTCTAGTTCTTCTCTTGAGAGGAATTAATAGGGGAAAGATTGCTCTCGTGCTACTGGAGGTTCTCCCGAGGCCAATCCAAAATTGCCCTTGCATTTTTCTCGTTATCATACTCAGGCTCTCTAATGTTTGCAATAGGAACATCCTCTTCTTTGACGATAGTTTCTAAAGAGCTCTTCAAAGTCAAGCTAGGCCTCACATATGTAGGCATCGGGTCAGTTGAGGTAGGGTGCCGAATAGTGCATCCCGCAATTGCGTACTCACGTGCCACCTCTAGCTAGTGCTACGCGATCTCTACGAGTATGACAGACTCGATGGTCAAAATCCTCTAGCTCCTTGTAAAGCTCTGTATATAGTCTCCTCATCTGCATCAGGCTCCTTGGTGGACACTATTAAGAGTGTCCACTGTTAACTTAAACTCATCAATATTCCTTGAAAGAAAACATTTATAAATTATTAGTCACATCACGACTCGCGACTTATCACTCATGACCTGCTATGACATTTGAATCATAAATTCAACTTTGAGCTTTGGAGATCTCTACCTGTTTGAAGAGCTCCATGTCATGTATCTTCTCCACCATGGGCATATTAGTGCGGCACTATACAAGCTGCTCTGATTGCATGATACTCAAATGATTGCATATCTTTGTGTGAATGAGTAAGAACTCCAGTTTCTCACATGTCTTCGAAGAGAAATCCTATGCAGAAAAATTTAGAGTTAGAAATTAGAATGTATAAACTTTAAAGTTAAAAGTCTTTGTTTAAAAGTTTGACTCTTGACTCTTGAATATTCAATTGACAATAGTCATGACTCTGTTACAAGACTCTTAAAGCCACTTTTTGTACGTGAGTCATTTGATAACTAAATGACTCCTACCAAAAAAGTGGCCTCACTATCGACTCCCTAGGGACTCATGCTGCAAAGTGGGTTCGTGAAAGTGACGGTCGTAAAGTAGCTCCCCATCGATAAAGATCCTTGGTCCTTTTTACGCGGGATGCAACAAGGCTGCAAGACCATGGATAGTTCTAGCATCCATCCCCATCTCCTCTCTACAAGCGTGTCGTGGAGTGGGTGGAGGCTCAGTGGGATTCCTAGAATGCAAAAGGGTCGCTTTAAGGTTAATAAATATTAAAATTTAAGTATGAAGGAGTAAGAGATTTGAAACAAGAAAAAAGAAAGAGTAAGGATAATCGAGATGGCCCATGGGTTTACGTCCTCATTAAGCCTGAATCTTGGCTAGGGTCTCTCGCATAAGGTGGGTGAATATTCCCAATGTGGAGCCCTCCATATCGGTCATGCCGTGCGAAACCCTTTACATGCACCTTGTGCCAAAAGGACTCTCTCATGCATAGTCGTTGAATGGCTCTCAGGCCTCGCTTGTACTAGTCTTCATCTCTTTCCTTAGCCATGTGACGAAATCCAGGGAGAGACCATAGTCATTTGGAGCTTCAGTTGCATGTGTAAAGCCGCTCCAAGAGAAGCCACATGTAGGCAAAACACGTGCTTGAGGGCTTCTTAAGCTCCAAGTAGTTTTGCTTACAAAACATAGCGAGCACCTTCACCTTCTTTGTGAAGGAATTCACAATTGATAGAGTGAAACCACCCTCTTCACCCACTCTAGATGCCCTACATCCTCCATGAGTAGGTCTAGGCAATGGGAAGTGCTAGGAGTTCATACAATGGATGGGAACTTAACCTCTACCAAATGCTCCATTTTGGGGCAATTGGACGCATTGTCCATGATAACTTGAATGATTTTTTCTTGCCTCACCTACATGTAACACAATGGAAAATGTAATGTGTGATGAGTCATGACATTCTTTAGAAGCCTGGACATAAATAAAACTTAAATAACAATAATGCACATAGACTCGTCGTTCAAATTTCACCTCTATGATGGCTTGCCGGATATGACGATAGATAAAGTCACCCGATGTTCTTTGTCCCACCTTTCTGTTATCCATGGTGCATAGGAATATGTGCTGAGAGTGCATGGCATAAGGATATTCATGATAGTCTTCTTCTTTCAATCACTCCATCCATTAGAGAGGATAGAGCAACCATACTTCACCCATTCTTTGCGCACCGGTGCATCTCATGGTATGTGATACCATGCCAATCTCCATGCAATGGCCCCACCTTCACAATGGCCTTTAGCATCTAGTGCCATTTTGGGACCTTGAGCACATGGAAGGAGAGATTGCAATTGATGACTGTGCGTGCAATCTCCTCATTCATGGATTTCATCTTCATCTCCTCACATATGTGTGGTTGCTTATGTTTGCATTGATGGTAGTTTGCCTCATTGCTAGAGATCTCCCTTCCCTTGGCCTCTTTGATTGGAAGTTGGAACGGCTCATGGTGGAGCCAGCCGATGGTGTGGGGGAAGGACTCACGAAAGTGGAGGCTTGAGACATGGAAGCTCCTCCACGTCCACATTTTCCATGGTTGCGGATGAGTGAGTACTTCTTCATTATACCATCCACAATTTCTTGAGGAATCTCCTTGCACGATGCAACTTTTTCTCCAAGCTTGGACACATGTGCAAGGAGCCTCGTGACGCTACTTGTGTAGCCCTTCCCAAAAGTTACATGTGTGCCATGGTACTTTTCTTGCTCGTGGTTGTTTATAAGGAACTCATGCTTTTCCTTTCCTCTAGTCCTCGTTTCCATTGGAGACTCAAGGGAAGACTCAAAGAGAGAGAGAGAGAGAGAGAGAGAGAGAGAGAGAGAGAGAGAGAGAGAGAGAGAGAGAGGGAGGAGGGAGGGAGCTTAAATGTTGAGAGAGAAATAAAGAAAGAAAGATATGTTAAGAGTATACTAAAGAACCACTGGGTCTATGAGACCAAAGTGATACAATAATTTCCATGCATATCTCATCATGGAATGGAAAATAAAATAGAAACAAAAACATAGCTATCTCGTTGGGTGATACACAACTGTCCATGGAAACTTGACATCATGGAATACAAGGAACATAGAAACATGAGAGGAGCATTAAACCTCAGTAGATGGTGTACCACTCTCCAAAATATAAAGCATGGGGCTAATGAGTATGTCCGAGAGGTATCCGTTAGATAAGTGAGGTGGAAAGGTAGCTCGATTGGCGGTGGAGCATCTCTTGGATTTGGAGCTGGTGAGGGGATTGTGGTCAGCGTCCACTAGGGGGTTGGAGGCATCGAACACATTGGAATGCGGAGGACTGGTTTGAGGTAACTCCTATCGGGTGAGGTGGGTCCAGAGAGCAACCCGAGGTGGGTCCACAAGATCCACTGTATGGGTGTCCTCCACCTCATGGGTTTGGAAGAAACTGGTGATGGTTGGCTAGTGAGAGAGGGGTCGGGGTGGCTATGGCCGAAGCGCTCTCAAGAAAGTGTCCTTGTGTCTGCATAGCACAAACAAGAAGACCCTAGGCAATGTTCATCCGGGAAGTCAATGATCATGGAGAGTGGATCAAATCCCTCATGAAATAGATAGTGAAACGTCCTCTCTGGGTCTTTGTATGAGCTCCCCGGCTCTAAAGGCATGCTTAGCTCTGCTTGTCTCCCCTCTGATGAGAGGCGGCAGGATGAAACCTATATTTGGCCAATTGCAATCTGCATGGCATGGGACATGTGAACACTCAAGTTCTAGGATGTTGGATGAATCCATCCTCAGTGAGCGTGAGGAAGTCATCTCTATAGAAGTGCATCTTTGTTGGGAGCTCCAAAGGTGTGATCCATGTGCAATGGGTGTACAGGCTAAGAAGATCTAACGAGATAACCCGATCGGTATCCTTATGAGAGAGATGGAGAAAAGGGGTGTCCAAACTATACTGAAGGGGCGGTAGGCGTTCCATGTGTGGAGCCCATATACTGATAACCAAGTGGAAACTAAGGCATACCATACTCCAAAGTGCCCCTAAAGTGCTCGTTGTCTCAAGGACTCTAGGGCAAGCCTTGAGTACCTGTGGGGATCCATGTGACTAGTGCGATGGAGGTATGTGACTATCTAGAAGAGTGCATCCACTACCATTGGGGCTACAACCAACTCTGCCTAGGTAATCTGGTGTGGGACTGATCGTTTGCTATGGATCATACCATCACCTCGGGCCTCTCAACTCGCCGCTAATCCTCATTAGATAAATTTGGTCCCTAGAAGGCTGCTCCATACATTAAGGCTGGTGTGACAAGGGTGCTAAAAAGAAAACCCGTCATCTTAGGCTCTGCGAAATGAGCCTAGAAGTGTTGGGGTGCTCAAGTAAGCTCAAGATTGCATATCCCCGTGTGCTCCGGAACCATGGTGAATCATGGCCCATTGAAAGTGACAACAAGGTAGGCATAGGATGATGAGACAATCTTCAGAGGATCTTGTACGTGAAGCTCAATTTGGATGTGAAGGGGCAAAAAGTATTGAAGACCATTACCTTGGTTTTATCAAGGTTAACAAAGATCTCCCGTTGAGTGCAGAAGTCCTGTAAGGCATCCAACTGTCTCTAAAGACCCTTGGTTGAATTTGAGAGGAGGAAGATGTCATCTACAAAAAAGTAATATGGATATCAATATGATTTCCAATGTGGAACCAACCCCACCTAATCCATCAATGAAGCTCGATATCTTATCAATGTAGAGGCCAAAAACGACATCCTTGTTTCACCCCAATAGTGCTCAAATTTGATGTGATGTACCTCATGGGGCTCTTACTTCTCTGGTGATGGACTCATAGAGGGTGATGATGCTCCAAACCATGTCATATGGGACTCATATCTCTTGTAGATGGTGTAAGAGGCATGCTCGTGGTAGAGTATCAAAAGCTTTGTGGAAATCCACAAAGTAGTAGGATGTTGTGCGCTACCCTCCTCGATGATGGCACAAAGGGTGAAGATGTGGTCAAGGGTAGTGTAGTGTTCGAAAGCCTTCATGTCTTGAGGCTATGCATCCCTATCTTCGTACACAAACAAACTGAGCTTTGCCTCTAGCACCAACCCATAGAGTTTGCCAATGTGTGGCCAATCATCATCGTTTTGAAATTATTAGGATCAAGTGGATCTTAAGATTTTATGATGGGGGTGATGGTGTTGGGGATCAAGAGGGTGGAAATCCTTCACAAAGGGCTCTATTAAACATGTAGGCTAGTAGGGGTGCCAGGGTATCATCGACATGTAAGATGTAATCTCGGCAATGAGTCCCTCATAATCATGGGATCACCCATTACATAATCTACGGATGGCCTTGAGGACCATGCCCTTTGTGAAGAAGGTGGAGGTGGTGGGGTGGTCGAGGATTTGGTGGTGGGGGTAGGGGTGGCTGATGGGGGATACGGTAGAGGGAGCGTGCATAGGAGTGTCATGTGTCCGAGAGAAGGTATGGGGGGTTGATGTTCTTAGAGTTTCCTCCAGGCCTCTTTGCAGTGGCCCTAAAAAAAGTCGGTATAAATCATCCTCTTTCCGAGCGTAGAGCTCCCGTTTTCTTGTGTTGGGTGAGCCGTTGAGAAATTCGTTGCACTTGGCACTTCGTGATTTTCCGAATCCATACCTCATGCTTAAGAAGACGAGAGCATGTGGCTCGACATTCGTCATTATACCAATAGTTCTGGGGCATGGAACCACAAGGTATCTTGGTAGTAGACTACTACATGCAGATGAAAGAAGTGGTGGTGGTGGATGTGTGGAGTATGGTGGTGAGCTGTGATGTGGGAGTGGGTAGGAGGACAATAGGTTCCACATCCTAGAGTTGGCGGTAATGGATTGTCATAGTGATAAGTGCTCATTGGTAAGGGAGGAGAGATCAATTATTAACCTCTTTTTCCAGAATTAAACACTATTGCGAGAAAAATAGGTAAAACTAACAAGGGTTACCTAAAAAGATTCCCTCTCAAAATGCGTGAAATCTCAAAAATGGCTTAAAAACATAGTTTTTTGAAAACACATCTAGAATTCCATATATACATTTAAAAATTGCATGAATTTTGATATTTTTTTCAAGATTGAGAACATGTGTGACCTTTGTGGATTTATAAACTGCTATTGTTTGTGACATAAATATAAACTTGACTTACAAAATGGCATAGGAGTCTACACAACTTAAATAAATATTAATCTTTTTGAATAAAATTTATTTTATAAATTTCATGAATGTAAGAGACTTTTTTTATGGATGTTCTTGGGGAAAAATTCTACCACTATGTATAAATATATACATTATTTGAGAAGCACTCAAAAAATATTAGAATACATAACATTATAAGCTCCATAATTTATGAAAAAATCATACAAGCATCCTTGAGTCTATTTATAGATCCAAATAGCAAAGCCTTGAGTATATACATACCTTGACAGTTTGCATGACATAATTATTTGCTCTATTAATTATAAGCAGGTAGTGGGCATGATATACAACCAATGCTAAAAGTTTAAAGAGGTTAGCTTATAGGTGTGCAAAGGTAGACTTCTATTCATATATATGTAGAAGACAGTAACTATGGAGGCGTTGAGTAAACCTAAGCATGTTAAAAGAGTAGAAAATTGAAATATTTTTTCAGAAAAGGATAATTTTAGCGACATACATCGTATAGCCTATGGGTGTAAATTTCAACTCACATAGGCATTTGTTGTCATGAAGAAAATTCTTGTTATGCAATATGGATAATGGTGGCATGAAGAAATTGTAGCCTATATCATGTAGATATGTGTAGATATGTGGTGGTGGCAAAAATGCATAGTATCCATATGTTGATGTTTGATCCAGATATCCATTATCTCATGAACGTAGGTGATGGTAAGTTTAAGAGTAGTTTAGGAATGAGCTCTAGTTACAATTATTTAGAGTACATGTGAAAGGGTGTTGTGAGAGATGGTATGTCTAAGGGTAGTGTAGAATTAGCTCTGGTTATAATTATTTGGAGAACATGTGAAGGATGCTTAGAGATGCAATCTTTGCCCACACGACATTGGGGCTTCTGGAATGGTGGTAGAGGGGATTGGAGATTTCACGTGATGCGCGGGGCAGGGTTTCTCACTCGGGGCCTCGTCCACGAATGTCCGGGCATGAGACTAGGCTGGTGGTCACTCCAAAAATCGAAATCGAAAAAATCTCCCATGTGCAGAAAGCGGGGACGATTCCACCTTTTTGAATTTTCTTAACACAAATTTTTTTTCTCTAAACGAGATCAATTCTAAACTATCCTTCACCTGAATAAACCAGATAGAAGGAAACTATCGCTGATATAATTTGATCATTTGAGTAATTTCAACGCTTTTTCCTAATCCAGATCAAGCACAGCCGTTGATCCACTCAATTGAGAAATTTATCAGGGAATTTACTAGCTACTCGATTCCTAGCATAATCCTAAGATTTTTCAGTTTGATTATTAAAACTCCACTGATTCCAGCCTAACCCCATCCGGCCCATGGGTTAGCCACCACCCTACCACTGGAATCGGTAGAACCAAACAAGTACTCACCCACCCATAATTGAATTGCCTTCTTAACTTTAGCTTTAGGAAACAGATACGCTTTAATATAAAAAAATAATCCATTGACAAAACAGATATGATCATAGATTTCATAACTCAAAAATTTCCATTCAATCCCTTGTTTCACAAAAACAGTACCACTCTGGACTCTCCGTTGGGACGAGCTGGTCAGCAACGAGATCCAGTAGATTGCAATAATCATTTCGTCAACATACATATATATATCTTCCTCGACATATGTATGGGTGTCCTAAGCACCGCGAGCCCGTGCATCGCTTGGTCAGAACCCTCCAGGATCCTCCTTAGGTATCCTGGCACTTCAGTCAGGGACCGCTTCGTCGGCCCTCGCCCATTATACCGGAAGCACACCATTTTTCACCATACCCAGGCTGGTCAAGACCTGGGCAGGTTTTTGCCGTGTGAGCTGTCCCTCGAACACTCCCCGCTAGCTGTTGTTGCAACCGAACTTCCCTTAGATAAACATATATGCCAAATGCTCCCTCTAGCATTCTGGCGTAAGATAGTCCTTTAACACTAGTTTGGTACCAAAACAGGACACTTGAGTGTCCTTTTTTGGGGGTTGCGAAAAAAAAAATCAAACTCCTAATGTAGGCTTTAAAAACCAAAATGCTTCATTGGGCATGTAGAACATAACCCTATGCTTATGTAAAAAATGCTAAACATATAAAATGCCTTTTTATTTGGAAGTACATAAGCAACAAAGTAGCATATGTCTTGAAAATGAACATTTTTCAAGATTTTTCAAGATTTTTCCAAATATGCAAGCATCATTCTCTCAAAAAAAAATCCAATGATATCAATAGCATTTTTCCCAAGATATTTTGATAGCATACATCAGTCCAAGGAGGTAGAAGTTTACCAAAAAAATCATTTTCCTTTCCTAGAATTTTTTTCAAAAAAGTTGTATAAAATCAGCAAAAGTAACGCGTATTATCAAAACTCAATCACGCCACTAAAAACAATTGTAGCCCTATCAATGAGAATGTTGATTATTGGTTTTCATGCTTGAGATGAGATAAATAAGCCATAATTTGATGTGTATGACACTAACTTAGCCTCCACTTAAGTAGGTTCTTATCGCCTAGTTCTAAAAAAACTGTAAAAAATACAAAATTTGATTATCTTTTTTCAAAAACTAATCATAACTATGCTTGCACAAGTAGTCTACACCTATAGTTACAACAAATAATGCACTTACACAGCTTTCCCCTTTGATGAAAATCAAAATTAGGCTCATAATTAGACATTTTACGTATTAAAAACAGGTTGCGCAAAAGGCCATGTATGAGAAGAGGCCCAAAAAGTGGCTCTAAAGTTTTGGAAAATTCAAAACAAAGTAGTATTTACCCTATATAACATGGGTGCACCTCAAGTTTTACATTATTAGCTTGCATATGGAAGGAGAAAAATTCATGCTCCACCTGTATAAAAAACATTATTTCAATATTAGCGAGTCAAAAATTTATCCAATAATTATCGTTTAATGATTCCAAGATTTAGTTTACATCATGGGCTTTCCATCAAGCCAAGTTTCATGATCAAACTATGTCCCTTCTAAAAGTTATGTACAAATTACTACTATTTTGAAAACAGCAAAAATCATGCGTTTTATCAGCATGTGTCTAAGAAAATTAAAATATTGCCTTGCAAAAGCTAAGAAAAGTGCAATTTAAAAAATCTCAAATTTTTTTTTTGGGTCTTGAGGAACATATGTGGATGTTAAGCATTTCAAAACTCTTAATAGATTGCCCACAAAAATTCAAGAAAAATGCTAACTTTCAGGACACTTTAGTGTCCAATTACAGAACTAGTGTTAAGAAAACAGGGTTTGTATGCAAGTTTTTAGTTTTGATTTTGTTTGAAAACCATGAATAATCCTAAATCCATATCTCAATACTTTTAGATCCAGGTCTTAATTCCAAACAAAATCCCTCGAATTCTGTTAACTTGAACCTCATATCAAAATCAAAAGTCTTAACTTAGTTTCAGATTCGGTGGGTGTTTTGAGTGCATTTTTCCTGAACTGAGCACATCGTCATTGACGAAGGAATTAGGTCTTGGTCAATAGTCTGAATCAGAGTTTAGGTCTGGAAAGGTTCTTCCTAAACTATCTTTCTCGAAAGGTACTATTTCAATTTCTCTTTTTTAAATTTTGTTCGACGAATATTTGCTTGCAGATTTCTAAAACATGAATTTCTTATGAGGAATAAAATAATCATTTATCTCGATCTCCGACTTTGATAGTTTAATTGAATTTTCTCATTACCATCTTAGTGAATATGAAACGATAGCATTTCTTCTCATAGATTATCTACTTATTCATTTTTCAATTTTTGCGAAAATTAAACAGAGGATTAAGGAGAACCCTTATTTAATTATAAAGATTCTATATGCATCTAATTATGCATAAAATCCAATTCTAATGAAAGTCACACTTTTATCATCATAAACATCATTTATGATGAAAATCACTCTTTTAACATGAAAGAATTTCTTTTATGCATACAAATCATTTATGATGAAAATCACACTTTTAATACAAAAAAATATCTTTTATGCATATGTTTATGTATAAAAAATTATTTATGATGAAAATCACATTTTTAATATAAAAAAATATCTTTTATGCATAACAATCATTTATGATGAAAATCACACTTTTAATATAAAAAAATATCTTTTATGCATATGTTTATGCATAAAAATCATTTATGATGAAAAACACACTTTTAATATAAAAAAATATCTTTTATGCATATGTTTATGCATACAATCAATAATGATAAAAATAACACTTTTATAAAATGATAAATTTCTTTTATGCATACTTTTATGCATAGAAATCAATAATGATAAAAGTAACACTTTTATAATAAAAAAATATTCTTTTATGCATACTTTTATGCATAGAAATCAATAATGATAAAAGTAACACTTTTATAATTAAAAAATATTCTTTTATGCATACTTTTATGCATAGAAATCAATAATGATAAAAGTAATACTTTTATAATTAAAAAAATATTCTTTTATGCATTATTTTATGCATAAAAATCTATAATGAAGAAAGTAACACTTTGATAATAAAAATAAAATTCTTTTATGCAAATAATCAAAATGCATCTTCTATGCATGAAAATGACACTTTAGAATATAGAAACCATAAGGATTACTCTTTTGGAATAATAAAAGATAATACTTATTTCCAAATTTTTAAAAAATTTTACCATAACCTCCTTTGTATGGCTGACCATTTTTTAAATTTTATTCTTTAAAATTAATTAGAAGTTCACCAAGAGTATTTAAATCATTCTAAAGTAAACATTTTCTACTTATTTAAGAGAAATATTATGAAAAACTTGATTTTATTCATTAATCATTCATCTAGGATAAAGAATGGTTGGATTTACTAAAGAAGAGAGGGGAATGCCTTTTTTCAATGAGGCATAACATCCATTCAATTTAGAGAAGACAAAAATCATAAGAAAAACCATATAAGAAATAGAAAAGAGAAGAATCTCCAACTTACATGGATAATTTGAGAGCTTTCCTTTGGCTTGTTGGTTTGAGGGTTCTACTCTTGTTTGAAACAAGAGTGGCCACCAATCTTTTAGAAGAGGGAAGGTCAAAAACTAATGAAGTATGGAGTAAAATTCACAGTTTTTGGCACTTGGGAGAGGCAGGGTAACAATGCAAAACACTATTGAGTTTCAAAAAAGGAGAAGGATTTTATTTATAGGAAAAAATGAGCTTCTAACCAAGCCAATTGATTCTAGAATTTTCCAGATCAGTTTGGTCAATTTTTGACCGTTTTTGGGTCAGTTTAGTCCACTTTTTGGATCTAGTTGAAACAGGAGAGAGGAGAGATAAAAATATCTCATTATTTTGGGAGTTTAAAACTATGTGAAATAGGCACCTTCTTCATGAGGGGAATTCCCCCATACTGAGGTGTCAAAAATGCATCATTTCACCTAAATATCTCTCTTTTTTAACTATTAACCTTGTCTTCCTTAGTCAACTCTTCATCTTATGTGAGTATTTACTCATTTTTGGGGGATTTTCCTTTTATTCTTCTATTTATCTCCTCCCTACATTTGGATGAATCTTATTAGTCCATAGGAACCTTAGTTTAAAATTTTGAAAAAATCTTGACCCTCAGGATAATGCCTCTTGAACAGATTATACTTAATTTCTAATGCACCTTCTGAAAATCTTTTTGAACTTCTATTTCAGGGAAACTTATTTTAATAAGATGATATATTTTTCTATCCAAAAATATTTAAAAATTGAATTTCCACTCTCTAGAAGATTTTCTCTCTCTAGGCCAAAACTGGTAAAAACAGGATCTTTTATATTTCTGAAGAGGGATTTGATTACAGGGGAAGATGCTGGACATCTTGAGAGGCTGGGGAGGAATATTACATTCTTTCCCACTTGAAAAACACGAGATGTTCTCATTTTGCAAACTGGGGATAATCCCGCAAAACAGATCGGCTGCTTCATTCTACCAGGTGGCATCCCAAGAGATAAAGAACTTCTTTTGGGCCATACTCGAATGAAGACCATATCTGCTTCTTTGAATTCTCTGTCTGTCCTCTTCTTATCTGCATATTGCTTTTGTCTATCCTGGGCAACTTTTATATCTTTACGAATTGCCTGCATCTGCTGCTCCATGTCGTCAAGCATCTGTCTGGACATCTCGACCTTAATCAATGGGTCGGACCAAGTTAATGGAGTTAAGCAATCTTGTCCATATAGAGCTTTAAAAGGGCTCATCCCGATACTTCGGTGATAAGAAGCGTTGTAGGCGAACTCGACTAGGTGCAGATAGCTTAGCCACTTCTTGGGTTCCCTGCCACAACATGACCGAAGTATATCTTCGATTACTTGGTTTACCCTTTCAATTTGACCATCGGTCTCAGGGTGATAAGCTGTGCTGAGATCCAAGAAAGTTTCCACTGCTTCAAAAAATGCAATCCAGAACCTTGAAGTAAATTTGGGATCTCGATCACTTACTATTCTCCTGGGTAGGCCATGCAATCTGAAGATTTCATTGAGGAACACTCTGGCCACATCTCTGCAGTGTAGGTTTCTTTTATTGGGATCAGATGGGCAACTTTGGTTAGTCTGTCAACTACCACAAAAATGGAGTTGTAACCTGATTGCACTGAAGGTAATCCAGTAATAAAGTCCATACTGATACATTCCCAACTTCATCTGGGGGCTGTCCAACGGATGTAACTTCCCAGGCATTTTTACACTTTCAGCTTTGACTTTCTGGCATGTCAGACATTAACGTACATGATTCAGTACATCTTTTTTCAGACCAGGCCAAAAGAAGCTTTTCTTTACAGACATGTAGGTTTTGATGAAACCTGGATGTCCTGCTATAAGGCTGTCATGGGCTTCATTCAGAATTTGGCCCTTGGTTCCCTCATCATTGGGAATGCATAGCCTACGATTATAATACATAATGCCATCATTCAGGCTGTACCCTTGAACTTTGTTTAACTCCTATGGAGTTTTGCTTTCCTGCATAAGTAGGGTAGCAATAGGGCCAAAGAATCTATCCTGCATGATCTTCTCTCTTGCTTCAATAAGATTTCAAGGGATTTGATACTACAGTAATTGCAAGCAAGGAGGCTTTTCTGCTGAGGGCATCTGCTACCACATTTTCTTTGCCTAGGTGGTACTTGATTTCAAAATCAAACTCCTGTAAGGTCTGCATCCACCTTCTTTGGCGCATGTTGAGGTCCTTCTGAGTAAAGATCCACTTTAAGCTCTGATGATCTGTCATCAAAGTGAATCTTTTTCCCAGTAGGTAATGTCTCCACAACTTTAAGGCATAGACTACTGAAAGTAATTCCAGGTCGTGAACAGCATAATTCCTCTCATGCGTTCTGAGCTTTCGGGATTCATAGGCCACTGCATGACCTTCCTGCATGAGTGCACCTCCGAGGGCAAAACCACTTGCATCAGTTACTACCTCAAAGGGTAGAGAGAAATCTGGCAGCTTCAGAACGGGACTGGTTACTAAGGTGGTCTTCAGCTTATCAAAAGCGCTCTGGCACCCTGGAAGACCAGTGAAATGGGGTATTCTTTTTGAGAAGATTAGTTAGGGGGAAGCTATGAGAGCATACTTTGGTATAAAAATTCTATACCAACCAGTTAATCCAAAGAATCCTCTGACTTCTTTCATTGTCTTTGGTTCAGGCCAATCTATGACTGCTTGGACTTTCGCGAAATCTAGAGAAATTCCATCTTTTGATACCAAAAAGCCCAAGTGTTCAATGTGGTCGGCAAAGAAAGTGCATTTTCTCTTTTTGGCAAAGAGTTGGTGCTTCCTTAGAATCTCAAGAACTTTTCTGACATGAGCTTCATGGTCAGCTGCATTCTTTGAGTAAATCAGAATATCATCAAAGAAAACAAGAACAAAATCATCTAAGGATTCTCTAAGAATGTCCTGCAACATTAAGCGATTGAATGTAACTGGGGCATTTGTCAATCCAAACGACATGACAGTAAATTCATAATGCCCATAGCGAGTATTGATGGCTGTTTTCGGTATATCTTGATCATTGATCCTGATTTGGTAATACCCGGATTTGAGATCTATCTTTGTGAAGATATGGGCTCCATTTAGCATGTCCAGAAGCTCATCAATTCTTGGTATAGGATACTTATTCTAACTGTCAGCAGTTGATTTAGACCTCTGTAGTCCACACAGAGTCTAAGCATTCCATGTTTCTTTTTCTGAAAGAGAACAGGCGCTCCCCAAGGTGAAACACTGGGTCTTACAAACCCTTGTTTTAATAGCTGCCTAAGCTGTTCCTTGAGTTCAATGGCTTCAGAAAATAGCATTTTGTACGTGCGCGCAGGGCTACTGTGGGCTGAGCTCTGGGGGTCAATTCAATCACATGATCTACTTCCCGGATTGGAGGCATTTCAGTTAGCTCTGCTGGGAATAGATCATCAAATTCATTTAACCATTCTGGTTCTTTAGCCTTAAGCTTTGAGTCTACTGGATTCATTTTGACAACATAAATTTGCTGCTTCTTTCTAAGTCCTTTCAGCAACCTAGAAGCTTTTACTAACTGAAGGTCTGGGGATCCGGAAAGTCCAGTTCCTTGAACTTTGTTCCTATGAAGGTCATGGAAGGAAATGGTTCCATTGTGACAGTGTATGTCAGCTTGATTTTTGTGGAGCCAATCCATTCCAAGGATCCCATCAAAAACTCCGAGAGGTAAGACTTTGAACTGACAGTCGGTTACATTACCATCTAGATTGAACTGGAAGATCTGTCTCATGGTGAGTGAAAAGAGTCTTCCCACTGGCCAATTCAACTTGCATAGGTTTCCGTGATTTCTGTTCTGAGACTAGCTTACGCAAGCATCTAGGGGAAATGAATGAATGAGAAGTGCCTGAATAAATCAAAAGCTTAAAAGGCTTACCCTGATACTCTGCTGGAGTATGGATGACTGGTTAGGCCCTTGGGTTTCAATTGCAGCATAGATCTGCCCTCTTTTCTCTTCTACTACATCTAAAATTGTGACTGCTCTGGCTGCTACAGTCTAAGGCGGAACTCTTTCTCTTTGGTTGCCCCAGTTATGGGAATGAGTTCTGAGGTTACTCTGGATAGAGGCAGATGGCTGAGCTGGAGTTCTTCTAGGGTTATCCTAGCTTGGGCGACATGGTAGACTGGTATGAACGGGTTGGTCTCTGAACTTGGGGTCCTTGACTTCCCTATCCCCTTGACATGGCAGGAGTCGGGCAGTCTTTTAACTGGTGACCAAAACCCTGGCATCCAAAACATCGATTTACAATTTTGAGCTCATCCCTCTGATTTCTTGAAAGAGGTGGGGCTCCTGAGAAAGTATTCTGGGGGGAAGGGTCTTCCTTCACTTCGGAATCTTCCTGCATCCTGATTCTGATTCTGATTCTGATTGGGGCCTTGCTGCCTCTTCAGGGGTGGAAAGTTTGAAGTACTTCCTTGGGCTTGGAATCTTTTAAAGTTAGAGGGTGCAGGCTTTGGCGGGACCTTTACTACAAAGGCTTTGGCAAAATCCTTTGCCATTCTTACTGCTTCAGCCCATGGACACTGGCTTGGCATTCTTGACCAGTCTGTTAGAGGGTGCAGGCTTTGGCTTGTTCGAGTTGAAGCGGAAGAAACGAGATGCTCGAAGGCGAACGCAGTCATATCTTGAGACTGGGTGAGGTCGAGAATACCAGATAAATAGGAAACTTCCATCTATAAAAATAATTTCTAAAAATAATTTCTTTGATTAAAAATTCTTTATTAAAGAAGCTTACGGAATGAAAATACATTATGAAAATGCTTTTTTTGAGTTTTTATTATCAATTTTTGATAAGAATTTATTTATCTTTATTAGCTTTTAACAAAGCTCTGATACCAACTGTGAGATTCTTTTGCCCCCTCCGCACATCGGCGGGGACTCCCGGTAGATGACAGCGGCAGCAGCCCCCTCATGCGCAGGGCAGGGTTTCTCACTCGAGGCCTTGCCCACGAATGTCCGGGCACGAGACTAGGCTGGTGGTCACTCCGAAAATAGAAACCGAGAAAATTTTCCATGCCCGAAAAGCGGGGACGATTCCACCTTTTTGAATTTTCTTAACAATTTTTTTTTTTCTAACGAGATCAATTCTAAACTATCCTTCACCTGAATAAACCAAATAGAAGGAAAATATCGCTGATATGATTTGATCATTTGAGTAATTTCAACGCTTTTTTCCTAATCAAGATCAGGCACAATCGTTGATCCACTCAATTAAGAAATTTATCAGAGAATTAACTAGCTACTCGAATCCTACCGTAATCCTAAGATTTTTCAGTTTGATTATTAAAACTCCACTGATTCCAGCCTAAACCCATCCGGCCCATGGGTTAGCCACCACCTACCACACTGGAATCGATAGAACCAAACAAGTACTCACCCACCCATAATTGAATTGCCTTTCTTAACTTTAGCTTTAGAAAACAGATACGCACACACTCCTCTTTAAAACTTTAATATAAAAAAATAATCCATTGACAAAACAGATATGATCACAGATTTCATTACTCAAAAATTTCCATTCAATCCCTTGTTTCACAAAAACAATACCACTCTGGACTCTCCGTTGGGACCAGCTGGTCAGAGGAGATCCAGTAATAGATTGCAATAATCATTTCGTCAACATACATATATATATCTTCCTCGACATACATATGGGTGTCCTAAGCACCGCGAGCCCCTGCATTGCCTGGTCAGGACCCTCCAGGATCCTCCTTAGGTGTCCTGGCACTTCACTCAGGGATTGCTTCGTCGGCCCTCGCCCATCGTACCGATTTTCACCATACCCAGGCTGGTCAAGACCTGGGCAGGTTTTTGCCGTGTGAGCTGTCCCTCGAACACTCCCCGCCAGTTGTTACAACCGAACTTCCCTTAGATAAACATATATGCCAAATGCTCCCTCCAGCATTCTGGCGTAAGACAGTCCTTTAAGAAAATAGGGTTTCTATACAAGTTTTCAGTTTTGATTTTGTTTGAAAACCATGAATAATCTTAAATCCATATCTCAATACTTTTAGATCCAGGTCTTAATTCCAAACAAAATTCCTCGAATTCTGTTAACTTGATCCTCAGATCAAAATCAAAAGGCTTAACTTAGTTTCAGATTCGGTGGGTGTTTTGAGTGCATTTTTCCTGAACTGAGCACATCGTCATTGACGAAGGAATTAGGTCTTGGTCAATAGTCTGAATCAGAGTTTGGGTATGGAAAGGTTCTTCCTCAACTATCTTTCTTGAAAGGTACTATTTCAATTTCTCTTTTTCTAAATTTCGTTCGACGAATATTTGCTTACAGATTTCTAAAACATGAATCTGAGGATTAAAATAATCATTTATCTCGATCTCCGACTTCGATAGTTTAATTGAATTTTCTCATTACCATCTTAGTGAATATGAAACGATAGCATTTCTTCTCACAGATTATCTACTTATTCATTTTTTTAATTTTTGTAAAAATTAAACAGAGGATTAAGGAGAACCCTTATTTACTTATAAAGATTCTAATGAAAGTCACACTTTTATCATCATAAACATCATTTATGATAAAAATCACTCTTTTAACATGAAAGTCATTTATGATGAAAATCACACTTTTAATATAAAAAATATATCTTTTATGCATATGTTTATGCATAAAAAATCATTTATGATAAAAATCACACTTTTAATATAAAAAAATATCTTTTATGCATAAAAATCATTTATGATAAAAATCACACTTTTAATATAAAAAAATATCTTTTATGCATATGTTTATGCATACAATCAATAATGATAAAAATAACACTTTTATAAAAAGATAAATTTCTTTTATGCATACTTTTATGCATAGAAATCAATAATGATAAAAGTAACACTTTTATAATAAAAAAATATTCTTTTATGTATGCTTTTATGCATAGAAATCAATAATGATAAAAGTAACACTTTTATAATAAAAAAATATTCTTTTATGCATAAAAATCAATAATGATAAAAGTAACACTTTTATAATAAAAAAATATTCTTTTATGCATACTTTTATGCATAGAAATCAATAATGATAAAAGTAACACTTTTATAATAATAATAAAAATATTATTTTATGCATAAAAATCTATTATGAAGAAAGTAACACTTTCATAATAAAAATAAAATTCTTTTATGCAAATAATCAAAATGCATCTTCTATGCATGAAAATGACACTTTAGAATATAGAAACCATAAGGATTACTCTTTTAGAATAATAAAAGATAATACTTTTTTCCAAATTTTTAAAAAATTTCACCATAACCTCCTTTGTATGGCTGACCATTTTTTAATTTTTATTCTTTAAAATTAATTAGAAGTTCACCAAGAGTATTTAAATCATTCTAAAGTAAACATTTTTTACTAATTTAAGAGAAGCATTAGGAAAAACTTGATTTTATTCATTAATCATTCATCTAGGATAAAGAATGGTTGGATTTACTAAAGAAGAGAGGGTAATGCCTTTTTTCAATGAGGCATAACATCCATTCAATTTAGAGAAGACAAAAGTCATAAGAAAAACCATAAAAGAAATAGAAAAGAGAAGAATCTCCAACTTACATGGATAATTTGAGAGCTTTCCTTTGGCTTTAAGGTTTGAGGATTCTACTCTTGTTTGAAACAAGAGTGGCCACCAATCTTTTAGAAGAGGGAAGGTCAAAAACTAATGAATTATGGAGTAAAATTCACAGTTTTTGGCACTTGGGAGAGACAGGGTAACAGTGCAAAACACTATTGAGTTTCAAAAAAGGAGAAGGCTTCTATTTATAGGAAAAAATGAGCTTCTAACCAAGCCAACTGATTCTAGAATTTTCCAGATCAGTTTGGTCAATTTTTGATCATTTTTGGGTCAATTTAGTCCACTTTTTGGATCTAGTTGAAACAGGAGAGAAGAGAGATAAAAATATCTCATTATTTTGGGAGTTTGAAACTCATTCAAGCATGTGAAATAGGTGCCTCCTTCATGAGGGGAATTCCCCCATACTGAGGTGTCAAAAATGCATCATTTCACCTAAATATCTCTCTTTTTTAACTATTAACCTTGTCCTTAGTCAACTCTTCATTTTATGTGAGTATTTACTCATTTTTTGGGGATTTTCCTTTTATTCTTCTATTTATCTCCTCCCTACATTTGGATGAATCTTATTGGTCCATAGGAACCTTAATTTAAAATTTCAAAAAAATCTTGACCCTTAGGATAATGCCTCTTGAACAGATTATACTTAATTTCTAATGCACCTTCTGAAAATCTTTTTGAACTTCTGTTTCAGGGAAACTTATTTTAATAAGATGATATATTTTTCTATCCAAAAATATTTAAAAACTAAATTACCACTCTCTAGAAGATTTTCTCTCTCCAGGCCAAAACTGGTAGAAACAAGATCTTTTATATTTCTGAAGAGGGATTTGATTACAGGGGAAGATGCTGGACATCTTAAGAGGCTGGGGAGGAATCTTACAGGCGATTCCGCTTGGAAAATTATCTAATGGGAGAATTAATCTAACGAGTCAAAGTATTATCTATTTAAATTGATCCGACCGAACCCAAAGTCACATGGTCAGATCAAAGAAGAGACTTGCACTTGGTCCATAGAATCACTACTTTTTTCGTCCTTTAAAACGAGGCACAGCCGGCGCTGATTCTCTCCACAGAACAAGGGTCTTCCTAGGACTTAATCTAACTAGCGTAACTAATCGTAACTTATTTGTATCACAGGAATCCCCCAATCCAGCATAGTCCATGGATTAGCCAACCACCCAACCACTGTATTGGTGGGATTCCTTTATAAAAATTTGTTATGTTTTGCCCGAGTACCGAGGAAAAGAGTTCCCAAGCCTCCTAATGGGCGTTTCATGCAAACATTAAGGTAGGCATACCACGTACACACCCAATATGAAATTGCCATTATAATAGATTCGGCTGTCTTTAAAACAATCCTTTAATGAAAATCGTAGTATTACTGATCATAATCCTCCAAAATGTTGAGTCCATTGTATTACAAAATATGTCATCTGGACTCTTCGTAGCCAACCAACGAGATCCAATATCAAAATTTGAGTCACAAAAGTCATTCTTTTTAGTCCATCCGAATCTTTCTCGACGCACACATGGGTGTCCTAGCAACCGCCGCCGCGAGCCCGTGCATCACCTGGTCAGAACCCTCTAGGATCCTACTTAGGTGTCCTACCACTTCACTCAGGGACCGCTTCGTCGGTCCTTGCCCATCGTACTAAAAGCGCACCATTTTAACCGTACCGAGGCTGGTCAAGACCTCGGTAGGCTTTGCTGAGCGACGTCCCTCGATGACTCCCTGTCAGCTGTTGTAACGAACCTCTTCTTAGTTAAACACATACCAAATGATTTCTCCAGCATTCTGGCGTAAAACAGTCCTTTAAAAGAAAACAAAGGTTCTATGCAAGTAAAATTTCCGGTTTGAGATTGGTTCCACAAAACCCTTTTTTCTTAATCCATAATTTCATAATGACAATCATTGATCTCTATGAGGGTAATCTATCCATCATTTGACTGAATGTCCAACTAGATTCTTGGTGATTTCGTTCAAGGGAAAACTAGGTTAATTCAATGGTAGTCTATTCTTTGTACTAAGAATTAGAATTGGTCACGAAGTTTTTATTGAGAGATGGACAAATAGTTTACTGACCATCCCTCTCATAGTCGTGGTCTCTAACCAAAATCATTTGGTTTAGTTCTAGCTTTGATTCCAAGGATTTTCTTCAGATAAACATCTACTGAACTTCTAACCGAAGAAAATTCCAACTTTATGAATTTCATTCCTTCTTAACTATAATAGATTAAGAAATGGTTTTACATGAGAATATCAGATTTTAATGATATTACTCTTCTTCCATTTAATCTAATTTTGGATAAATATCAATTTGGTGATTTATCCACATAAAATATCTAAAGATATTCTTCTACCAACTTAAATTATCAACCCTAATTCTCTAATCTAATTTTGGATAAATATCAATTTGGTGATTTATCCACATAAAATATCTAAAGATATTCTTCTACCAACTTAATTTATCAACCCTAATTCTCTAGGCGGAATTATGGTGAAAATTCTTCTAAGAATCCTAATTAAGCATAAAGATTCACTTTTTTATGATTAATCATTAAAATTCTTATAGAAAGCTTGATTTGCATTGAAAACAATTAATTTGAAGCTTCTCAAGCTTGAGAGGGGTTGAGAAGTAAAATCTTTTGAAAATATTAATGAAAACCATGAAATTACTTCTTACCTCTAGATTTGGCTTGCTTCTTTATCTTAGAAGGAAGCCCCCAACTAATCAATTGGTTTAGTATGTTGAGAAGAAAGCTCCAAGGATTGTTGAAGAGAGAGAAAAGCTCCAATCTCTCCAAAAGTAGAGAACTTTTAAGGGATAATAGAAAATATGAGTATTTCAATGTAATACTGGCATGGTATAGTTCACAGATGAGAATACAAAAGAATGAGGGTCTATTTATAGGTGAGGGAGGCCACTAATTGAGTCCAACTAAGTTCTAGATTTTTTTAGCTTTAGTTTGGTTGAATTTGGACAAGATTTGAACCAGTTTAGCTCCCATTTTGATCTAGTTTGATCCAGGAGAGAGGAGAGATAAAAATATCTTAATATTTTTGAATAAAAAACCCTCCCACATGTGAAGGAGGCGCCTACCTCAAAGGTTTCCCCTTCCTTACCAAGGTGTCAAAAATTCATCATTTCTCCAAAATATCTCATTTTTTTAGTAATCTCTCTTAATTTTTAACTAATAAACCTTGTACTCAGTCAACTCTTCATCTTATGTGAGCATTTACTCATTTTTGGATATTTTCATTTATTTATTGGATTTATCTCATCCCAACACTTGGATTAATCCTATTGGCCCATAGGAACCTTAATTGGACCATAATTCAAATTTTTTTGAAAATCTTGACCCTTAGGCTAAGGTCTTTTATATCATTTTTAATTGATTCCTAATGCACCTTGGAGAATTTATTTTGAACTTCTGTTTTAGGAAAATATATTTTTGATATTTGTAGAATTTTTATATCTAAAAATATCTCAATATTGAATTATCTCTCTCTAGAATTTTTTCTCTCTAGGCAAAAATAAGGAAAAAATAATATTTTTTTGTATTTAGAAACAAGGAATGATTACAGGGGGGATTGAAGTAAAATCTTATTAATTATTCAAGCTGGAGGAATCTTACATCGTGCATGTATTTATGTATTAGCCAAAAAGTAAGTGTTCTTGATACATTCCACTTTAAGCCATTAATTCCAAAAAGTAACTTGGTCCCTAAGCTTGGCTATTTACATTCAAATTGTAGTAGTTTAATTAAATGAAACTATGGGGTGATTATCGGCGCACACCAAAATTCGACGACCGCACACTGGCCAAAATCCATCACACCCACGCTACTCTGTGCACTGATCTGCCCACCAAAAACACAACACATTAAATCTCTCTTATGTGCCCAACATGATGTGACCACTATTCCACACTCTCACACGTAGCCAATCCCAAGACCATGTGTACCATAAATATCACATTAAATGTCAAATAATCTTCACAATTAATATTTCCATAACAATTTTCTACTATTTGGAATGAGTTTTTACAAATTTGTTGGTGATAAAAATAAAACATTTCTCATAAAAAATCTAAAAATATTTCAAAGTTAAGAAAAATAGCCTCCTAAACATCAACATGTGGCAGCCACGTGTGATGCCCACGATCGTGGGACTCACACGTTGTCGTGACGTGTGCGGTACAGCCAGGAAAGTACGAGACTTCTAGCTGTGAGAGTGAATGTCAAATCTAACAAGGAAACTCACACACAAAATTTCCCAAGGAGTATTGAACATCACTATTTCCAATGACAAATACATGTGTCGATTCACCTCAATACATCCTTGAATTCATCCTGATGATTGCACAAAATTGCATACCAAGTGTTTGTTCCTTTACTCACTGACTTCTCTCTCGAAATCCTTTGAACCATTCACATGTAGGCATAACAAGGCCTTCCAATTTTTCCAATATACATGTGACCAGTTACATCCTTTACATCCAGTGCCATCAAAACCATTATTTCGAGATGCACTTTATCACCTGAAAACCTGCCTTAATATTCTAACATCTCACAAGCAAAATAGCATGGCATATGTACCACATAATTTTGTAATTTTTGAAAGTTCCCTATCTTGCACTCTAAAGCCCAGCTAAATAGAATTTGAAATCCAAGCTTTAAGGTTCTCCAAAGTATTTAAAAAAAAACTATACAAGACCTCATTCCAAAGCTTTTTGGAGGGAAACCTTTTTAGAAAAAAAAATTCGCTTATCTCTTAAAAAGAAAAGAAACGATTTTCAGTTTTCGTTTCTTCCCTTTTGTTCGCCACCTTGCTGTAGGCATGAGGACAGAGTATCATGAAGCTTGAAGGTTTTTCTGGGAAACGTATCTCCTTATCACTCTTCAATTCCTCTTTAATTTGAGACCCAAGACATCATGTACAGTCGCCGCCGTCAAGAAAATAGGAGCACTGGTCATCTTCCCCTCTGGTTATATTTTCTGCAGACTGGTTTTCTTTTGCCCCCACGAACTGGTTATATCTCACCGATTCCCGCAAGAGATGCGGCGTCCCCTCGCCTTTTGCAGCTTAGAATTCGGCTTTCCATTTTAAAAAAAAGCTGCGCATTAATGCTTGTATTTCTTCGAGAGGTTATTACACGTAAGCTTCCAGCCAGATGTATCATATTTACTCCTTTCATTTCCAATATGGTGAAGCAAGTATGCATGTTCATCCGTCGACACCAATGATGCCATCATGTAAGCGGTTACATCATCCATTAAGGCATCCCATGATTTGGCGCCATATCTTCCCTCTTAGCTGCTGCTCCGCATGATATACAGGCATTATTTTCTAGAACACGTTGGAGACTCTCACTTCCAAAAGAATGTCCACATAGAAGTATGGTTGCATCATGGTGCTCACCCTCTTGTAAAGCTCTAGCGAAGGCCTCATCATTTTCATAAAAGGGATCCATCAACCGCCTCTTACTCCTCCTCCTCTTGATCATCTTTATCCTCCGGGTGGCTTGCAAGCAAGAGACCAAACTCAAGTGGTGGTTGCACTGAAGCCAACTTAGAGACACATCCACTTCCTCATCCTTCTTATTAACATACTCATAGTCAAAGCTGCCACTGCCAGCTCTGGACCAACAAGCTGAGAGAAGCTCTTTTTAATGGCTCGACAGACTTGGATGAGTTCTCACAACACTGGCTCCCACTGAATTTCTTTTAACTCGTCTGGCATCAAACCTTTGCGTTTTCATACATGTTAAGAAGGATGTTCCCTACTACAAGGTCCATCATATGCATAAAACTCCATAATTCACACCACACTCATGTACAAAACTCCTAGATCTTGCTCTGCCTCAACTCATCTTATTAAACCTCATTTACAATATGAACATATGTACATGGCATCATATAATGACTCGTCATGGCACTTAACCCCATGCATCTGGATATGTATTTGATGGCCTCACATGCACGGTTTCACATCATAGACGTGCCATGGCATGACATCCACCCCCTCTAAACTTGCACATCCTCTGGTATGTGCCAAATCATCATCAAGGTCCACATATAAGTGGATGTCGTCTTCATCTTCTACAGTTCCAGGAAGATCATCCTCTTCCTCTTCAACCATATCCATACTACCACTGTCAAGCCTCTCATCCTGAGCCTCTTGTGAATCAAAAGGATCACTATCATGCCTTCTTTTAAATATCTTGATTCTTTTGCCTGCCACAAGATTCTTTATTTCTGTTCCATCAAGCTCACACAAGGTATACGTGGCATTTCCATGCGCATGCTTGACAATGTAAGGGCCAAACCATCTTTTTGCAAATTTTCTTTGAACAGTGAATTGGTTGTCAAGGCTACTGTCATACATTAG
The DNA here is from genome assembly GCF_041138505.1 of Cibotium barometz. NCBI lineage: Eukaryota > Viridiplantae > Streptophyta > Polypodiopsida > Cyatheales > Cibotiaceae > Cibotium > Cibotium barometz. The sequence continues at coordinate 42,933,483 of NC_141055.1, forward strand.
AACCCAATCACCTTCTTCAATAGGTTTTGGTCGGAGTCTGTGTCTGCTATCAAATCTTTCTTTATTTTTCAACCTTGCATCTTTTAAGCGAGCTTTAGCAAGCTCTATATCTCCAGGCCTCCTCTCCAACTGTCTTATTCGCAATGCAAGGAGGTCATCTCTGCTCAATCCTTCCACCCAGGGCAATACATTCCAAGTTAGAACTACTTCTTCAACTGGCATCACTGGCTTCTGACCATACATTAATTCTGCAGGCATGTATCCTGTCTCACTGAGCTATGAGTTGTACGGTCAGCCCACAAGGCATATGGTAGCAGCTTTGGCCACTCTCGCATTCTTTCTCTGCATGCCTTAGCCAAAGCTTTAATGATTGGAGGATGTCCTCGCTCACTTTTCCCATTGCCCTCAGGATTGTAAGCACATGTTAGGGACAGTTTGATACCAATTCTAGAGAAGAATTCCCTTGCTTCTTCAACATCTAGCTCACCCCTATCAGCTGTTATCTTCCCAACACAACCATACCGGCAGATCACATCTTCCAAGAGAAATTTGCATACTGTTTCCGTACTCTTTGTTCTAAGAGCACGCCCTTCTACCTGATTTGTCAAATCTTCTCTTGCAAGTGCAATGTACCGCATCTGCCAAATTCCCAAAGGCATTGTAACTAGATCCACTACCCATTTGTAGTGCATGGCAGGTGGGTAGGTTGGTTGCAAGCCATCACGATGCCGCACATTTGAGTACATTTGGCATACCATGCATGTTTCCACATATTGGGAAATATCCTTGTACATTCCTTTCCACCAATATTTTTCCTTTATTTTGGTAAAGGTGGCCCACACGCTTCTATGTCCAGCCCAGAGACTCTCATGGAATTCTTTCACAAGCTTTCCTTGAGTCTCTTTATCACATATGACTCTCTGTGGCATAGCATTCCTTTGCTTAGGATGCTTCCAGAGATACCCATCCTTTAGGAAATAACCATATGCTTTTCTGCGGATTCTCTTAAATTCCGAGTCAGACCAATTTTCTTGCCTTGTCAGAGTACTCAAATATTGACCAATAAGCAACCAATCCCCTTCATATATTTCCTCAATAAAAGACTCAAGTGCATTTGATAGGCAAATATGATCCCCTTTTGCATATGCTGTAGTATAGAATTTTGTACCCACATCATCAATGTCACTAATCATTTATTTCTCATCTTCATACCTGGCTCTTGATAGCATATCTGCAAAACTGGATTATCCTTTCCCGCAATATGCTCAAACTCAGGATTTAGTGACTTGATATAAGCAATCCACCTAAGCATAGCAATATCTGGAGTGGTACAACTTGCTATCATCCCAAGAAGTGGCAAGCAATCAGTTTCCACAAGTACAGATGCCCCAATAAGATATTCTTTTTCACATTTTAGAGCAGTGACTATCCCCCATAATTCTCTCTTGATCTGTGGATACTTTCGTTGCCGAAAGCTTAATACCTTTGCTCCAAATCTAATTACATACCTATGATCATCCTCATCATCTTGCCCTACTGCCCATCCTATCCCAGTAGGACTAGTATCAACTGTAACAATCACAGGCCTGCCACACTCATAATCTGCCTTTCTCAAAATGGGTGATGATTGGAGCAAATATTTCAGCTTCCGCATAGCTTTAATATGTACTGCACTCCACAAAAATTTTTGATTTTTCCTCAAAAGTTGATAAAGAGGATCTGCTACATGTGCATAATGTGGGATCCAAATAACATAAAAGACACATGCTCCAAGAAATCTCCTCAGCTCTGTAACATTAATGCATGTCTCTTTCATTCTTTGTATTGCATCTATTTTGGCTGGACAAGGTCGGCGTCCACTAGTACTACAAAGATGTCCCACTATTAGCACTTCACCAACTCCAAACACTGATTTCAGCCCAGATAAAGTAAGATTCACTTCTTCAAGCCTGGATAGAATCATGTCACAATCCTTTATATGATTTGCCACAAACTTGCGGCACCCCTTTGAATCCAAATCCCCATCTTTGTCTTTCTCATCACAGCCCTTTATTGGCACATCATCCAAAAATGGCATAGTTTTTTGTGGTATGAAGTCTCGTAAGACTTTATTCATTCCATTCATCATATGTGCCACTGAGTTAGTGGCTCCCTGTGGTAAGGTACACATCCTTACTAATCCCAAAGGAGTTCTCATTGTGGTCAAGTCCCTGCTTTGCATATCCAGCTGGAACTGATCATATCCCGAATACAGATCACCCATAGAGTATATAGCTTTCCCTGCAAATGCTTCTGCAAACTCATCCACAATTGGACCTGCTCCCACATTCCTGATTGTGACTTTGTTTACAGGTTGCATGTCTTGAATAAAGCGCAATGTCCCATTTTTCTTTGGTACAGTAAACCATCTGTTGGAATATGGGGCACATGAAAGCTCCAAGATTCCCATCCTGATCTTTTCCTTTAGTAATTCCATCAACTTTGGCAAGAGAGCCTTTGGTACTGGAATTGGCCGCAGGTTCCAGGGCACATGTGGAACAGTAAAGATCACCATTGGTGCTATTACACTTGGATCAACACAGCCTATCTCATGCGGCTGAAAAGCAAAAGCTTTCCCATGTTTTACAAGCATTTCCTCAAAGCATTCCCTTTCAACTGGCAACAGAAAATCCTTCTCACCAATCTTCAGCTCTTTTAGAGTTTCTTGAGTAAATTTATGCCCAATTTTCTTCGGATCTCTAAGATTTGGCTGCATAGAAGCTTCATCTATCTTCTCCTTGCTTCCTGGTGGCAAGGGCAAGGCAACTGGTTTCACCTTCTTTGCAACCGTTTTGTACTTTGTATCAACATGAGCATCCATCTCACAATTCATGTTTTTACATTCCACCCCCTCAAATTCCTGGATTATATCATACATCTCCACAGATGACACCTTTATCATTTCATTTCCACCCTGTAAGCATGCTCTTCCCATATCAAAAAGCACATCCATAGTATCTACAAATGACACCTCATCAAGCACCCCTGAAATAAACTCATTCTTCTCCAAAAGACCACACTGCTCAAAACTTTTTTGTTCATTTTGTATATGTTTTTGCATGCCACGCTTCAAATCCTTGCTTTTTACAAAAACCAGTGACCCATAGCTGGAGAATCCCTGAAAATTTGCTGAAAAGCTATTTACATTGATTGAGTCCTGCGAGAACTCATTTCCCCTTGTACCATTGGAATCCCGCTTTACAATGGCACCTGGCCAAAATCCCTCATCTCCCTGTAATTCATGAACTCTCTGTTTATCTTTGGGAGTGACTATGCCCGAAGAGACTCACGATTCCTTTCATGGTTAATGCAAACTGTCAAAAACTGAACAGCTTTTTTACCATCTTTACTCCTTATTCTTGCATATGCTGAACCATCATCCAAAACCTTTGTTTCCATTCTTACAGCTGTAATGTAGGGTTGTCCAAGGATAAGGGGATACGATGACATCTCCTGAACAAAGAAATTCTGATCATCCTTCACATCCCCTATAGTTACCCTTACATTTGGACATGCTGCATAAAGCTCTCCAGATGAGTTATTAGCTGCTTTAATCATCCACCCATGATCTACATCCATTGGCCATTTACATTTGTTGTAGAGATTTTTAGCCATAAGATTTATTTCAGACCCATGATCAATTAGAGCGGCATATGGCTCTTCCAAGTCACCTATCTTGACAAGGGTTTAGTGGTTGCTCTTGCCCAATGGCTCCAGGAGTAATGACTCTTTGTAAGAACTTCTTTTTCATCATCCTCTTCCACAAAGCGCACTTGTCGTGCCCCATCAGCAGAGTGATTACATTCCACCACATTTTCTCTCTCGTCCTTTTTCTGTACATGTACTCCATGAGTCTTGGAAGTGCTTGCCTCCCCTTGTGATGGAATAGATTCAATTATGGACTGCCTTTTTCTTCGTATAATATCAATTATCTCATCATGAAATTCTTTCTTTGCAATCCCCAAGACTTTCCAGTGTGAATTCCACCCTGCAGTTTAGAATCCTTTCTTCAAGTACCTTTTTGAGATCTGTTGCAACTTCAATATCAGATTGAAGCTTGTAGAGTGGACTTTTCCCTTTACCCTTCTCCTTCATTTTTGCTGGCACTTCTTCCATTGAAACATCCTGTGGAGGTCTGCTATGCTGTGGAGGCATATGTGATGGCCCAGGATCCTTCTTTTCACTTCCACGTGTAACTCTTTTTGATGGCCCTCCTTCCTCATTTTCCCTTTTACGCTTCTCCTCTACCTGTGCCTCATTATTTTGGCATTTGGCAATATAGGCATGAATGGATAAAGAATCCACAGGCTCCTCCCAGCCAGTCTCAAGACGTATACAATCACCTGCCTCATGCAAAGCTTGCTTTGATACTTTCTTTGACGCAATTAATTCCATTGTTGATGGCCAAAAATCCTCATTTTCATAATCCTCATCATTCTCAAATCCCTGCTTTAGTTGACCAACCTTTAATCCATAGGTTGCTGCCTCAACCATAGAAATGGCATGACTAGCAGCCATATCCTCTACCAGCTTTTTCATCCCTCCTTTCCCAAAGTTTGTACTCAATGGAAGACCAGTCTCTGTAAGATGGATTTTCCCATCTTTGAAAAACACAAGTTGATTTTTAAGAAATTCTTTATAGCTAGCACAATCCTTCTTTGCATGCTCTGGGTCATCACACCATATGCATCTATATGTAAACCCTTCTTTGCTTTGAGGCCTTTGCATAGAAGCCTGCCCCAATGGTAGACCTTTTTCTTCAATCCTGGACATCTTCAATTTTAAGTCACGCATCCCCTTGATAAGCTCATCCATCGGCCCATCTATCTTTGGAATTGTAGCAGCTGGTTTGGATAGATTCTCAGGGGTGACAGCAGTTATGGGGGTTGCAGAGCCCATCACCATTTTATCCCTCCTCCGCTGCCGCTTTGCTAACATAGTGACTGCATCCTCAACATCATTCCAATCACTCTTTAATCCCTGCTCTGTATCCTTATCCTCAAGGAGGATTTCCAATTTCTCCTGAAGATCTTTCCCAGCTGCTTGCAAGAAGAGCTCTGTTTTTTCTCTGTCCAAAGTTGCACGCTCTATCCTTGACAGCTGGGCATAGCGCTTCTCAAACTCTCTTAGCAATTCTGTGGCAGAAATTCCCATTTTAGGTTTTGTGACCCATTCCAAGAAAGTTCGTTTGGTCACTCGCTCAGAATCCTCCATGAAATATTCATCCTTTAAAGCAAGCTTGAACTCCTCCCAATTTCTGCCACCATGTGCTATCTGCAATCCTCTTACGTGCTCTCTTATTTCAGGAACACATACCAGCTCGAAACTTCGAACCATATCTTCCTCAGTCACCCTGTTTAGCTCCATCTCCTTAATATAATTGCGCAGGTACTTTGTAATGTCCTTCCCATCAAATTGATCCACCTTTTTCACAATTGATTGTAATGCTTTGGTCGTGGAAATTTGTCCCCTCTCAGCAGCTTGTTGCTGTTGCATGTACATGGTAAACATTTGAAACATCTGCATAACTCCGGGGTCAAAATGAACCCCCTGACCCTCAGAATTCTCAGCCATAGCTTCCCTGTATATTTCACCACACTCTCATCCCAGCAGTTTCACGTCGGGTTCACCAAAGATGTCGTGACGTGTGCGGTACAGCCAGGAAAGTACGAGACTTCTAGCCGTGAGAGTGAATGTCAAATCTAACAAGGAAACTCACACACAAAATTTCCCAAGGAGTATTGAACATCACTATTTCCAATGACAAATACATGTGTCGATTCACCTCAATACATCCTTGAATTCATCCTGATGATTGCACAAAATTGCATACCAAGTGTTTGTTCCTTTACTCACTTACTTCTCTCTTGAAATCCTTTGAACCATTCACATGTAGGCATAACAAGGCCTTCCAATTTTTCCAATATACATGTGACCAGTTACATCCTTTACATCCAGTGCCATCAAAACCATTATTTCGAGATGCACTTTATCACCTGAAAACCTGCCTTAATATTCTAACATCTCACAAGCAAAATAGCATGGCATATGTACCACATAATTTTGTAATTTTTGAAAGTTCCCTATCTTGCACTCTAAAGCCCAGCTAAATAGAATTTGAAATCCAAGCTTTAAGGTTCTCCAAATTATTTTAAAAAAAACTATACAAGACCTCATTCCAAAGCTTTTTGGAGGGAAACCTTTTTAGAAAAAAAAATTCGCTTATCTCTTAAAAAGAAAAGAAGCGATTTTCAGTTTTCGTTTCTTCCCTTTTGTTCGCCACCTTGCTGTAGGCGTGAGGACAGAGTATCATGAAGCTTGAAGGTTTTTCTGGGAAACGTATCTCCTTATCACTCTTCAATTCCTCTTTAATTTGAGACCCAAGACATCATGTACAGTCGCCGCCGTCAAGAAAATAGGAGCACTGGTCATCTTCCCCTCTGGTTATATTTTCTGCAGACTGGTTTTCTTTTGCCCCCACGAACTGGTTATATCTCACCGATTCCCGCAAGAGATGCGGCGTCCCCTCGCCTTTTGCAGCTTAGAATTCGGCTTTCCATTTTAAAAAAAGCTGCGCATTAATGCTTGTATTTCTTCGAGAGGTTATTACACGTAAGCTGCCAGCCAGATGTATCATATTTACTCCTTTCATTTCCAATATGGTGAAGCAAGTATGCATGTTCATCCGTCGACACCAATGATGCCATCATGTAAGCGGTTACATCATCCATTAAGGCATCCCATGATTTGGCGCCATATCTTCCCTCTTAGCTGCTGCTCCACATGATATACAGGCATTATTTTCTAGAACACGTTGGAGACTCTCACTTCCAAAAGAATGTCCACATAGAAGTATGGTTGCATCATGGTGCTCACCCTCTTGTAAAGCTCTAGCGAAGGCCTCATCATTTTCATAAAAGGGATCCATCAACCGCCTCTTACTCCTCCTCCTCTTGATCATCTTTATCCTCCGGGTGGCTTGCAAGCAAGAGACCAAACTCAAGTGGTGGTTGCACTGAAGCCAACTTAGAGACACATCCACTTCCTCATCCTTCTTATTAACATACTCATAGTCAAAGCTGCCACTGCCAGCTCTGGACCAACAAGCTGAGAGAAGCTCTTTTTAATGGCTCGACAGACTTGGATGAGTTCTCACAACACTGGCCCCCACTGAATTTCTTTTAACTCATCTGGCATCAAACCTTTGCGTTTTCATACATGTTAAGAAGGATGTTCCCTACTACAAGGTCCATCATATGCATAAAACTCCATAATTCACACCACACTCATGTACAAAACTCCTAGATCTTGCTCTGCCTCAACTCATCTTATTAAACCTCATTTACAATATGAACATATGTACATGGCATCATATAATGACTCGTCATGGCACTTAACCCCATGCATCTGGATATGTATTTGATGGCCTCACATGCACGGTTTCACATCATAGACGTGCCATGGCACGACAACATGGTAGCCATGCATGTGTGGCCACACCATGCATGGCTAATTCCAGTGCGAGCCATGCATGGTGTTGCCATGCTACGCCACACATGGCTATTTTAAGCCTCCCATGCCCACTTTGACTCCCTCCTCTTGCGCCCCACCACCTCCTCTAGCGCCGGAATCAAGCACCCCCTCCACTTCCTTTTGGCCCACTCCACTTCCTCTTGCGCCCTCCTCTCGGCCCCCTTTGCCGTCCTCTTGTTCCCTCCTCAAGTGCCCACTTCACCTCCTCTCGTGCCCTCCTTAAGCGGCCCCTCCACCTTGAATCTCTATCAAGCGCCCCTTCCTTAAGCGCCTCCTGATCCCACAATTTCCTCAAGCGTCTCCTCAGCTCCTCCCAACAAGCGCCCACTTTTGTGTTTATTTACGCATCATGACCATGCCATCGTTATAGGATCTTACCATGGAGTGTATCATCTTGCAAGGATACATGGCGCTTGATGAGATGTACAAGAATGACTCAATCAATCGTGACTTGTACCGTGCTAGATAGATTTTGAGGAGTTTATTATTGGAATTGAAGCAAATAATAAAAGGATAGGAGAACGACCTGGCAATCATAGATATTTTTTAGCTTAGAATATCAAGTGCAATTGCTTATTAGAGGACATATAGAGTCATTAACGATGGGAACGAGCAATTAATTAGGAATACGGCCCAATCAATGGTTGCCTATCGTAGAAACTTATGAGTGTGTTTCCTACTAAGTTTTGAGGTTTGTAATAATGTTGGCGTTACTTCATAATGCAACTTCTTTGATGATATAGAAACTTCATAGTGCCAACTTCTTTAATGTATTTATCGCGTTTTTTAGATGGTTATGTTTTTTTTATGTTCATCTTGTAAACCATGATGAAGGAGAGTACGGAGAGAAATATAGGAGAGAGATGAGGGAGGGAGATGACTGGGTGCTAATTTTTTAAAAAAATAAAAATAAATTAATATATATTTATTTTTTAGGTTTAAAAAAAATAAAATAATAAAAAAATATAATTAAATTTTAACAGTCTAATTAAAAACAACCAACTTTTTTAAGGGTCTTAATAACCATTCAGTACTTGTGTACTCCCTACCTACTATTGTACCATTCTTTTTTGTTCTTGTGTACTTCATTTATGCTCCTCTTTACAATGAGTTGCACAATCACATTTCTATCTTCTAAGAAAGAACTGAGTTTCTAGATGGGTTGTGGTGAGTGAAAAGTTTTTACATGAAAAAGTAGCTCCCCGCTCATTTTGTGGATTGCAAGCCCTAGTAAGTATTGGGGCCCAAGACTTGCACATCCTTGTCAAGGCAACCTCTAATCATGAGGGGGAGGAGTTCTACATACTTGAGGACTCTCTATCAGCCAACTACTTGGCAATAGTTGATTCTTCATTGAAGTCAAACCCAGAACCAATAGCCATCTTAGATAGCCCACCCAGAGGTCTTGCAACTCTGAAGAATGTGATAGATTTATGCAGTCCCTTTCAAGATAACAAGGATACCAATGCATCAGGCTCATCCAATGTTGCAAGAGGACAAGGTAAGAGCATTTTAGAATACCTTTTCAGTATGAAGAAGGGAAACACATTAACAAAGATTTTGCTAAATGTCAAAGACGTTATCAAGGCCGCGGAGATTCCTAGACAATAAAATGGTGATATTGCATTTGAGTTCCCACCAATCATGGGAACACACCTAGGAATGGACTCCATGGAGCATAAGTATGATCCCCACTGGTGGTCAAAGCCACAAACCTCTAACATTCCCTTCCCTGGAGTATGTCGGCAAAGCCATTGTCTAGGTAGTTTGAAGTGTGTTAATGAACTTTGCCCACATTTAAAGAGCCATAGGGTGTCAAATACATCACATTTTACTGGAAGCATGCTAAAGGCACCAACCACTGGAGAGGAGTGTAGCAATGCATATGGGAAGCTCCTTTGGCATTACTGCTCAGCTCCAACAATGTGCATTGCTGCATGGGATTGCTACATCTATTATGTGATGCCCTTCGATGAGACAATGAGAAGATTAATGATACACATTGGCACCCATCAACATAATGTATGTGTAGGCACATCAAAGGCACTAACTGATAGGACCAGGCAAATGATGTCCGAGGTTCTAGGGGTGGATCACAATGCTGGGGGCAAGGAAGGTTCAAATGTGTGTGGCAAAAGAAATCGTCATGGCAACACTAGTGCAAGAAGGTGGTTCCTCACATTTCATTGGGGAACAAGAGTTCATCAACATTACAAAGGATATTGGACCACTAGTGGAAGACAGATGGTAGGCTAATCTGATATTGGACCACTAGTGGAAGACAGATGGTAGGATATTGGACCACTAGTGGAAGACAGATGGTAGGCTAATCTGATTGGAAAATTTGGTAGGTATTAAATAGTTATTAAAATCTTGATAAGATGCATTGTAATATTTGAACAATTTATTTTTTAGGTTTTGGAGGTAAGTCACTTTAGCCTTGCAAGGCCCTTCAAAGGAGAGTTTTAGCTTGGATGCACTTCTAAAGCTGAAGCGAGAGTACACTTACAACGTATTCCATGGAGAAGGTTCCCAAGTCAAGCGTCCTCCTTAGGTGAGAAGTGCTATGTTTTCAAGATTTCCACCATTGGACCCACTTCAGGGTTAGATCTGGTGAGTAGAATGTGACATACCGGCTCTAGCGACCTGTAACATGCGTGGATACAGTTCGTCAACCACACCCGACGGGTGACCATGTCTTGTCATGGATATGATCCAAGGAAGAAAATTACCAATGTAGAGTATTTAGGTGGTTAGAGCAAGCTAATTGTACAACCTCTTAAATAACTATCGTTTTCACACAGCATGCACGATCTTCTCACCATTGTGACATGTGAAATGAAAGAGGAGAATATGGATGCCCAATGTTTATTCTGGGAATGCATTAATGAAGTGATGGTCAACCATGGTTGTAAGAGGGCAGATTTCTATGGTTTCATGGCAGACGAGGCTCAGGAAAACTGGAATGCAGTTCGACATGTGTTCAATGGTGGAAACAACAACGTCTTGACAGATAGGGAGAGATCTTGCCTATTTCATTTGGGAGTAAAGCATGGTTGCCCACACAACAAAGTATGTTTGTGTTATGCCTCAAGGAGAGCACAAAGCAATGTGTGAGAAGTGGTGCATGGCTCCTACTAGTGAAGCTTCATCAGTGAGGCTCGATTGATATGATAATGGTGGCACAGTGGTCATGTGATGGATAGGAATTTGTCAGCAATGGACTCTTGGTTGAGCTGGTGGGAAGTGCGCATAGTACATTCATGGGATTCAGTCACCATGACAATGATAGAGAGAAGTAATGATGATCCAAACACCCCGAGAACAAACCTAGTAGAAAGCAAGCATGTGGAAGTTGGTTGGCAGGGGAAGGATATAGATACAAGATTTCTCTTTACGATGCATGTAATACCGATATGGTGAATGAAGTTTTTCAAAGCAAAATGGTAGTCTCCTACACTCAAGAGGCCCAATCTTGGAGAAACTAAAAGAATGGTGCTCTACAAGCCCTGCCCAAGTGTGGTCCAAACAATTAATCAGGCAACTGAAGGAACACCCATGTATAGGGCGCCTACCCCTCTCACTGGTGAAAAAAAGAGTGCATGTCACAAGAGGCCATCAAGGGTGGTAATTGATATTGATGATGAGGCCACGCATCAACTAGAGTACAACACACATATAAGAGACTGCAAGTATTTTGGGAGGCCACGGAAGTTCAATTTCAAAGAACATGATACAAGCAGAACTCTAGAAAGAACTACAAAAGTCATAGAGGACATGCATTAGCAGCAAGGTCACATGCAGACAGAACGCCTCGTGGGGGTAAGAGGTGCGGGCAAAACATAGTCAGATCTGCTAAGGGTGTGCCTGCACCTTCCTTTGAGGGCTATTGCAAGCATCCTAATGGTCTCATTAGACAATGGATGTGGTTCTGCCTTGACCAGGTGCTTCATTGCTATATTTTGGACAACAACATAGACCCAAAGCCTAGTCCACCACCCAAGATATGGCCAGTTTCTATAGGAACGAACCTCACAAATGAGGAGATATATTCATTATGGGAAGGTGGATACCAGGTGGGGTGCGAGAATGCAGAAGGTGTTGTGCCCACCCCATCGCGTAGCAGCCTGGGCTTCAAGGTTCTTTACAAGTGCAACTTTAAAAGATCCGCCGCCATATGGGTCGACTACTAACATAGAGTCAAGTACTGCACGTCCACTAAACCTATCTTATGGCATTCCAAACCCATATTTTTTCAAAAAAAATTAGCAATTTAATTTGCCAAAATACCATTGATATTTTATTAATACCAATTTTTTAAGATTTTTAAAAATGATTTGTAAAAAATTCCTAATTTTTCTTGAGAATCCCATCGTTCACGAAATTTTCGATTCCGCCCAACAATTCTCAAATCCAATGAAAATTTACAATTTTAATGGATTTTTTAAATTTTCGGGTCAAAAAATATACTTTTTAAAGGAATTTGAATGGTCATGGGCGCCCGAATGGACACACCACATGCCAAACACTAACTCCACATTTTCCAAAAATTTAAAATAACCTTTGTCTAATTTTCCACTAGTTTTTCAGGAATTTAAAAAAAATTAATTTACCCCAAACGCATTTAGAATACGAACGGTCAAAAAATCTCAGAATCCCTACGGTTTTTCGTGATTACGGAAAGCCAACAGTTTCGAGAAAATGAAAAGAAAAAAAAATCAGAATGTGAAAGGTCAAAAGTTTCCAGAATCCGAAAGGTCAAAACATTTTTCAGAATTCGAAAAGCCAAAAGGTTTCCCCAGAATAATGCGGAAAAAGCCAAAAGAATTCAAGAAGAAAAAATCAAAAAATTTCAGAGATTTTTTTTCCTCAAAATTTCATACTTTCTCCTTTTTTTAAAGCTTTTTTGGAATTTTAAAAAAAAACTCTTTTTTATTATATTTTTAAAAGCTAAAAATAAAACCTTTTAATTAAGGTTTTTAAGACCTTTCAAAAAATGTTTTTTTTGGGGGGTGGCATTTTTCGCTAGCCGCCTCTACAGCGCCCCCCCCTGCGTGCGCCAAATAGAGAGGGAGAGGAGACTCCCTCTCTCCTCTCCTTCTTTTCCATTCCATTCTCTCTCCACCCCCTCCTTCTCTGTAATCAGAGAGGAGGATTAAGTAAAAATTAAAATTTACCTAATCATAATTAAATATTAATTATGATTAATGTTTAATTCAAAAATCCCTATTGTATAAGCCTATTGCATAAGCCTTATACAATAGGCTTATGCATAAACCTATTACATAATAAATAAAAAAGTTAGTTCTCATTACCACATTAGCCTATTGCATAAGGCTTATGCATAAACCTATTGCATAAGTCTTATGCAATAGGCTATTGCATAAGCCTTATGCAATAGTCTTATGCAATATTCTTATTCAATAGGTTTATGTAGTATAAGCCTTATGCAATAGGCTAGAACTAAAAAAATTATTTATTATCATTAGGACCTCAATGGAAGGCTTCTTGGGCCCTTTTATTTGGCAATTTAAGGAGTCAAACCTTTTCTCTTAAGAAGAAAGGTTTTCTAATTAGAAGCTTCAAAACGGCTACTTTATTCGAATTTGAATTTTGGGGGAAAAATGGAATTTAAAATCTAGCGCACAAAACCATATCATGTAACATATCTATGGAAAGCTCTTGATGCGTAGATCACGGATCTATAATCTCCGCTCAAATCGGAGCTTGTATGTAGAAGTTATGGAGGTCCAAAAATTGTAAAATTGCCTCCCCCCTTTTTGGGGGGAAAAGTGCACCCTTTGACCACTCTTACACCTCTCTTACAAACCCAACATTTCAGTCCACATGGCAACCCCCCATTTGGCTATTCTTTAATCACCTTGATTAGGCTTGGGCAAATTAAAGGGCCCAAGAAGACCCCATTCACTTCCTAATGGTTTCTTTTTTCTAGGATTATTCAAGTGAACTAGGGTTTAGGCCAATCCTTTCATATGGCTTCTCATTAAAGAGGTAAGCCCTCTTTTTCCATGTTTTGTTTATTTTTCTTATCTTTGTGTTTTTACACCCTTGGGTGTCGGGGATTAGGGTTAGGTCAATAGGCTATGCAGAAGCCTTATGCAATAGGCTTATGTATAAGCCCTTATGCAATAGGTTTATGCATAAGCCTTATGCAATAGGTTTATGTATAAGGATTATGCAATAGGTTTATGCATAGGCTTATGCATAAGCCTTATGCAAGAGGTTTATGTAGGATTAGGGTTTAGGTTTATGCATAGAGATATGGGGCATTATGGTAGGCCATCTAGAATGATGTTTATGTCAAGTTAGGAGTGGTTATCCGCCGCGAGTAAGTGGTTATAGTGGAGGGGGAGCCCTTCATCTTCTCACTATCCTTCTCTTATAAAAAGAGAAGTTGCCTTTAGTTTTGATAGTGGGGAGCATGTGGAAAGTCCTTAGAAGCTATCATCCAAAGGGACACTATCCAGCCTGCTTGTCTAAGCAATATTGTAGGAGATCAAAACAATGTTCTAATATCACATGTTGCCTTTTTTGTCTAAGCGTGTGTTATTGTTTTCTCTTGGTTGGCTTGACATTGTCGAGGTAAGCTCTCTTATTCATTCAACCTCATGTTTATTGCACCCTTGGTGGGTGCGGAGTTTAGGGTTTAGGCTTACGCATAGAGATATTGGGCATTATTGTAGGCCATCTAGAATGTTGTCTATATCAAGTTAGAAGCGGTTATCCATGAGTAAGTGGTTATAATGGAGGGGGACCCTCGATCTTCTCACTATCCTTCTCTTATGTAAAAGAGAAGTTACCTTTGTCTTTAATAGTAGGGAGCATGTGGAAAGTCCTCAAAAGCTATCATTCGAAATGGGGGCTGTCCACCCTACTTGTCTAAGCAGTATTGTGGGAGGTCTCAACAATGTTCTAAAATTGTATATTACCTTTTTTGTCTAAGCTTTAAGCATGGATTTGGTTAGAGCAATGATGTTTTGTTTCCTCTTATGCTGCATGTATGTATAGGTAATGTCGATCGACCCATCACAAGATTCAGATGTGGCAAATCTGCTATCTACTAATAAACGAATGATATGGGCAGCAAGCTTGGTCTCAGTTTACTTAGACACAAATATGGCTCCATCAAACCTTTTCATATACACAAAGTTAACCTTTTATGCATTCTATAAGTCTTATTTTTTATTCTTATATGTAGGAGGGCATACAATCAAACCAGCCAACAACATGGGAAAAATCTACCCCACTTGGCCAGTCAAGGCAGACTACGCCTCTGATAGGCGTAGGGCCGAGGGGTGTGGGGCCGAGTGGTGCAAGACCATCACGATATGGTTGTGATGAGACTATACCACCTTCCTCCTCGACTAGACCCACCCGCTCCCTCACGTCTGTCTTCACCAAGATGACGACGTACTAGGGAGTCTGAGGGGGCTAGTAGACTTGCTAGCGAGGGGGAGTAGGCTGCTTTTTCTTTGGCAAAAGCAGCACTAGGTCTCCCGATGCGTCTCCCCAGTAGGGGGCTCTTCATCTACACATTATGAGAGCCAATCCCTAGAATACCCATTCCACCATTCGATCCATGCACCACCCTACCATACAACGTGGATGTGAATGGTTTCCTCGTGGTAGATGCATGAGGGAAGCAATTCATGAACCACATGCATGTACTTGTAAACCTAGACTTCATGAAAAAGTGAAAAGCACAACATGAGCTTTCAAAGCAATATGTCATTGATGTGCTTGAGTCGGAGTTCCCTATTCCACATGCAAGTTTGTGCTTCTGTGAGGAGTGGATGAAGAGACAAATCAAGCTTTTGCTCTCTAATAGGTGAGAAAATATCAAGAGGGAAGCAAAGAATAATTTGGAGAAGACCAGCACTTGCATGCTCGACGAGTCGAGGCACACACGCAGCTTCGTGTGAGAAAGCACCCACATGCTTTTCGAAAACAACAAGCGGCGCGAGTGCTTCCTGACTACGGAAGCAAGGGGCTTCACACTTCGGCTTAGGAGAAAAGTCCTCCTTCATTGCTTCTTTCGTAAGTACCTATTTTAGTAATCATTCCTTCTCCTCTTTCATTTTGTTTTGTACTATATTGTTTTCTTTAACTAGTTGTATATTTTCTAAATTGTTTTTTGTAGAGGGAGGTTGTGGGGCGTGACCCAACAAAGGAGGAGTACGACTATGGAAATAGAGCCTCCCATCCACAAATGTGGGTGTGGGTGTGGATGCGTACGCGTGGCATACACTTGGATGAGTCCGTTTTGGGAAATCAAGTAGATGAGGTAAGTGAGCCTAAACCCAGCTTATGCATATGGCTAATGCATAAGCCGGGTACATAAGCTTTATGCATGAGGTTTTATGCATAAGCCTCATGCATAAGATACATACATGAGGCTTATGTATAAGCTCATGCATAAGCCGCATACATGAGGCTTATGTATTAAGCTTATCCATATGGCTAATACATAAGCCTCATGTATGCGGGGGCTTGTGCATAAGGCTTATACATGAGGCTTATGCATAGCTTTATGTAGGCGACGAATGCGTAGCCTCGTGCAAGCTATAAATGCTATGTATAAATATATTAGCTTGAAGCTTTACAATGGCAATTGGCCCAGCAAGAGAATGTTGAACTTGTGCAAGTTCAACATTCTCTTGCTGGGCCAATTGCCATTGTAAAGCTTCAAGATAATATAAAAGGTGATCTTGTCCACAAGCTCTCTCTACTCTATCTCTTGTCTTGTTTATGCTTTTGCCTGTGCATTCTCCAACATGGTATCATTCTCTTAAGTTCAGGCTTCTCCATCTTCTGCAAATCCGGCCGCTAGTTCCTCTTGTGGTTGAAGATCAATCCTAAACAGTGGTGGCTACGTTTTCTTGCCTTGCTACGTTTTCTGGTCCAGCCAAGCCTTCCCTTGCTGCCGACCATTTTGTTGGTTGTGTTTTCTCCTACAGAGGGAAACCGACGAGGTTCTTGGTTGTGTTTTCTTCTACGGAGGCAAGCGTTGGATTTTTGGATACAAATTCTGCTTTGGCATCAGTTGTTCGTGAGTTCTCTTGTTGCTAGACAAGTGGTTGTACATTTTCTTCTTCCTCCATGAGTCCCTACCCTTTTGGTAGGAGGTTCCCAGTGGTTTCTTGGACTATTTTGTTGTTGTCCAGCCTCCTTGCCCCTCAAGTTTGAGAGGGGGCTGATTGGTTTTGGAGCCTTGCTTCTTTGGAAAGCACTTGAGAGAAGTGTTTGAGAGCTGACATCCGTGTTTCTTGTTTGCTATGGATATGGTTCCTCCCTCTATGAACAAGGATGACAAGTTGAAAGGACCCAACTATGCCCATTGGAAGCTTCAAATGCGGATTTGGTTCATCCACAAGGGTGTGTGGGATATTGTTCAGGGCACTTAAAGGAAGCCCAAGCGGACTCAAAACTCTAGGAGGTGGACTCATGATTAGGAGGATGAATTTGTTGCGAAATTAAAAGACTAGAAGAATCGAGACTCGAGGGAACATTCTATGCTTGTGTGGACCATCACAGAGGAGGTCTCACCGACCGTGCAAACTCTCACAGTGCTCATCAGGTATGGTCTAAATTGGAGGTTCTCTTTATAGATTCATCGCAACAATGATGACAGTTACCTTGCAAGGGAAGCTCTACAGTTTGTTATTCCCTGAAGGTAGTTCCATGCAGTTGTTTCTCATGAAGGCCAAGGCCAGTTCTCGAGGGGTTCACCTAAAAATATGTAAGAATACCACTTGATTTCAAATGAAGGGGTTCTTTAATTCAAAATTTTAAGATAAATTTACAAAAATACATTTACATAAGGGATTTTTTAAATCAATTTTGAAAAAAAACTCGTAAGTCTCATGAAGGCCAAGGCCAGTTCTCGAGGGGTTCGCCTAAAAATATGTAAGAATACCACGTGATTTCAAATGAAGGGGTTCTTTAATTCAAAATTTTAAGATAAATTTACAAAAATACATTTACATAAGGGATTTTTTAAATCAATTTTGAAAAAAAACTCGTGAGTCTAAAAAAAAGGGGGTCATTTTATTTATGAAAAATTTACAAGGGTTTTTTTAAATACCCCTTAAACACACATGATATGTAAGAATTCTAAGTAGTGCACCCCCCGAGAACCAGTTAACTGGCTATGGGACTTCTTTGTCTTGTGCTCAGCTGGATGCACTTATCCTCACCAAGCTTCCTCTAGACTATGATGTGTTTTCTTAATCTTTGTGGTGCCAGGTCACATCCACTCAGTTGTATTTTGATGATCTTATCTCCCTACTTTTGGAGGAGGAGTCTCTTCGCGTTTCACATGGTAAGTTGAATGTGTCAGTCTCAGCAGTTCTGACCAAGCACTTTCCTCAGTTCAGAAGAAAGGTCGTAGTCGCTGCTTCTTTGCAGGAAAAGAGGACATCTATCCAAGGATTGTTTGTCCAAGAAGAAGGACAAGACCAAGGGCAAGGTTTCATATCAGAGAAAAGGCAAAGACACGACACAGGATAGTGATACAGATTCTAGTACCACTTTTAGGACTCTCAAGGCGCATTTGGCTCATAAGAACCCAGATGGTGTACTTTTCTAGTATACATGCAGTTCCCCCCTATGTGCTTCCAACTAAAGGAGACTTGTGGTGGGCAGGAGAGGATGTTGATTATAGCTCCACTGACTAGTGCATGGGAACTCTGATTTGGAGTTCTAAGCATTATACATCTGGCAAAACATGGTTATCTTTTGTATAACAGAGATTATGAATAAGATCTATTCCGAGTTTATTGTTCGAGCCTTTTGGGATGTGATGTGTTCACCGTCCACTGTTGGGATTATGGGTGCGGTGTGTCTAGCAGCTCATCCTCTATTCTTGGCATTCTTTGCACACTTTTGTGGGAATTCATGGCCAAGTAAAGTTCATTGCTATTTGTGGTGGCATTGTTTTTCTAGGAAATAGGTTGGCGGGTGCTCTCTCTGAGGTGATTCTAGTATTCACGATGCTCGAGGGTCCATGGTTGCATCTTCATCGGCTTATCTTCTTCTGACTCTTGCACACTATGAGCTGCATAGGGGGTGTTAGAATTTATGCATCTTAGTGTTTTCGGGTTGTACCATTTATTTGATATTTTTTATACTTTCCCTTGATTTATGTGGTCGTGGAGCACTCGACCAATTCTAGGGGTTGCTAACTAGTTCCCAAGTCACTATATAAGGAGTTTCCCCATTATTCACTTTCTCATCCAATCCCTTGCACAAGTTCAACATTCTCTTGTTGGCCAATTGCCATTGTAAAGCTTCAAGCTAATATAAAAGGTGATCTTGTCCACAAGCTCTCTCTTGTCTTGTTTAAGCTTTCGCCTATGCATTCTCCATCACACCTTTCATGTTAGTATAGGAACATGCAAACACATCGCAAAACTCTTTGAGGAGAGAGATTATGTCTTTCTCCTCTTTAGGGTCTAGCTCCTTTGCAATGTACATCGGCTTAGGCTGCTCTCTAGATTCACCTAGGTCCACCACCTTAGTATCTTTAGGTCCTTCAAAGACCTCCATTGGGTTGTCACTCATAAAGGGACCGATTTGACTTGTAACTTTGAATGAACCTCTCACCAATGTTATAATTACTAAAATGATCAGGAATAGGTCCAATGTTTCCCTTGTCTTCTTCTTTCATTAAGGCTTTTATCTTAGCCTTGGTTTCGTGGTCCTTCATTGCCAGTTCTTTGTTCCTTTTTTTCCTAGTTGGACTGAGCTTGATTGGTTCTTGAGTTTGGGTGGACTGGGAAGGGATTTCAGTCTTTCTCTCAAGAAGATAGGTGTTTGTACAAATGCTTTTCCCCCCACTCTGATGGATTCCTAAGTTCCTTAAACATTTCATGGGCGTTAATGGATCTTATATAACAGAGAAAATCATGGCCATTTTTTTGCCATTGGGGGTTCCTCCACTAAAAGCTTGATAGATTTAGTCTTCGTCTTCCTAGATTCTTTTGGATGGTTAGCAGATGTCGTCAGAAGTCTGTGTGACTTTTTCAAGTTGACCAATAGATTCTTGGAGCTCGACTAAGGTATCTTGTGCTCTTTATAAAGAGGCTTTGAGCTCTCGATTCCTAGACTCAATTCTTGGTATAGCCAGGGGCCTTTAAATCTAGAATATCATCCACCAACATCATGATAGGAGCTATTTCCATTCTAGCTTTATTACAAAAGCAATAACCTCCTATTTAAGGTACTGTATCAATCGTTGCTAGGATCCACAACTAATATAGAAAAACAAACATATAACACGGCTTTCTCATTTCTACAACAATCTTATCCACTCATGTCTGCACACAAAACCTCAACAAAGCTAAAAATAAAGATTTTCAGCATACAAGGAAGGAGATGAGCACTCTAAGAAGAAGGAAGAAGCAAGATTAGCTCCTGATATAGTGGTGCCAAAATTGTTATGGCCCATTTCTATCCTTTCAAGAACTCTCTCATTCAAGCAAGTATTGAAATAGATAACAACTGTCATGGGATTCTTACCTTTCTTTTTTGAGCCCAGGATCTCTTTGACCTCCAAGCTCCACCAATGGTCGCTAGCTCAAACTCCTAAGTCTCTCTCTTGTTGTTAATAAGAAGTTTGTCATGCACCTCCCTACAACGACTCACCTCTCTCACACAAAGCATAGAAAGACACATGTACAAGAAGCTACATGCATCTCCTCTCAACTCTCTCTCTCTCTCTCTCTCATGCACATAGAACAACAAGAGTAAGGAGAAGACATGAGCTCATTTAACACAAAGGGGGATTGTGTCCTTGCATTATAAGAAATTGACTTATATATTGTTGAAATTTGAGCAAAATGATGAGCTATGGTGGATCAAACACTAGAATCAACATCATTAACCAAGTGATTAGCAAATGATTAAGACATAATTAGTGAATAATTAGCAAATAGATTAATGTAGGCATGGATACTCAAAAACCAGCAAATTCTCATTAGGGCTATGCCTCAATTTATAGAGTTTACATCAAGCATCAAATCCCATTGATTTCTCCATGATTTACTCCCAGAATATCTCCACCTCTTGCCTGATTCTCTCCACCTCTTCTCTTTTCCCTGAATATCTCCCAGAATATCTCCACACTCCTAAATTCCCTCATGCTACCCATTATTCTCTCCCAGTAGATTCTTCTCACCTTTTTCACAGGTTCTTTCACAATTACATCTCCTCTTTTATAGCCTCTATCCAAGAGCTTGTTCCCACACACACCCTATTCACTTGTATATTTCAACACCTCCCCTCAAGTGAATAATCCTAGCACACGTGGACCCTATACCAAGTTTCCCTCTTACTTGATCGTCCGCAACCAGTGCCTCAAGTCCCTAAACTCCATAGTCCTTGACACTCTCTCTCTCTATGTGTCCAAGGCTACTATAAGTGCCCGCGACCTTGACTAAAGTGCTCACACATACATCTACCATGTGGCCTACATCATCGGTGGCTCAGAGGTGGTTTTACTTTATTGGGGCAGGTTACATTGGGTTGTGGGGTCTCTCTCTCTCTCTCTCAGAAAAGATGATCCGACTCCACTTCCTTTGGAGCCTCCATGAAGTTTGCCGATGTCGTTCCTTCTTTACTGGGTTTGCTGTAGCAGTCTCTCGCCATGTGTCCTGGCTTTCCACATTTGTGGCAAGTGAAGGTCCTCCCTCCTACTCTGCCTCTTCCTCGTCCTCATCCTCGAGAGAATCCTCCTCGGGTGAAGAATGCTTTTTCCTCTCCTGCTGTTGAGTCGAGCCCTTTCTTCTCTTTGCCTCTGCTCTCTTGCTCTCTAGTAGAGCTGCTTCTATCTCGTGTATCTTCAATTTAGGTACATTCTTTAGTGTTGCTACAATGTTTTCATAATCTCCTTTGTCCACACTCTTCAAAAGTACAGCTAATGCTTCATCATCTTCTACCTTTTTGCCAATAGCTGCCAGCTGTTGCTTAATGCTTTTATATTTGTTCAAGTGTGTGATTAAAGGTTCACTTTCCTTCATGTTCAATTTGTAGAATTGCATTAATAGATTTATCGTTGAATTTTTTGCTTGTGTACCAAATAACTTATTGAGTTCATCCCATGCATCTTTTGCCCACTGTATCCTTGTGATGTGATGAATGATTTCATCATTTAAACTGAGTGCAATAAGTCCCAATGCTTTTTCATTCCTACTCTTCCACTCATTTTCTCCTCTCTCTGGGCATTCATCTCTCTCTTCAACTTATCCCCACAGATTTTTCCTCATCAGCAAATACATGGTTTTTGTCTGCCATGTATAAAACTGTTCCCCATTAAATTTGGCTATTTCCTGTGCTGAACTCATGGTGATGTGAAGGGGGTCTTACCTCTTGATCCAATTTCAAGATTCAAGGGCAGTGTCTACCCTTTTACAACTCAATCTGGTGTTTAATAGATGATTACAACAATTTTATCAGCATAAAATCACCAGAAATTACACTAAATTAAGGGTAACCAATTTGTACGGGATGGTTGGAGTATCAAACCAACTTCGATTTACAATCTGAAGCTTTAGGGATCTGTATCAGATACCTAATGGTTAATTTGAACCCTCAATTGTACCAAAATACAGTGATTAGCACTGATTAATCACTGATTAGCAAATTAATGCTCTGTTTTGTGTGCAGAAAACAGAGTATGCGGGGAGTCCAGATCTGGTGCCTTCCACTTCAAATGAGCTCAAATGCTTTCAAAGGCATCAATAGCAATGAGTCTAGTAGAGGATTAAGCCAAGAAACACAAGATTTGACTAAATAATGAAAGCTTAATCTCTATTTTACTAAAGTCACCTGTAGATTTGATGAAGAGCTTTGATCTCAATGTAGACTTGATGAAACTCAATTATGTCTTCACCAGCTTGTAAAGCATGCTTGATTACCCCTTGGGCTAAGAGGAATTAGAAGGATTTGACTTGAGCAAGAAGAAATATCCATTCTGCTTCAGAAAAATGGCTCCCCTTCTTCTGCGAAAATCAACGCTTCTACGTGGCGGTTTGCTGCGTTTTTTGCATAGGCTTGAAGCCAAGGATGTTAGCTAGCTAGTGTTAAAAGCTTATGCCCTAATTCTATGTGTGCAAGGTGCTAGAGATCCTCCACTGGGTGGCTGGGGGTGAAGGGGAGAAGTGAAAACTCACTAAAAATTTTATTTTTTGCTAATTATCTACTAATCCTAATTAATTAACTAATGGGCTCATAAACCTAATTGATTCTAGGCATGGCTCTGATACCATGTTGAAATTTGAGCAAAATGATGAGCTATGGTGGATCAAACACTAGAATCAACATCATTAACAAAGTGATTAGAGCAAATGATTAAGACGTAATTAGCAAATAGATTAATGTAAGCATGGATACTCAAAAACCAGCAAATTCTCATTAGGGCTATGCCTCAATTTATAGAGTTTACATTAAGCATCAAATCCCATTGATTTCTCCATGATTTACTCCCAGAATATCTCCACCTCTTGCCTGATTCTCTCCACCTCTTCTCTTTTCCCTGAATATCTCCCAGAATATCTCCACACTCCTAAATTCCCTCATGCTACCCATTATTCTCTCCCAGTAGATTCTTCTCACCTTTTTCACAGGTTCTTTCACAATTACATCTCCTCTTTTACAGCCTCTATCCAAGAGCTTGTTCTCACACACACCCTATTCACTTGTATATTTCAACATATATAACTATCCCTTATTTACACTTAGGTGCCAAAAACTTGAAACCTAACTAATAAGATTGGGTGCCCAAAATTTGACTTATATACCACTAGCCATTTTTCACACTTGGGTGCCCAAAAACTCAAAACCTAACCACTAGCCCTTATTCACACTTGGGTGCCCAAAACTCAAAACCTAACCAATAAGCTTGGTCATTTTTCAACTATCCTCATAATATTTACAACATTTATAGTGCCTTTTCATGAAACTTATTGTGCTACTCCCACCTATAATAGAGAGTGCCTTTGTTAAGCCTAAAATGGAGCCAACACCAGTAGTTCCTAGTTTAGACATTGGATGGTGGTGGCCAAATGTGACAAAATGGTTAGGAGATGGCTTATGTAGACTGGGCACTCTGCCAAGGAGGATGTATGCTTATGCAAGCTATGTGAATGTGTTAGTGAAGTGTTAGATAGTAAACTAATAAGGTCAAATTGTTCCTGGTGAGACGATTCATAGAGGCCACTTATATGCATAGATGTATAGAGGCCTCTTACACAATCTCATAAGGCTTCATGAAATTGCATAAGGAGGCCTTTATGCAATTCTATAAGGCTTTATGCATAGATGCATAGAGGCCTCTTATGCCTAGATGCATAGAGGCAATGCATGAGCATAAAGGCCTCTTATGCATTCTCTTATGCATAGATACATAGAGGCAATGCATAGGCATAGACATCTCGTATGCATTCTCTATGCATTCTCAAAAGCCTGTATACATATATGCATAGAGGTGTAGTGGTCCCATATTCATAGATGCATGAAGGCCCCTTATGCATTCTTTATGCATAAGGGGCCTTCATGAGAATTCATTCTCATAAGACTTTATGCATGGTCTCTATGCATAAGGCTTTATAGATAGCCTATGCATATGGCTTTAAGCTATGCATAGAGGCTACATTAAATGCAAACCTACTACTTTTTCCCATATTTATGTCTACATGCATGAGATAAGGCATTATTTAAAAAACCTTACTTGCTAAGGAGAAGAAAATAAATTGGGTTTCTATAAGAGGAGTGTCTTCAAAAAACATGCTATTATTTTATATTCTTTTCAAGCCTCCACGTCTCTTTTTGGAAGGTTCCTACCTCCTCTGACAAGGCTATGTATAGGGAGAACTTCATTATCCTCTCCTTATGCACCCATATCAGACCCATTTATACATGCCATAGAGACTCAAATCATTAGCCAATATGCCTTCGATAGGCCTTTGGGTTTGGTTTTCTCATAACAAGTACCCTTTTTGTAGAGTAACTCTTTGAGAATAGCTCAATTTCTTTGTAGTGAACATTGATGTTAAATCATCATCTAATTTACATTGACTCCCATTGATCACAAGGTGTTTTTTTTGCTTCTTCTTTAGTCTTTTTCTCCATCTAGCATACATAACAATCTTCCTCTATGGCATGCTTCTAATATTATGCCCATGCACATTTTCCCATGCACATTTTTTCTATTGGTGTGTTTGTGCCAATGCCCATGTTTCTTCTCCATGGTTCATGCTATATATGTGAAATCACTAACCCACATACATATATGTGAAATCACTAACCCTCTCGCCCACATAAGTATTCTTGGTAAACATTACATGCTCAAAGATCATAATTAATTAAGCTGGTTTTGGATTCAAGATTGTATTTCTATGCAGCACTATTTAGGTATTCTAAAAACTCTCAAAAAACCCATAATATATTGGAAAGGCACAAAATACAAGACATAAACAAGAAAATCAGACGAAACATCTCAACGTATATCCTAAGAGTTACACTACGATGAATTGCCATAGTCTCCTAAGTGTAGTGAGAGTTTAGGAATATAATAAATGGCATGTGTTTTTTTTCTATAATAGCAAGAGTAATCACCAAAATAGTAATGGCAATGGAAAAGTCGTGAAGACCTTCATTAATAGAGACTCCACGTAATCTAATAAAAAAATGTTCTTTGGCATTATAGACAGAGAGCACAACCATAGAAAAGCCTTGAAAGACTACAAACCGAAAGCCTCTTTAGAGAGAGAGAGAGACGTGCCCAAAGAGGAGAAGCATTATTTAATCTCGTGATCGAGTATCTTACCAATCACGAAAAAATTAATGTGGCATTGTAACCCATCAAGAAGAAGATAACGGCAGCCGTGTGTTAGTGATGGGTGGTGCAGCGCCCATGAGGCGCTTGAACTCTTGGAAGTCTACCTTGCCGTCGCCATTCAGGTCGTAGGCTGCAATCATCCGGCGGCACTCTTCCAAGGTGGAAGTCTTAATGCCGGGAACCTTAGCGGCCGCCAGCCTCGCCAGCACGTGGCGGAGCTCATCGGCCTCGATGTAGCCATCGCTGTCCAGGTCGAACATGCTGAAGGCGTCTGCCAGCTCTTGAGTAATGTCAGCATCCTCCTCCTCCTCTTCCGCCGAGTCAGGCGCACCCGTCGTCATGAGGGCCACGAACTCCAACAGGTCCACCTGACCGTCCGCCTGTTGCTGCAGGATGGCCTTGGCTTCTTCGTGTGTAAGCGTGTCGTCCTTCAGCGAGGCCAGCACTCCCTGCAGCTCCTCCGCCGAGATTCGCCCGTCTCCGTCTGTGTCGAAAGCCTTGAACACTTCTTCCAGCTCCTGCCTCAGCGCCAACAGCCTCCCCCCGGCTGGTGACAGCGTGGTGGGCGTAGTAACTGGTGCGCCGTGCCCTGGCAGTGATCCGGCTCTGTTGATGATAGTACTGGCGGCTGTGGTGCAACGCTTCAGAAACTTGGGGAGCTTCATGACTACAGGTGTGTAGCGGATGGCTGTTCAAGCCTTTTACTTTGCGACAAGAGCAAGTTCTTATGCTGGATCGAGAAGCGTGTAGTAGATGATACAAGTGATCTTCATTGCTTGCGGGTATATAAAGGGTTTTCTTGCGTTTCGTCGGCGCTTTTCACCCCGCACGACGGCTTGCTTTTTTTTACCCACCTCAAAATTTTCTCGCATTCTCAAGCTCTCACCATACTTGACAAAAGCGTTTTTGTGCAAAAACTTGCACCTAATCTCCTTTTTAAATTTATTAAGAAGCCTATAACATAACATAAGAAATCATGTCAAAATATTACCAAGAGAGTATATAGAACATAAAACATTTTCTATTTGTGAGAATGGACTTGCATCACTCCATCCATAAGTTGTTTGTAAGTTTAATAGCTCCATGTTTACTTCTTGCAGTGTGGAGTACAAACATCCCTCATACAAAAGGGTGCTTGCCTCTCTATACAAGGTTTCCTCCTCATGACATTGGAGCTTGCTCACTATCATCTATGACCTCCCATCCAAAGAATTCACTCACCATATCATCCATGATGAGATTCTCTTCCTCCTCATGTGGCAATGGTGGAGGCATCTCATTCATTGGTTAGAGAAGTTAAGTCTCACCCATTCTTTCCATATGAAGCCTTGCCACCTTCCGCACTCTACCCGATGTCACCAAATGGTGTGGCATGTTACCTAGCACTTTCCTATGAATCTCCTACATGATCCGCACTTGGTTATACCAATGCCTCATGAAGACCATACATTGTTGTATATATTGGCCCTTGCATCGATCACACACACAACGAATTTTCTCTCTCAACCATGCATCGGAACTAACTTTTAGTCCTTGATAATCACTGTCATATATCTTCAACTTGGCCAAAACTGATTTAGGGCTCATATAAAACACACAACACCATCCAGAAATCTTGACAAAAAATTATCCGGGATTTCGCTACTACACAGCGATGACAGTAGCGTTATTTCGTTGCTCAACAGAGCAGCAAAAATCCGCTCCCCATCAGCAAAAGTAGCAAAATTTTGTTGCTGAGCAGTGACCTAGAAAGTGACTCCCGCCTAAAATGCCGTCGAGACGGGAGTCAAGTTATCTACCTGCTTCTAATAGCCTGCACATACAGAAGCTACACTTGCAGCCCATCTATTCATCCCACCACACCTCTTCTTTCAAGGATATTCCATCAATGAACTCTTCTTCTCTAAGGTAAGTGCCTCCTTCTTGCTTTCTCCCAAGCTTTCATGGAAAGCTTCAAAACTTTCCCTTATTCTAAGCTTTCATGGAAAGCTTCTACATAGCTCTATGTGAGCTTTTCTTCCCCCCTTCCCTCTCTTTTCTTCCCCTTCCTCCCTTTTCCTCTCTTTCCTCTCCCTTGCCCTAACCCTAGCCCTATGCATAGAGCTCTAATAGTGAGCTTTGATGGAGAGCTCTCCATCAAAGCTATCTATTAAGAACTCTAAGCAAAGAGCTAGGATTTAGGCTTAATATAAATTCATTTATTTTAATCACTTATGCATTAAGAGTATGGTTTAGGGTACTTACCTCTTTTTCCTCTTGTCCTCCTTACTTGCTAATGTATCAATGAGAA
This sequence comes from Cibotium barometz, assembly GCF_041138505.1. Classification (NCBI taxonomy): domain Eukaryota; kingdom Viridiplantae; phylum Streptophyta; class Polypodiopsida; order Cyatheales; family Cibotiaceae; genus Cibotium; species Cibotium barometz. The sequence continues at coordinate 42,961,202 of NC_141055.1, forward strand.
CTAACTTTTTTATTTATTATATTTCTTTTGTGTCGGTTTATTCAAGTGAACAAGGGTTTAGGCCAATCCTCTCGTATGACTTCTCATTAAAGAGGTAAACCCTATTTTTTTATTTTTTGTTATAGTTCTTCTCTTTGTGTTTTTTCACCCTTGGGTGCTGGGGATTAGGGTTAGGTCAATAGGCTATGCATAATCCTTATGCATAGCCTTATGCAATAGGCTTATGCATAAGCCTTATGCAATAGGTTTATGCATAATCCTTGTGCAATAGGCTTATGTATAAGCCTTATCAATAGGCTTATGCAATAAGCCTTATGCAATAAGCTATGCGATAAGCCTTATGCAATAGACTATGCATAGGCCTTATGCAATAAAATAAGCATAAGCCCTTATATGCAATAAGCTTATGTATAAGCCTATGCATAAGCCCTTATATGCAACAGGTTTATGCAATGTCTTATGTAATAGGCTTATGCATAAGCCTTATGCAATAGGCTAATGTGTTAATAAGAAATAACTTTTTTATTTATTATGTTTCTTTTTTGTAGGTTTATTCAAGTGAACAAGGCTTTAGGCCAATCCTCTCATATGGCTTCCCATTAAAGAGGTGAGTCCTCTTTTTTCATTTTTTGTTTATGCTTCTTCTCTTTGTGTTTTTGCACCCTTGGGTGTCGAGGATTAGGGTTAGGTCAAACGTTAGCTCTCATTAACACATTAGCCTGTTTGCTGCATAAGGCTATTGTATAAACCTATTGCGTAAGCCTTATACAATAGGTTTATGCAAACCTATTACATAATAAATAAAAAAGTTAGTTCTCATTACCACATTAGCCTATTACATAAGGCTTATGCATAAACCTATTGCATAAGCCTTATGCAATAGTCTTATGTAGTGTAAGCCTTATGCAATAGGCTAGAACTAAAAAAATTATTTATTATATTTCTTTTTTCTAGGTTTATTCAAGTGAACAAGGGTTTAGGCCAATCCTTTCATATGGCTTCTCATTAAAGAGGTAAGCCCTCTTTTTTCATGTTTTGTTTATTTTTCTTATCTTTGTGTTTTTACACCCTTGGGTGTCGGGGATTAGGGTTAGGTCAATAGGCTATGCAGAAGCCTTATGCATAAGCTTTATGCAATAGGCTTATGCATAAGCCCTTATGCAATAGGTTTATGCATAGGCTTATGCAATAGGTTTATGCATAAGCCGTATGCAATAGGTTTATGCATAAGGATTATGCAATAGGTTTATGCATAGGCTTATGCATAAGCCTTCTGCAAGAGGTTTATGCAGGATTAGGGTTTAGGGTTATGCATAGAGATATGGGGCATTATGGTAGACCATCTATAATGATGTTTATGTCAAGTTAGAAGTGGTTATCCTCCGCGAGTAGGTGGTTATAGTGGAGGGGGAGCCCTTCATCTTCTCACTATCCTTCTCTTATAAAAAGAGAAGTTGCCTTTAGTTTTGATAGTGGGGAGCATGTGGAAAGTCCTTAGAAGCTATCATCCAAAGGAACACTATCCAGCCTGCTTGTCTAAGCAATATTGTAGGAGGTCAAAACAATGTTCTAATATCACATGTTGCCTTTTTTGTCTAAGCGTGTCTTGGTTGGCTTGACATTGTCGCGGTAAGCTCTCTTATTCATTCAACCTCATGTTTATTGCACCCTTGGGTGCGGAGTTTAGCTTTTATGCTTATGCATAGAGATATTGGGCATTATTGTAGGCCATCTAGAATGTTGTTTATGTCAAGTTAGAAGCGGTTATCCATGAGTAAGTAGTTATATTAGTTACCTTTGTCTTTAATAGTAGGGAGCGTGTGGAAATTCCTCAAAAGCTATCATTCGAAATGGGAACTGTCCACCCTCCTTGTCTAAGCAGTATTGTAGGAGGTCTCAACAATGTTCTAAAATTATATATTACCTTTTTTGTCTAAGCTATAAACATGGATTTGGTTAGAGCAATGATATTTTGTTGCCTCTTATACTGCATGTATGTATAGGTAATGGCAATCGACCCATCACAAGATTCAGATGTGGCAAATCTGCTATCTACTAATAAATGAATGATATAGGCGCAGCAAGCTTGGTCTCAGTTTACTCAGACACAAATATGGCTCCATCAAACCTTTTCATATACACAAAGTTAACCTTTTATGCATTCTATAAGTCTTATTATAATTCTTATATGTAGGAGGGCATACAATTGGGCCAGTCGACACCATGGGGGAAATCTACCTCACTTTGATAGGCATAGGGCCGAGTGGTGTGGGGCCGAGTGGTGCAAGACCATCACGATATGGTTGTGATGAGAATATACCACCTTTCTCGACAAGACCCACCCCCGCTCCCTCACGTCTGTCTTCATCACCAAGATGACGACGTACTAGGGAGTCTGAGGGGGCTAGTAGACTTGCTAGCGGGGGGGAGTAGGCTGATTTTTCTTTGGCAAAAGTAGCACTAGGTCTCCCGATGCGTCTCCCCAGTAGGGGGCTCTTCATCTACACATTATGAGAGCCACTCCCTAGAATACCCATTCCACTATTCGATCCATGCACCCTACCATACAACGTGGATGTCAATGGTTTCCTCGTGCTAGATGCACAAGGGAAGCAAGTCATGAACCACATGCATGTACTTGTAAACCTAGACTTCATGAACTCCTTCAAAAAGTGAAAAGCACAACATGAGCTTTCAAAGCAATATGTCATTGATGTGCTTGAGTCGGAGTTCCATGTTCCACATGCAGGTCTGTGCTTCTGTGAGGAGTGGATGAAGAGACAAATCAAGACTTGTCTATGTATCCATGTAAAATTTATATCATAAATAATATCGCTATATAGTAGATGCCAAAAATTCATAATAGCAGAAGAGCTAGATAGGGCACTAGATGCTAGAGGCCATTGTGAAGGTGGGGCCATTGCATGGAGATTGACATGGTATCACATACCATGAGATGCACACCATTGAGCTTGATGATGAGAGGAAGATAATCAATGACAAACTCACACTAGTGCACAAAGAATGGGTGAAGTATGGTTGCTCTATCCTCTCTGATGGATGGAGTGATTGAAAGAAGAAGACTATCATGAATATCCTTGTGCCATGCGCTCTCAGCACATATTCATATGCACCATGGATAACAGAAAGGTGGTACAAAGAACATCGGGTGACTTTATCTATCGTCATATCCGGCAAGCCATCATAGAGGTGAAATTTGAACAACGAGTCTATGTGCATTGTGATTTAAGTTTTACTTATGTCCAGGCTTCTAAAGAATGTCATGACTCATCACACATTACATTTTCCATTGTGTTACATGTAGGTGAGGCAAGAAAATATCATTCAAGTTATCACGGACAATGCGTCCAATTGCCGCAAAATGGTGGAGGCCCATCCATTGTATGAACTCCTAGCACTAGGTGAAGGTGCTCGCTATGTTTTGTAAGCAAAACTACTTGGAGCTTAAGAAGCCCTCAAGCACGTGTTTTGCCTACATGTGGCTTCTCTTGGAGCGGCTTTACACGTGCAACTGAAGCTCCAAATGACCGTGGTCTCCCTGGATTTCATCACATGGCTAAGGAAAGAGATGAAGACTAGTACAAGCGAGGCCTGAGCCATTCAACGGCTATGCATGCCAGAGTCCTTTTGGCACAAGGTGCATGTAAAGAGTTTCGCGCGACATGACCGATATGTAGGGCTCCACATTGGGAATATTCACCCACTTATGTGAGAGACCCTAGCCAAGATCCGGGCTTAATGAGAACCCCGAGATTCCTATGTAAGGGGATTAGGTAAACCCATGGGCCATCTCGATTATCCTTACTCTTTCTTTTTTCTTGTTTCAAATCTCTCTTACTCCATACTTAAATTTTAATACTTATTAACCTTAAGGTGGCTTTGAGCGTCTTGTCACACAGATGAGCCGTGACTATTGTTAATTGAATATTCAAGAATCAAGAGTCAAACTTTTAAACAAAGACTTTTAACTTTAAAGTTTATACATTCTAATTTCTAACTCTCTAAATTTTTCCTCATAGGATTTCTCTTCGAAGACATGTGAGAAACTAGAGTTCTTACTCACTCATTCACACAAAGATATGCAATCATTTGAGTATCATGCAATTAGAGTGGCTTGTATAGTGCCGCACTAACATGCGGATGGTGGAGAAGATACATGACATGGAGCTCTTCAAACAGGTAGAGATCTCCAAAGCTCAAAGTTGAATTTATGATTCAAATTTCATAGCAGGTCATGAGTGATAAGTCACGAGTCATGACTAATAATTTATAAATGTTTTCTTTCAGGGAATATTGACGAGTTTAAGTTGACAGTGGACACTCTTAATAGTGTTGACTTTGAAGAGCTCTTTAGAAACTATCATCAAAGAAGAGGATGTTCCTATTGCAAACATTAGAGAGCGTGAGTATGATAACGAGAAAAATGCCCTTAGCGAGGGCAGTTTTGGATTGGCCTCTGATGATGAGAGAACCTCAAGCATGAGAGCAATCTTTCCCCTAGTAATTCCTCTCAAGAGAAGAACTAAAGTCTAGACTCAAGTCATTTTTCTACTTAGTGTTGTGACTAGTCACTACACACTTTTTTGTATTTACTATTGCAAGCCACAAGCCACGACTCTTATTTATGGCATGCGACATGCCAAATGCAATGTTCACCATTCATAACTCTTTGTACTAGTATTTTAACTTGTTTCTAGTTTGTGACAACTTCTCTAGACTTTGCATCTCTAAATGTGTACAAGTATCTATTTTTCAAGTGTTTTTTAAAGTGGATCGTACCTTAATCGTTTTTATTTTTCAAACATTAAAAGTTCCGTATCAGTACCATTTTTTCATACCTTCATTTCATACCTGACAACTGTGCATACATGTATATATTGTCACAAGCATGCCCATATCATTGTTAATCTTCAATAAGAATATAATCCTTGATTAGGCCATCAATCAAGATAGTAGTTAAGTCAACATTTAGAGTATCGATCGACAATAACCTTAATATCATCTGCATCATCAGCATCAATACCATCAACAATAGCACCATCATCAACACCATTATCATCATCACCAGAGGACATGAAACTCTATCAGCAACAACTAATAGCCAACATGGAGTCTAAGTAATAGTTGACAGCATCTAGGTGAAGACCATCAAGCATGGAATAAGCAGTAAAGTAAGCACAACATTTAACACATTATTATCAGCATTTTCTTATCCAAAGCTAGCCGACAGCATTTGGGACGACTGATCGACTAGCACCCCAGCATAATGTATAAGCATAAAGTCATCATTATTCAAAGGAACATCAAGTCATTTAACATATTCAAAGTAGAAGTCGTCATCTATCATGTAGAAAGAAGCCAAAGGTCACCCCCCTAAGGAACTAACCAAGAACCTAATCATGTACAAGCATTTCAATAACCGTTTTATATCATATTAAATACATGAAAACTTGACTTGATGCAAACTCTCTCTTCTTCTCCTCTCTTCTCTATCTTAATTATGTTTAAATAAACATCGTGTTCTTAATCAAGAATGATCACTTCCGATCGTTGTGTTAAGGAAAAAGAAGAACAAGCATGGGAACAACAATGAAACAAACGTTTAGTTCTTCAGCAAGACTTGGAAGTGGCGCTCAAAAGTGAAAGATTTTCAAACAAAAAGAATTAAAGTTAAAATAGAAGATCAAAGTCAGGTCAAAGTCAATAGTCAAGGGAGAAAGGATGACAGAGTGTCCATCCAATCATCAAGTTTAACAGAAGGGGATGTCACATGCACGCTAATCTTCAACAAGAGCAACATAATCCCTTATTAGAATATCAATTAATATAGCAATTAAGTCAACATTTAGAGCATCGACAATAGTCTCACTATCATCCTCATCATCATTAGCATCAATACCATCAAGAATAACACAATCATCAACACCATCATTGCATCAGCGTCATTATCATCATCATTGGAGAGCATGGAACCCTATCAACAACTAGTAGACAACCAGCATCATGGAGAGGTGAAGGCCATCAAGTATGAGACTTCGGCTCAAATATCACAATACAATTTAAGAAAATAGAATTTGCATAAATTTTTGAGGTAAAAAGATAACAATTCTGATATAATCAAGACAGTTCTTACAATAATCTGAAGAGCTCAAACCACCCGACCACCCCTTGAGCTATCTCACTCGCACTCACTCTTATGAACAACTCGCACTCACACTCACACACACTCACTCACACTCACAATCTTCTTCTTTGGTTTTTTTATGTATTCTTCTTTTTGTCAAAATCCAAAAGTAGCCCTTTCTCAAACTGCGTACCATATTTTTGACGATGTAACCCTTTTCTGAAATAAGTGTTTGAAAAGCCTTCTTCACACAGTCATCATTCCCATGAGATTATTATTATTATTATTATTTTAACACTGAAAAAATAGCCCTTTGCATGGTGCGCCACTCACGCATCGATGACCCGATGAGGATGCTTAATAGCTCATCTCGAACATTCAATCCTCCTCTTAGACTTTATTCGTCCGAGACAAAATCTTTTTCCTTGACCTCTGTTTAGAACCTGCAGTGTCTCAACACGAAAACCTAGGCACAATTTTAGCACAAAACCACTCAAAGACCACTTTGGAGTCACCAAACGAACGTGAAATAATGTGAATCACAAAATTTTCACTCGAGCAAAGTTGTTCTATGTACAAAATATAAAAACTCTCTCATACAAAACTTCTCCTAATTCTACCTCTAACATAATCAAAACTTGCCCACGAAATGGTAACTACCTAAAAATGACCAAAACTAAAACAATTCATACAACATAAAATTTTATCAAAACACGTTAGATGTCCTAACAAAGCATTCTACACATTTCTTACAACATGAATTTTTAAAAAATTATTTATACAAAATTATGAAGCATCACAATTGCCCCTTCTTTGAGAACTCTATTCTTAGAGATTCTGCATGCAAAGAATTTAAGTCTACCCACGAAGCATCTTCTAAGAGATATACATCCCACTTAATCAAAACTTCAACTATAGTCATATTTCTAGGTTGCCTTGTCCTTCTATCCAAAATGAATTGAGGTTCGGCCCTTAAACTCCCATCTTCTTGAATCCTAAATTTGTCCTGTAAAACATAAAAAAGATTAGCAATATAACTTTTTAATAAACTCACATGAAAAATAGGATGCATTTTTATATTACTAGGCAATTCTAATTCATAAGCCAATGTTCCCACCCTTTTTAAGATTTTAAAAACACCAGTAAAACGGGGTGAGTCTCCTATCATTTCCAAGAATCAAGATACTTTTCTTAGGAACTCACGAGGTGCATGCTTCTTCTTGTCATAATAGAGTTTCTGTCTATGTTGAGCCTTCTTGATACACTTCCTAATAGTCTTGACTTCCTCATCCATCCTCTCAAGCATCTCTTTGGAAACCTCAACTCAGTTCTCTGGGTCTGAAAAGTTCACGTGTATAACAGTTTTGTCCATAAACGACCTCGAAAGATGTCATTTGGATGGAGCTATGCCATGAACTACTGTAAGCAAACTTGGCTAAAGATAAGAATTCAATCCAATGGGTTTGCTTTTCATTAACATACCTTCTAAGAATATCCTCTAACACTCAGTTTACGCTCTCAGTTTTCCCATCTATTTGAGGATGAAATGTCGCGCTTATTCGGAGCTCAGTACCAATGGCTCTAAATGTGGCTTGCCAAAAATTAGATATAAACTTTGAATCTCTATTAGACACTATACTTTGAGGCATACCATGCAAATGAAAATTTTCTTTCACAAACAAATTGGCTACCTCAAAAGCACCATCTGTTTTCTTCATAGGAAAAAAATGAGCCATCTTCATTAAATGATCTACAAAGATGGTGTCATATCCTCCTCTAGCAATGAAAAATTTAGTGATAAAGTCCATGGAAATCGATTCTCACTTCTTAGAAAGAATGTCTAATAGTTACATTTGACCTAGCATTCTATGTTGTTTAATCTTTACTTGCTAACAACGCAAACACTCTCTAATTTAGCATTGGACATCGCTCTTCAAACCACACCAAAAGAAAGCTTTTCGGAACCTTACTGTATGTTTTGTTATATCCATGTCCAAAAAATGGTATATCATGACAATCATAAAGAATTTTGGCCTTAAAAGATTAATCACTAGGCACACAAAGTCTCTCATTATAGTACAAGTTCTCCTTAACCAAATGATATTTTTCATCAACCCTCTCAGATAGAGTCTTGGAAATTCTCTCTAGGATGCTCACATAAAAAATCTCTGTCAATTTCAGCTCGAATGTTTTCCATTATGTTCGAAGAACGAATGACAACCAAGGAATTAATCAAGGATTGCCTGCTCAAAGCATCAGTCACTTTGTTCTCCTTACCCTCAATATACTTGATCTCAAAATCATACTCGCATAAGAGCTCCATCCACTTCCTTTGCCTATTGTTCAACAAAGGTTGAGTGAATAGATATTTTAAATCATGTTTTACTTGTTTACCTTTGTATTCATTGTGAGTCATTTGCTATGTATGCCTATGAAGATACTGCACAAGTGCGTGGGTTGCTGTGTGCGAATGTCATCTGAGTGGTGAGTCTTATTACACACAAAGAGACAATCGCTTGATACTTTGACCCATCTTGATTAGGCGTGGGTGTGCTCCCAACATCTTCAATGTGATGGACAAGGACCTTGGTTGTACTAGTGGGTAGGGCAAGTGTAGATATTAGTCCGAAGTTCAAACTTAACACCAAGTAAGAAATGTCTCCAATGCTTAAGGACATACACAACTGTGGCCAACTCAAGGTCGTGGGTAGGATACTTCTCTTCACTCATGGGTAGGATACTTCGCTTCATGGCCCCTAAGCTTCCTTGACTCATATTCTACTACGTGTCCATCTTGAGAGAGAACACACCCAATTTGTGTTCCACTAGTATCACAAGTTACTACAAAAGGTTTTCCCATTTCACGTATTTTCAAAACACAGTTCTCTGCAATCTTAGCTTTTAACGTGTCAAAAGCTATTTGGCATCTTTCATCGCACTTGAACTTTTTTTCTTCCCTAGTCAAATTGATCAATGGAGAATCTATCTTAGAAAAGTCTCTAATGTATTTTCTCTCGAATTGTGCCAATCCTATGAAGCTCCTCACATCTTTCACACAAGTGGGTCTAGGCCATTCCATAATCACTTTAATCTTCTCAAGATCTATGTGGATACCCTCCATAGAAATGACACGGCCTAAATACACAATCTTATCCTTAGCAAAGAAACACTTGCTCATCTTTCCATATAACTTCTGATCTCGCAACTTTTGAAGTGTTTTCCTAAGATGAATTTCATGATCTTTTCCATTCTTTGAATACACAAAAATATCATCAAAGAATACAAGAATGAAATCATCCAAATATTCACGAAACACATTATTTATCAAACACATGAAAGTAACAGCTACATTAGTCCATCCAAAAGGAAGAACGATGAACTCATAATACTTATACTGAGTCCTAAATGTAGTCTTAAGAATGTCTGCTTCTTTGATACGAATTTGATGATATCCAGATCACAAGTCAATCTTGGTAAAGATAGAGGACCCACTTAGTTGACTCAATAACTCATCTATGTGAGATAAAGAGTACTTATTCTTAATAGTCTACCTATTCAACCCTCTATAGTCAATACAAAGTTTATAAGTCCCATCCTTTTTACACAAACAAAACTGGACTACTCCAAGGAGAAACACTAGGTCTGATGAAACCCTTTTACATCAAGTCATCCAACTGAAGCTTCAGCTCTCACCTCATCCACATTAAACATATAGGGTGCCCTAGAGTAAGGTTGCATTCTTGGTTCTACCTCTATGGCATGATCTAAATCTCTAGGAGATGACATCCTAGGTAAGTCATCCGAAAAAACATCACGATATTCATGGAGGAGTTTCTTCACATACTCAAAATGGTCTTCCTTCTCTGTCTCTTCCTTAAGCTCATCGACAAAGATTAAGAATGTCTCACATCCTTGCCTAATCCCTCTCAAAAGTTTCATGGTCGAAATTAGAAAGGTCTCAATATTCCTCTCCTCTCCTTGAATAACTTGGGTTTCTCCCTCCTCACTAGCAAAACTCGCAATCCTATCCGCACAGTTAATGAGAGCTTTGTTAAAGACTAACCAATCCATCCCAATTACTGCATCATATTTACCCATCTCGATGGCATAAAAGTCTCCCTTACACTTCCTTCTCGCTAGTGTGAAAGATAAGTTTTCCAAGAGCCCTTGGATGTGGTGAGTTTTTCTATTGGCAAGTTGAACGGACCTCTTTACTTGATTTCTTAATCTTAAGTGTCATGTTTTCACAAGTTTTGGAGAAATAAAGCAATGAGTGCTACCCGAGTCAACCAAAAAATAAACATCTTGATTGTTAATATTTCCTTTTGCTCATCATTGAAGCATGTACATTAGATGTAGAAGAAACCATACATTTCATTATAAGTTTAGGCAACTCACCTTATTCCCCCGCTTCCTTGATCGTCAGATCCATCTCAGTCACATCATCAATCCAGTCTCAAAACTAAATTTAGCTTTGTTCAAGCACTCAAATGTGCGATGTTCTTGCTCCCCCCATCTAAAACACAATCCGAGCATCCTTGCCCCCTCAATGAATTGGGAATCATTCTGCCATGTTGCTAGTTTCTAGTTCTTCTGATTCCCAGCGTTTTGGTTATTGGACTGATTCTAATTTTCGAAATTTTAAAATTTTGGATTCTATCTATCCCATTGATTATAGGACTATCATAATTTCCATCTTTTTGTTGCATATTACGTTCTCCTTGAAACTTGAAATCGTTAGAAAATTCAAATCTACATGAAATACGCGTTTTGAAAACCTCAAGAACAACGGCCAATCAAAATTGACCTTGATTTTATAACCTTTCATTGATTGTATGCTTCTATCCTTTCAAAATTCTCGGCTTTAGATACATCTAAGAAATCTCGTGTTCGCCCCCTTCGCCATGTAGAGGAGGACATACTTTGCAAATGAAATAACTTCTCCTTGTACTCATCAACAAAAAGATCGTGTTTTCTCTCTGGACCTACTTGAAATTGTAAAATTCCATCTTTTTTTTCATATAATTTTAATTTTTTTTTTTAAATCCTCTTGATGTAAAATTCCATCTTCATGTACTTTAACTCTTTTTCAAATTTCTGATTCACGATTAACATCAAGAGGAATGTCTACATAGATCCCTGCAACACCCAAATCGCCCTTGTTTTGATTTGAAGGACCAGCTAGTGCTTTTCCTTTAGCTTTGTTAAATTCTATGATCAATCGTTCAATAAGTTGAGCATGCTAAGACAACCTTTACTGAATTGTGTTATTATCGGCCATCTTTCAAGCATGATCCACAATTTCTGTTTCACGATTAACATGAGGAGGAATGTCTACATAAATACCCAGAACACCCGAGTTGCCCTCATTATTCTAATTTAAAGAATCGACTATTGCTTTTCCTTAGCTTTGTTTAACTCTGCGATAAATCGTTCAACAAGTTGAGCCTGCTCGACTTGAACTGTGTTATTACAGACCATCTTTCAAGATCGATCCAGGATGCAATTGCTTTGATACCTTTGTGAGGCTTCAACTCAAATATCACAATATAATTCAAGAAAATAAAATTTACACAAATTTTTTAGGCAAAAAAAAACTCTAATATAATCAAAAAAAAGTTCTTACAATAATCTGATATGAAGCACTCTTAGAGGAAAGAGCTCGAACCACCCCCCGAGCTATCACACTCGCACTCACTCACACACACATTCACTTGCACTCACAATCTTCTTCTTTGGTTTTTTTATGTGTATTCCTCTTCTTTTTATCAAAAGCCAAAAGTATCCTTTCTTGAGCTTTCTCGAATCGCGTGTGACATATTTTTGACGATGTAACTCTTTTTAAAAAAAAGCATGTTTCAAAAGCCTTCTTCACACACGCGATCATCATTCCCATGAGATACACAAAAACCTAGACACATTTTTAACACATAACCACTCAAAGACCACTTTGGGATCACCAAACAGATGTAAACTAATGCAAATCAAAAAAAATTCACTCGAGCAAAGTTATTCTATGTACGCAATATAAAAACTCATACAAAACTTCTCCTAATTCTTTCTCTAACACAATCAAAACTCACCCAAAACCAACACAATTCTTGTAACACAAAATTTTATCAAAACACGTTAGATGTCCTAATAAAGCATTCTACACATTTCCTACGACATGAATTTTCAAAAAAATATTTATACAAAATCATGAAGTCACATCAAGCATGGAACAAGAAATAAAGTAAGCGCAACATTTAACACATTATTATCAACATTTTCTTATTCAAAGCTCACCCACAGCATTTGGGATTGACCAACACCTACCCCAACAATATATATAACCATAAAGTCATCATTCAACGGGAACATCGAGTCATTCAGTATATTCAAAGAAGAAGTTATCATCTATCACGTAGAAAGCGACCATAGATCAGCTCAATGCTGGGCAGAAGTTTGGTGTGACCACCCTCAGGCGTTAAAAAACTCAGAAACTACATATCACAAATATCACGGGACAAGTTTACTGAAGGATTCAATCCCACATACCAACCTTAACAGAATATATCCAACCTTACAAGTTGTGAAAGTAATTGAACTTATTTAACAACAAAGGAACACAAACAATGAAACCACTAGGAAAAGTATTGCAAAGAATACAAGGACGTAATCTGAAGTTCAACTGATAAGAGTAACTACTAAAACAAGAGACCTAGCAAGTTATGGTTTAATAAGTCTAAAACATACAAGGGGGGGAGGAGGGGGATAAAGAGAGAGTCTTAATAAGCTAAGCAATACTTATGTTACCCAAACATAAGTTGCTCACTGCGTTTCGATAGAGTCCGGACGCTTTAGATGAACCCAAGGCTACTAAGATCTTATACATATTAAAGCATTATATATATACCTAGATGAATCCAGGAACATGCCCAAATTCACCTTTTAGGAAAACGTGCATGTTATATACTCATGGTAGTCAATATTAAGAGATGTAATCGTGGTGTTGTGTATGTGGGAAAGCACCCTAGAGGTACAAGATATTGTGGCAAGATAGGGATGCCACATGTAATATTGAATGGTGTGTGAGTGTTGTGACCAAAGGAGTGGAAAAGGAGTTGCCACATGGATGATGATGTGTAAAGTGGGATAAGGCTAGAAAGCCTATATCATTGTATGGTTCACTTGAGATATGCAATAGAGCTATTGTTGAGTGTGCCATCTCTCTCTCTCTCTCTCATGGAGTTTTTAGTGTGGTTTAATCCACCTTAATTATGTTGCTTAATCTATGTCCTTCACCATGATCAATCCCATTTCTAGATTGTTAACATGGTATCAGAGCCAAATGGGCTCTTGGTCATGGTGTTTATTATGTATATTAGCTTGGTTGTGAGTTTCTTTGATTAAGCATTATTTTCAATTATTATGAGAAAAAAATTATGCACACTCATATTATCATTTGCATTTGCATTTGTGAGGATTTGAGAGGAGATTTGCAATAAGGAGGTTGCATGGAAGCTGCCCAAGAGAGTTGCAAATGGAGTTTTGCAACATGAAGAACCTGCTCATCACATCAAGGAAGCTGAAAATGGAGATTTCAGCATTATGAAGGCTATGGAGTCTTCATCATCGTCAAGGAGAAGCTGCCAAGAGAAGATATGCTGCTGATTATGCCTCAAGAAGGTTGGTCTTGTTGTGAAGTTTTGCCTCAAAGTGTTGTGTTTGAGCATAGGAGAATGCTCATTTTTTGATAAGGGTTGCTTGATGGAAGAATCCCAAGGTTCTTTGCTTGCAAGCAAAGAGTGGTGGAGGTGCATGCTTGTCAAGTGATGGCAAGCTGTGATGGGCTGATTTGTAAGCTCATAATGGAGCATGCTTGAAGGTCATTGCTTATGGAATTTGCTCATGAAAATGAACTGGTTGTGGATGCTATTGGAGCATTCATGTTTTGGTTATGCACTTTCATGTGGGAAACTTGTGAAGAGAAGGTGTTGGCATGCACATGGAAGAGCATGCTATATATAGAGTTCATATTGGAGCTCATAAAAGGCCATGTTGATGGCTATGGGAGAAACCTCAATGAGAAAGGTTTAGAAGAGGCAAAGAGACTGAAAAAAGAAGGATGCACTTGCATGCTACAGAGAAAGGCATGCAATTTAGGAGCACACAAAAGGGAATAGCTTATGGAAGTGCCCAATGATGGTGAGCACATCAATGAAGACACATCAATGAGTCACTTGCGAGAGCTGCATGATGTAAAAGCATCCTTGAAGTAGACGCTTGCAGCAAGCAAAGCATGCATATTGGAGCTTAATCAAAAGCTCGTAGTGGCCACATTGATGGTCCTTTTAAAGGAGGCAGCACCAGGCACTAGGCAATGCATTTGGTTGCTAGCAACCAAGACAAAAATGACAGAAAAAGAAAGCAACGGTAGCACAACAACCTCATTGCAGCGTATAAGAGAGGAGCTGCTACATAGATAGTAGCCCATATCCTCAAGAGTCAACACAGAAACAACGCAGCATGAAGCTCCAACAATGAAAGCCTCAGCAGAGGCCAAGCACAGGCGCAGTGAGGTGAGTAATAGAAAATGAAGAAGCACACCGTGAACAACTATAGCCGCCGACAAAGAGAAAGGTAGCATGAAAAAGCTACAGAGAGGCGAATGAGAAAGAAGCTAAATCAAGCTTGCGATGGAAGATTTGAGAAAAGCTAGCGCATCATCATGATGAAAAAGAAGACTATCAGGAAAACCTGCAGATTGCAAGGTCGCCATAGAACTTGTGGAGTGCATCGTGGAGAAAATGAAGCCTATAGTTACAGAGCAAGTGGGTCCCTAGTTGAGCTGCCCGCCAGGCGCAATAAAGAGGGCGTTCAACGCCACCTACACCATGTGCAGGTTCAGAGAAAATGCCCACGGGTGCAGCCAATAACAAATTGTTTTTTTTTTAATTTTGTGGAAAGGTCTACAACCTTTCAAACGTCAAAAGGTCTATTTTGATAAATCCCTTGTTCACATGTTTTTTTAAGAAACATATACTTTGTACTTGATTACACACACCAAGAACCTGTTCATATGCTTGAACAGGGCGTTTTGTGACTTTGATCCACTCACAATAGAATGTATTGTCTTAGAATATTGGCCAAGTATTGGCTTTATCAGCTTTTCAAAATGAACCTATGGATGTGATTTTTCATGAGGGTCCGTTGCCCGGTTGTGGCCAAAAGGCATTGTATTTGTTTCACCCATGTATATGAGGGCAACCGTGCTCGAGTCTGTGTGCTCAAAACGAGAAATTTTTGTATTCACCCATTGGTATGAGGGTAACCATGCCCGAGCTCACCTAGAAGCTCGAAATGGTAGTTGTTGTGATGTGTGCATGAGTGATGCACGTGTGAGGTGCATGCGCATGGGTTGGTTCCCACCCGAACTTCCATATTCAAATCGGATTCAGTGGTTCCGCTGTGAGCGAGTCGGCTCAAAATGGACTAGGTGTCTAAGATGGTAGACACGCGCACACATGTTTGGTTGATGGACACTCCAATGTATCATTGAGGGGGAGTGTTGAAAGGTAGTGATTGCGGTTGTGCAATGCTACATTGATATGGGTGATGGATGATGGGTGAGTTGTGGAACACCTCGATTAAGAGGGGGTATTGAGAGATGTAATCATGGTGTTGTGTATGTGGGAAAGCACCCTAGAGGTGCAAGATATTGTGGCAAGATAGGGATGCCACATGTAATATTGAATGGTGTGTGAGTGTTGTGACCAAAGGAGTGGAAAAGGAGTTGCCACATGGATGATGATGTGTAAAGTGGGATAAGGCTAGAAAGCCTATATCATTGTATGGTTCACTTGAGATATGCAATAGAGCTATTGTTGAGTGTGCCATCTCTCTCTCTCTCTCATGGAGTTTTTAGTGTGGTTTAATCCACCTTAATTATGTTGCTTAATCTATGTCCTTCACCATGATCAATCCCATTTCTAGATTGTTAACAGTCAACCCACAAGACTATATAACTATCAACTACATTATGCATAGTATGGACTAGATACTACAACATCCCCACTAATGTCATCAGTGCCCAATAGTGGGTGTAGAACTCTGTATCAAGATATGCTCTCACCCACGCACTCCACACACACACACACACACACGAGCATATATTCATACAAAGGCCTTCATACTGAGTTTCTGTCAAACCTCCGGGGAGATGCAAGGCAAACTCAACCATAATGAAGCCTAGCACTAAGAGGAGTAGCAAATAGAAAGAATTAGTATAGCAAATAAGTAGTTGATAGGGCAAATGCACCGCCAAAGATAGAAAGAATAAGCACAATAAAGCATTATGCACATTAAAATAAAAGTTCTAAAAGGCAGGTGCAATCAGAGGAGGAACAGCTTCCAGAGCTGATGATCTGCTTTGTGCCAAGTGTCAAGTTCCAAGGTCTCACCTTGTCCAGAAACTGTCAAGTTCAAGAGAGTATTACTAGCACAACGAAGTGTTTTAAAACCCTCTCCAAAGTCTTGGCTCTCTATCCACATGATATCATCATCTCTTATATTGACATTGTAATCCATCAAATACAGCTGCCACATATCAAGCAGAAGTAAAACAGGTACAATCAAAACAAATGAAAGCAATTGCTAGCAAGCGTACAATACAGCAGGCGAGAACATGCTGTGCATAAGATCATCTAAATGACAGCCCACTATCAAAATCCATGTGCATGCAACATTGGGCATGGAGCATGGATCCTGGCTCATTTGGAATTGCTAAGACGGGTAGGTTGTATGCTTACGGAAGCTAAACAATATGTCAGTAAGGGAGATGTCTGGAGTATGAATGGGTGGGACTATGACTCTCTAAATAGCTCTGGAGCCCTCATCAGTGGCCATGTGTGGTAGGTGCCAACTGGGTCAATTTATATGACTGTGTAGACTAATTATGAAGGTCTCAAGGCTTCACTGGCTTATTTGTAGTTGCTCAGGTGAGTAGCATGCTAATGGAAGCTAGGGAGCAGAAATCAGTGAGGAGTAAGGTAGATACAGTAGAACCATCTGAAGTTATCCCCCAGATATAGTGGGCCATAATTGATTTCAAAGAAAGTAGGTGACTTATCCATACATTAGGCTGGAGGCAGGGTGCCCATAGTTATCTCTTACTCGCAAGTTGTATGACTCGTCCTTCACCCATTGCTGCAAAAAAGCAAGCGTCACTGAAAAACTGTTGGCACTCAAGAACTGTGACCTGAAAAAACTCTTACTGATCTTCCTTTACAAACAAAATACCATCTACAGGGAGTTTCAAACTTGACCTCAATAATACCCATCAAATGGACACTTGCAAACCTAGACACCACACACACACACACAGCACGCACGCATGCATACACTAGAATAGCTACATGCATATACACACGCATACGCTAGAGTAGACACATGCACATACAACCACGCGCATACACGTATAAGTACATCAACGACACATACACACACATATGCCAAAATGGACACATACTCATACGTGCACACATACGAAATCGCACCATATGAAACACATATGTACATCTACACATCTGCCAGAATGGATGCATACGCCAACACACACACTTAACACACATAATACCACATAGCCTCCCCACCCCAAAAAACACACATGCTTATGAGTCCTCCTGTCTTCGTTTAAGCTTATGCCTTATTATTAAAGATTAAACATGAGATCGCTCACATACACATCCTCTTGACTTCATTAAAGATAATGCCTTATTCATTAAGGATTATGCCTCATAGATTGGCTATAAGACTAGAGGCTCCTGATACACTAAACTAATGTCACTTGAAGTTTAATCTAATCTTGTACCTGTGTTTCATCCTAAGTGTTGGCGGGTACCAAGACAAGGCAGTTTTGGTGCACAGCGAGGTTGAGACCAGGATGTGTCTTGCAGAAGACTCGAAAAACATGTTCTCTGATGAGTCGTCCATCATGCAGCTGCTGCCAAATGTCAGCCCCCACGATGGGTAGAACACCCCGTTAGAGTCATCCAGGCAATCGAGGCTTTCAGTGTGGATGTAGGCATGTGGATTTGTCACCAATATTTCCAGCAGATCGGTGCCAGAAGGGGCCATCGCCTGCTGCGCCGATTGAAGAGCTTTCTCGTTAGAGACCAAGCCCATCACCTATAAATTTACGAATAATCTTTACCTACTGAGAAGCCTTTATTCGTTGCACGTTCAATGAGATGTTAACGCATTAGGCTGAAAAGGTGAACTTGATAATTGTTGTGTGACGAGTGAAGATCAATGTAAGGATGCAACAAAAAGACACTTAGGGCTCTTGTAAAGAGTTCCAAGTTGTAGATGAGTGTGGGAGTGGGCTTGACAATAATCCCACATGGGAACTTTTGGGAGTTTTAGAGTTTTTGTATAAAAAGTGGCTCATTTGAGAGCTTAGGGACACATTGGGCAAACTCATGTTTGAGCTCTCTTGAGACTAGCTCTCCCTCTTTTCCCATAGAGGTGCAAGCTCTTCTCTCTCCCCATCTACATTGTTGTAAGTTCTATTTTTTGTTAATTCAATGCAATGAGTTGATATTTGTCTCTCTTCTCATGTCTATTCTCTAGTGTGTATGTTTCATGGTTGATAGTTTCAAGGCTTTTGTGCATGCTAGGGAAATGAGTATTTGAGAATGAAGAATGCTTTGATCTTGTGTATGCAATAGCTAAGCTTTCTTCTTGTTTGGATGCATGGATGAGTGGAATGTGGAGTTGAGTGAGCAACAGCAAGATTGAGCTTGTGTGTATGTTAAGTCTATGTCAATAGTATTCTCCTCATTTAGGCTGATAAAATGATGTGGTCATAGACATAATCTTCCATCTCATAATCCTGCCTTTCAAACTTTGGCTACTTGAGTATTTGGATCCTCTAGAGGACAAGCATGTTGTCCTTTTCTCCCAATCAACTTTGCAACCCATAGTGGGGCAAGAAATGCCAAACCCCTGAGATAGAGTGTTTTATGTAATATTTCCTTACATTCCACCCAGAGTATGTAGATTACATGCTTAAGATGGAATTTGAAATGAGAAGGGGGTTTCCACAAACATAGCATCTAGAGGCTCAAATTTGGGTAAAACAATAACGATCCACATCTCAAGGATGCTAACCAAATTCGATGGAATTGGAGATCCCATTCACAATACCTAGAAAAGTTCCCATTCAATACTTGGAAATTTTTTATCAACTTTAGAAAGCCATGGTAGGATTGTGGGTCCCCCTAAGTTTTTTTCATTCAAATTTTACCTTGAAGAGGCAAAGTAAAACACTAGTTTAGGGCACTAAAACAACTTAAAAAGGCTAGCTATGAGGTTTTGGGACACATCTTTGTTGTGCAATTCTCACCGAGTGGAGCCCCATTACATAGATCTATAATGCAAGACTACATTGCTTGAACCAATCCATATGAGATTAATCCCCATAAAATATTGGATGATTCATTGCTTAGCTTATTGACTGATTTATAATTATTTTAAAAGCAAGACGCTTCACGACTATCTCTACCAGTAGTAGCAGGTGTATAGACACTACATTAGTTAGCAGGTGTATAGACACTACAGCTTTGATGAGTGTTATGTGAGGTGGTAAACCTAGTATATAATCTTCAAGATGGAATGTAGAAGTTATCCACTAGAACCAAGAGACAAGGAATGCAGCATCCAAAACCTCAAGTACGTGCCCACCAACCAGGACCATCAAGAGTCCTAGTCAAGGGGACATAAGCATGGATGAGTTAGCAAAAAATCTACTCAACCAAATAGGCCAACCCCAACAAGGGCAAGCCCCATAGCCACAGTTCCTCAAGTTGAACACCCACACTTGTTTCCAAATAGGTCAGTCCCAAGAGTAAGCCCCATAGACATAGTTCCTCAATGCTGACACCCACGTTTTCATATGGAGAGACATAGTTTGGTGTGCACAATTTGTCGCTCAGAAACATACGCTCGAAAACATATAAGCATGGATTGTTAAGGCCTAGACATCAATACCTTTTTACTCATTGCCCACAAGAACCACAATATAACTTATTATTGGTACCAAGAGGAAACCTAGTAGAGTGGACTCCAACGCCATGACATATGCTCTCCACACCCAAGGAAGTCATTAGCCCTACTAGCCCCACCAAATTACTCCTCAACCAGCTCACCACAATACAACTTATTATTGGTACCAAGAGCCTAAGCCTGTAAAGTGGACTTTGGCACACTGCCATAGTTGCCATATTACCACCTCAACAATCGGTTCCTCCAAGAACCGCACTAGTACAATAGTACACGAGCGATGAAACTACCTATAGAGATAAAAACTCAATGACAACAGAGCTATGAGTCTTATAAGTAGCAAGACCCATTTCAACAGTAGAGCAGTGTGATCCATATTGACAAACATACTCCTGCCGCCATAGATCATGCCTCTCTCTTTAAAGCCATGGTGCAAGAAATAGCGAGAGACCTTAATGATGAGACCTAAACAATATGGTACATAGGCCATTGATGTAATGCTTTCGATGCAAAATTGCACACCATATTGTGAAGTGTCAAGTGTGGATTTGACCATGCTTATAATGATTATCCCAATAGAGTGACATTGGCCCAATGCTAGAAGCATCAGCAGTGACCACTTCAATGAGCCTTAACATGTTGAGTATACAAGGAGAGCAAGGAGGTATTACTCATAAAGTCCGCCTTTATGCCATCACAAGGCTCTAAATCAAGATGATAAGGGCAACATCCAAGGGAACATTCAAGGCTATCCCAATAAGTAGAAAGCTCAATCTTCCATCTTAAAGCAAGAAGTTAAAGAGCTTGAGAGATGCAAGCCCCAAAGGTTACACTAGCCACAATACTATAATACTATTATATGTACTTATTTTGACAATATTGTAATGCTATAAAGCGTTTAACAATACTATAATGCTATAATGAGTACTTATTTTGGTAATTTGTAATTTGTAATTTGTTTCAGTGTCATGGTGCAAGCTATCGCTTAATACACTCGTGAGAATATGAATTCCTTTATGCCGTATTTTGTCATGTCTAACTTCAATCTGAGCATTCAAAAGCTACTTCCCTCCTCCTCACTCCACATCAATGGAAAATCCAAATTTCAAAAGCAAGATTTCCCTCCTTCTCCTCACTTTACAATAATGGAAAGTGCCAAACATTCTTTTCAGTCATGTCGATTATTAAGCATGAGGTTTCTCAACCTCTATTTATATAATGTGAAAGCTACTCTTGAGTTCTTTGCTTGTAAAAATTTCTTTTCCTACTATAGGTCGAATGTTGGTTTGATCTATTAGGTTGTTAATAATCTAAAGAAGTCATTTTTCATCTACTCTTTAAGCATCACCACCACAAGTCGACATTAATGATACAACAAAATTAGATTTTAACAATGGTCTAGCCATTGGAATGTATTTTCCCTTTTCACACTAGTGTATTCTCTACCCGATTCTTGTTTTGTCATGGTTTCATGGGCTCGTTTTTTTCCCTTTGTCTTTCACATGAGTTTAACCCTATCGTGACATATCTTCATGGTAATGCCTAAATTTCCTATAATTAAACACATGGTTCTATTTTCTCCCTAATACTTTTTACTAGTATGTCAAAAACTTTGTACTTCTATATCTTTCATAATGTTATTGACAAATTTCCTAGTTGAATTGTTTATTACTGCCTTGAAGACTTGTAAAGGCATACCTACTCATGTCCTTTAAGGATTTTCCTGTCATACAATCTATACCAACTACTATAACAAGAAAAATCCTTATCCTTTATAATTATTGGGTATTAAAGTATAATTATTATAGAATTATCTAGTTATTGGATATTAAAGTGTAATTATTTCTCATTAATTGCACACCAACCTTGTCATAGGCCTATTTCATAAAATGTTATGCCAAAGTTAGGCCTATTTCATAAAAATAAATTCTGTGAGCCTTGTTCATACAAAAGAAAGGTGTGATGCCTCTACCATCTTGGTGAAAATGGTGTACAAAGTATTGTTTGTGCTCTCATCTTGGCCATTCACTTGTTGTAGGTTGTAAGGTGTTAACTTTCTATGTACCACAAGAAATTCTTTAATTGGTTGGCGACTAAGGTAAAGTTATTGGTAGATTTATCAATACATTATGAAGCATTCATAAGTTAACAAACAAACATATAAACATAACAAAAAGAAAGAACATCATATACCTTGGTAGTGTAATTCCATCTATCATTAGATTCCATATCCAATTTTACAAAAGACAATCCATCATAAGTGCTTAGGCATAGAGGTACAAATAGGCATTTAGAATGTGAATCAAAGAGACACTACTGCTCCGATAATGTTTGAAATCCTAACAGAGAATAATATTCCTATACTAAGGTAAAGAAATATACTATGGTAGTAATTATCAGAAAAAGAAAATATAAATAAATTGATGGGAAACAAAATTCCGACTCAGGGGTATCAAAATATACTTTAGGCTACCAGATATTATTGGTTCCTTGGCGATAGAGTCAAGATATAATCAAGTAATGGCACCACAACCATAAGCTCTGGTGCACAGTGAGGAGATTGTGGTGGAACCAAAGCATTGTGCAAGGAAACAACCGGCTACACCTATCGCGAGTTGGGTGGAGAGTGAAGTTGATGCTCTATCAAAATATCCTTGGCATATTAAATAAATAAAGTGCATCTCTCCATCTCGCGCTTTGATCTTGCTTTTATGCTTCTCAATCAGTTTGATATGTAGCCTCTAACCATGTTGAGAGCAAATAAGCATTCTCTTTATGCTCCTCAGGCATTCAATTAATCTCTTCTTTATACTCGTCTAGCTTATACAACTATGTTGAGGATTAGGATCCCACTTTCTTCTTGGTGAGTTGGTCAATTTTTTGACCATCTAAGTCTTATTGCTTCATCATTTCTACCTAGCTTTTCTCCAACTATTGGTTGGAGACTTTTAAATCTAGATTCTCATCTTTTAATTTTATACTTTTTGGGAGTACACAATTGCCTGATGAGTTTAATTTCTTTGATATGTTTTTCCTTCATCTTGGCAATTATGTCTTCAGTGCTTGCTTCTAAAATAGCCTTGCCCTTGTTTTCACATTGATTGTGGGGGTGTAGATATGTTGGTCCTTCATCTTGGAGACTTTTAAATCTAGATTCTCATCTTTTAATTTTTGTACTCTTTGGGAGTACATAGTTGCCCATATCCTGATGAGTTTAATTTCTTTGATATGTTGTTCCTTCATCTTGGCAATTATGTCTTCAGTGCTTGCTTCTAAAATAGCCTTGCCCTTGTTTGCACATCAGTTGTGGGTGTAGATACTTTGTATGTAGCCTGACGAGTTTAATTTCTTTGATATGTTGTTCCTTTATCTTGGCAATTATGTCCCTTGTTTGCACATTAGTTGTGGGTGTAGATACTTTGTCACCATATCAGCAGAGCCGCCAAACTGGAGCTGGATGATGGCCGCCAAAAGCACCCTAAGTGCACCACCTTTGAAAATACCTCTAGCCTTCTTCGCCTAGAGAGAAGCATTGACACCACTGGTATTATCACGAGGCACTATTTTCTTAAGGATGTTGAGGTAATGTCCTTAGGTAACTATATTAATAACCATGACAACAACATGGGTACTTACATCTCCCCAATGTTAACCAACCAACCAATTTAATGGCTAAGTTGAGTGCATATATATTTTCTTGATCCAAACACGACTCTCTCACCATATTAGCTAAATGTGTCCATCTTATGGTCTATGCCCCATATTACTAGATCCATGGCAAAGCTTTATTTTCCTCAAATTCAGTTAGTTTCATCCGGATCTTCTAGCTAGACTATCAATAGTACTACTAATTCATACTGGGAGATGAGGCAACTCACATCTATATTAATCAGGGACATCAAATGCAGATTGTCTTTGAGTATGTTCTCTTCTTTGTCTTTCTCCATGCCGTCTAACTAGTCAAGACCTTTAGCATACAAATGATAGGTAGATGGATCCAAATTACTCTTGGCAACTACAAACACTTTGATTTTCTTCTTTCCCTTCTAGATTGTGATTTGATATATTTCCTAATTCTATTTAATCTTGATGGTCAAAGCCATGGTCTACCCAGTAACATGGGATATGATCTAGCAATCTATTCCATTTTAAGCACTATGAATACCACCAAAAAGTCACTTCCTACCACATTTATTTGTTTTCCTTACAAGCTTCGCACGACACTAATCTGCCATTTTTACTGCAAATTGTGCAGGCTAAATACCTATACTCTAAAGGGTTTTGGCCATTGCTTCAAACAAAGTATTTACTCCTTAACTTCCATCCAATAATGCCCCTAGCACTATGTGGTTTAATCTTCACTATAACCTTTGGACAATTGTAATAGCATCAGCTCAATAGACCCACAGGTAGTCATTGTCTGCAAACCGACTTCCACTAGCTTTTTAGGAGAAACAAAATTCTCCAATAATTGTTGCCTCCTATAATTGATCTTAAATAATCCAATGTGATGTTAAATAGTTTCATTTCTTTCATATTATCCCATAATTCATATGTAGGGTTGGTGATTATTTTCCATGTGTTGTTTCATTACAACGTGATATGGTTGATGCATCTTATGTCTATCCAATTTATCGCATTATATTACATTTGATTCTATTTCATGTGTTAGTTGTCTAGAGATGGCACGTACCAAGAGCACTACAAGAAAAATTAATGGGGACCTATCAGAAGATGGCATCCACAAGCAAGGTACCGAAGACACCTAGGAAAGGAAAGTCTTTAGGAAAGGAGAAATCAATGGATAGCCTTAATTCAAGAAGGAATTGAAGATTCAAGCAACATACTTATACATTCAGGGAAATCAGAAGAGCCTAGAAATGCACAAATATGGCTATGTTGAAGCTTCCTTTACATAGCAAATTTGCAAGCAATACAACATAGGAATGAAGTGGTGATCATTGGCCTTGTTGTGCTTGCATGAAGTTGTGGAAGACTCGCTCATTAATTTTTTTCAAGAAAACTTTATCTTTGGAGCCCATGACATAGAGTTACTATGATGGACAAGGATACGCATTCTTTGTGCCACATTAGATATCGCAAAGATCCAACACTAGATCCTATATACATTAGATATCATAGAGATCCAACACTAGAACCTGTATACATTAAAAATTGGAAAATGCATGAAATCTTAGAAGTCCCCCTGCTCGAAATCCTAAAGGCAAAGTTAAGATAGAAGAAGAAATTGATGAAAGATAAACTCGATTGGGTGAGGCAAAGAAGGGGAAGAAAATACAGACCATGGCAAACAAAAAAAAAGGCATAACAAAAATAGCAGAGCGATCGAAAGTAAATGTTTTGTGAGAAAGTAGGTCATGCAAACAATGCTTCTCTTGCTACTACAACTTAGACCTAAATTTACTATGAGGGTAGTTTGCATAGTGAACTACAGAAATTTAGTCTACATGAAGAAGAAATTGACATCTTCCAGAACCCAAGGAGAGAAATGAATAACACGATTATGATTACTCTTCTTAGGTAAGTTCTTACTTTATTGTTATGTTATATGTATATTAATATTCTTTGTATTTCCTTGTGACTTATATATGTATATGGTGTTCAATATGATCGTGAGTGGCCTTCCAAAAGATATGTAACAAAAGATCTTTAAATTAAAATTATTCTTGACCCTATCATCTCCAATTTTTTGTACCATAAGGATAAGATCTTCCTGGACATCCTAAATTGGTTTTCAAGAGTGGACTTTGATATAACAGTATTTTTTCTCTTGGCTTATAATGAAAGGTAAGTTAAATTTCTTCATATACTCGTTGTCATAAATTTATAATGAAAGGTAAGTTAAATTTCTTCATATACTCGTTGTCATAAGTCAAGAGATCACACTGTTGTCTAATGAAAGATAGGTTTTGCAGCTCACATTGGAACTTGGTAATTCTTGTCTCCTCTATTTTTGAAGAAGAAAAATGTTCTTGTTACATGTGATGACTTGTATTGCTATCTTTTTTTCAAGTTAAAGAAAATTCTTCTATAGAACCATTGGAAAACTTCAAGTAAACTATTTGGTCTATTCCTTCCTCCTCCATGGCTTGCATGTCTAAAAAATGCAATGAGACTTCTCCCTAGCTTGTGTGGACCAAATGGATGGACTTCCATACTCATCGAGAAAGCAAGGAAGATGGTTGTCTATGATATGCTAGGAAAACACAAAAAGAAGAGTTATAGAAAAATGTGATTTACAAGGAAGAAATAAAGTATAATAGAAATGATATTAGCATGTAATGAGTGCCAATGTTGATGTCCATAGATGACTTGAAAGATTCTAAATAGTTTTTAAATTCTTGAAAGTCTTGCTTATTCCATTTCTTTTTGTCACAATATCCAAATATCTTGTCTAATTCTTTCTAAATATTTGCTTTATTATTTCTAGCTTTTCCTCATCCTTCACTACATTATGAAGATTCTTCCATAATTCATATATGATTGTCGACTTGGGTTTTGGTCTGTTCGATGGCCTCTTTGCTTTTCTCTTTTGTTCCTCACCATAAAATAATAGGAACCTTTTGGCTTTTACTCCAGCAATTGACGGTTTGATTGGAACATCTTTTCCATTGGTAGACTTTTTTGTGTATGTCTCTATATACACATTTCCACCATGAAGTCCCATATCAGATAGTATTTTCTCTATCATTTTGATAGCTTTCACCCCTTCTCTCATTGGTTTCAACTTCCATGCAAATCCTATATAGAGAAACACAAGCTTCTCTATGATTCTACATAGAGCATGTAGGATGAACATGTGGACCCTTTGAAGAGGAATGTTAAGCACTTGCTTAAAGTCAGGATCCTTGAGGTGTCTAACAAGAGCCTTATTCCAATAATTCATGTGGGATGAACATGTGGACCCTTTGAAGAGGAATGTTAAGCACTTGCTTAAAGTCAAGATCTTGAGGTGTCTAACAAGAGCCTTATTCCAATAATTCATGTCCATGACTTTAGAAGATTCTATACAATGTAAGCATAGATATTTTGCATTACCTCCTTTAGATACATGGTAAATGAATTTGGGCATCTTCGAATCTCCTGCCATGTGCCACTCCACACTGAATTCTCCTATCCCATCTATATGAAGTTTTTTACCATTTGTTTGATCTAATATCAAAATATTTAACCATTAAAGTCTGAATTGCCACAATATCGAAGAATATATTATTGGATTTATTGAAAATAAGTTCTTTCTTCTTTCCATGGTAGATATCCTCTATATGATATGGCTCTCCAAGATATTGCATCAGTTCACTGTTTATTGTATGATGTTCTTGTCTTACAAATGTAGGTTTAGGTAGAATATTTGCTTTGATATTGTTGTCTCTTAGCTTGCCTTGTAATTATGTAAACTTAAGAATATTATTCACAGCTTATACCCACATTATTAAGTATTAAGTGTTGCTTGAATTACATATTGTGTCTATAGTATTTCTTTGTAAAACTCTTCGATGAATTTGTTCTTAAGTTTTTTGTATTGTTTTTTTCTCACACACATTCTACATAATCGAAGCATCAATAAGCTTACTATGTCCATCAATAGTTGTGCATGGATCAATGTTTTCTTTATCTAGATGAAGTATTCCCCTATAATAAAGATTATAGTTTATTTAAAGAGACTGCAAATAAATCTAAAGAAAAAATATCAAATAGCAAGTACCGAAGAATACCTGACTGCTTAAATTCTTTCTTTAAGGCTTCCACCACTAATTGAGTATTATTGAGTTTCTTCTTTCTTAAAGAAACACCAAGTACAGTATTCTTTCTCCTTTCTTCAATAGGGTTCTTTTCTAATGTGGTAATTGTTTTTGTGTTTGACCTCAGGTTTTGTATAAGCTTCTCATTCTCTACCATTAAGGCTTCCACCACTAATTGAGTATTATTGAGTTTCTTCTTTCTTAAAGGAACACCAAGTACAATATTCTTTCTCCTTTCTTCAATAGGGTTCTTTTCTAAAGTGGTAATTGTTTTTGTGTTTGACCTCAGGTTTTGTATAAGCTTCTCATTCTCTACCATTAATCTGTGGAATTCTGATATTTTGAGATGTTTCTCAAACTTTAGGACTTCATTTTTTGCATGAAGATGCAACATATATCCATGGAGACTATTTATTCCATCACTTGTAAATCAAAGAAGACTTGTGAAATTTGAGAATGGAGGTGTAGAATTTGTAATAGGATCCTTTGGATAAATCCTTCCATCTATCTTGAGGTCCATGTTCTTTCCTTGCATTCTTATATTGGTTTGCCTCTAATGGACTCAAAGTACTTACCTTGTTTCATTTCTCAAGTGGCTCGTATTCTCTATCAATCTTTATATCAATCTTTATATGATAATTATATAAATTTCTTCTATTCCTCACCAAAGTTTCTATGTTTCTATTTTTTTTAATGAGACTTAGATACTATGTAGAAAATACAAAGAAGATGATTGGCACAAAAATTTGTGCTTTGCTCACCGTAGCTTTTACGTTTCTACTTTTTGAAATGAGACTTAGATATTATGTAGAAAATACAAAGTAGATAATTGGCACAAAAAATTATACTTTAGAGAATAATTGTCTTATAGTGATTGATACGAAGAATATATCTAAATTTATACGACTTTTGGACTTTCTTACACGGTCCAAAAGTGACCTCCCAGTTTCGCTAATGAGTCCTTTTGACTTTTTGAAATGAGACTTAGATATTATGTAAAAAATACAAAGTAGATAATTGGTACAAAAAATTGTACTTTAGAGAATGATTGTCTTATAGTGATTGATACAAAGAATATATCTAAATTTATACGACTTTTGGACTTTCTTACGCCGCCCAAAAGTGACCTCCCAATTCCCCTAACGAGTCCTTTTGACTGGGTGACTATAAGAATAGCATGTGGTGGTTACTCTTCCACCTGAAGTGACTCAATATGTACCATGTTGACTCTTGGGAAAAAGAGGCCCCTCTCTTGCAGTTTATTAGAGCTCTTGTTGATGGCATTGCCATACCAGATATTCTATTTGTGATGCCCCATTGATCTATAACATAGAAATGGGTCTCCTTGCACACCCCTACCATGCCCAAAAGGGTGTCAAGGTTGTAATCCGCGATGCAGAGCTGGTATGGGCACCACTTGCTGAACTAATACCACTGGTGGAGAAAGCTTCAGAGCTCGTGGGCCTAGTTATTACGTGTACTATATCAATAGACCTTTGTTGCATGAGTGGTTGTTTGGCAGATAGCACAATATAATGAAAACTTACACTCTTCCTTTGCATAACCTTGAGTGGAACACTTCATACACTAGACACCCGGTCAGAACACCTGGTCCTCATCCAATCCGAGTCTTTGTCTGAACTATCATCCTCTTGGTCTGAATCGGAGGAGTTGGTGTCTTTCTTTTTCTTATGTTTCTTAGACTAATTCACTGTCAAACTTTATTATGACCTTCAAGCAACCCATCAAAACCACTAATTGCTATATCCATTCAGGCGACTGCCGATTTTAAACTCTTCCAAAGACCTCTAACAAATCATTCTCCTAACATCCCATCATAGTCTCTTATGGGTCAATCCGCATGGTCCACCCAGACCCAAAGAGTCCAAAATTTTAATGCATATAATCTTCCACCATAAATCTTTTTGCTTCAAGCTCTAGGGACTTTCTAGCAATTGAGAAAACATTTTATCCTTCCAGAAGCAATGGAGGAAAGCATCGCAGGGGAGCACATAAGTGGGGAAGTGGTTGGTGGGCCCATATGGTGCATGCTAGTTTGTTGCCTTCCCATCCAAGGTCCCAAAAAAAGCATCATGCTTTTGAGCAGCATGGACATTTGGTGGCATGCCATCGGCCAACCATATATTTTTGAAATTAGTCATGTGGATGCCCGATCAATGAGCCCCAAAATAGATGAGCCTCATAACGTGGTTCTCGATATGTCAGGTAAGAGGCATCACCAAGGTGTGTCTGCAGTTCAATAAGGTGATGGTGTTCTTGCCGAGCCTCATAATGTTGTTCTTGGTCCGTCATTTGGTAGAGGGAACTTAAAAACAATCGTTGCCATACTCGTTCAAAAAGAAGAAGATTTGATGCCTTTGTCTGGGAAAAAGAAGAAAGTGTAATTGGAAACCCACACAACAAAGGAAGAAATGAATGAAAAGAGAAGTGTAATGGGAAACCCATACAACAAAGGAAGAAATGAATGGAAAGAGGAGAATGCTAGCCAATCACAAGGAGACCCAAAACATGGCAACATGAGGAACAACAAAAAATAGATGAGAACCACAGCATGACAAAATAGAATAATCCAGAATGGAGCAACAAGAGTTAATACTCGTTGAAAGAATGTCGTGCCAAATGGATTGAGGAAGGAGATTTACCCACGCGAAATCCATGCAGGCGGACCACATAATTTTATAGAAATTTAAAAAAACCGAAGACATGATTGAACACTCGATTTGTAGAGCAAGATTCCCAAATGTGAGCGGATTCACCAACAAAACATATTATGAAGCATTCATAAATTAAAAATAAACAAACAGAGCAGAACAAAAATAAAGATCATGTCTTGATATACTATAATTCCATCTATCATCAAATCGCATATCTAGTTACAAAAGATAATACATCATAAGCGCTTAGTGCATAGAGGCACAAATAGGCAGTTAGAATGTGAATCAAAGAGACAACTTTTCTCCAATGATGTTTGGAATCCTAATGGAGGATAGTATTTCCTATACTAAGATAAAGAACTATACTATTGCAGTATTTCAGAGATAGCAAACGTGTGCCTAGGTTCCCTTAGTGGCTGGGCTAATGGGACTTACAAAGTCTAAGCCCTATTTTTCAACTGGTTATTTTTCAAATGGTTAGAGGAAAACAGTCCTTCTCTTGGACCACAGTGAACCTTTGGCATTCATTTAAATGCTTTTGGCAAATTTCGTTGCATTTCTAAAGAGTAGGCCACCATAGTCCAATGCTTAGAGAAACCTTATGGGTCCCTGGGCAAAGTATCTTCCACCTATGCTTCCTCAAGGACATCAATAAAATCATCTTCATGAACACATTTCCTCATGATGTTGTCTTGACCCTTCTTGTAAAAGCATTCTCGCTATGAAAATTAAGATGGGGCCACCTTCCTATATGATGGGTCAATCCATTGGAAATCAATTGGGCCAAGAAGTGGAACATCTTCACTCCGCTTGGAGAAACCTTGTGTGTCCCTAGCAAAATGTCCTCTGTCTATGCCAGAATAGGCTTGCTCAAGGACGGCGATAAAATCATCTTCTGATGGGACAATCAATTGAAAATCCGTAGGCCAAGAACTAGGGAATGTCTTCACTCCATTCTTGTACATGGTTAATGTAGAACAATGGATGTTAGGAAAATTATCTTCCACTCCTATGGAGTTATCTACTTGGAATTTTAGAAAGGTGATCTACATAAACATGCACAAATCCTCTTTGCATGACGATGAAATTAAATTCTAGAAGAAAGAGCAACCAATAGACATTAGTAAAATCATCTTCCACTTCTAGGGATTATCTATTTCAAATTTTAGAAAAATGATCCGCATAGATATGCATAGATCCTTTTTACACGGTGATGGTGAAAGTAAATTCTAGAAGAATGAGCAACAATTTGGTGATATTCCTCCCCGTGGTGCAAGGCTTATTCACCAAATAAAGCAATGCTTGAAAATAAACTTACGAGTCCAAAAGATAATGTTTATATGTCTCTATAGCGTACACCATGGCTAACCCATCTCACTCATAATGTCTATATGTCTATAGCGTACACCATGGCTAAACACCTCTCTCTCATAATTGCATTCAACATCATTGAGTTGTCTAGCAAAGGCTACTAAAAAGTCCATTAAAATTAAACGATGTTGGCTCACATAGAATATGAAGCTAGACACACACACACACTATGCTCAAAAGATAAAAACACAGGGGTGTAGTGTATAAGAGAGATTGGCAAGCTCAAAGAAGAGAGACATGAAGCTCTTTACAAGTACAAAGAGAAAGTAGAAATAAGCAACAACCCTAAACTGTGAATGAGGTCTAGCTAACCCTAAGGTGCCTGTTCACACCTAGATGGCCATGGAGAAAAACCCTATGGAACAAAAGTTCCCATGGCATAAATACATGGCCTCACAATTTATTACAACTAAATATCTAACAAACCCCCCCTGTAGTACAAATGTGAGGTTTACAAAGATTGCATATCAATCTCTGAAAGAAAAGCTGTCAAAGTTAAAGCATGGATCTAGTGCTAGCTTATGCATAACTATAGTAGCTGATCTCTTACATGACAATTACTTAAAGCATAAACTGACACAGCCCATGCCCACACTCACACACAGACAGGTTTGAAATTATCACCTCATACTACAGTGGAGAACATAGAGAGAGTACAGCTAACCCGTGTGTTTTATACCAGATTACACAGAAGCAGCAGAACATTCTCCAATGAGGCTTTGACCCCTTCTCAAAAAAATGGTGGCGATAATTTAACCTATCTACTTCTTTGAACTGTTGGTTTAAAAAAATAAATTTCTTGCAGTAAGTTGTTCTTTAAATCAGCTTTAGAACTTCCAAATGCCCAGATGTATAGGACAAAAACAATTGGCAGGGCCTCACCCAATAAGTGGCCACTAACCATTGGAGTTCAAAATACTGGAAGACTGTTCTTCAGCTTTTGAAGTTATCATGAGAGCTTCACCATTCAATCCCTCGAAGTGCTTGCCTTGTTGGATGCAGACTTCTTCCCAGTGTAGCGCTGCAGAGGCCCATTTAAAAACACACAGAATTGTAAATAGTAGAAATAAATAATTAAGGAGATGAAATCCACACCTGCAGCCTTCCCACATAGCTTAAGTAGAGGAGAGCATAGACTTTTAAACATGCTCTCACCTGTTTGCCAATATTGAAAGGCACGTATTTAAACTTGATCATGTGCCGTATCTGCCGTTTCATGGTGAGAACAAAAAGCACTATCCAGTAGAGCAGCAGAATAGGCCAGAAGACCGGCACATCAAATATTGAAAAGAATGTCATCACAAACGCCACGCAAAAAGCTTTTGTCAAGGCATACCTGAAACACAAGCCAACAAAAGAATTGCTTTCCCTTCAGTTTGTTGGGTATAAAGTCCCAGTTTCGCCTCCAGACCTTGATCATCGCGTAGCTCTTGTCGAGAGCTTCGCGGCCATATATTTACTTGTACATTTGGCCCTCATTTGGGCCTTGTAAAGGCATTCTTTGTATTTGGTCCGCCGGGCGCCCCATAAGTTGGGCGCCCGCCCATACCCTTGTATTACTATAAATACGAGGTCTCCCTTGAGCCTCAATAAGACATTCAAGATATTCTTGAGCATTGTGTGAGTTCTCTCTCTCTCTCTCACTCTCACTCTTCTCTATCTCCTCTGCACTTCCTTGGCTAAGGCTCTTGTGTTTGAGTCATTCTCCTCCAACAACTGGTATCAGAGCTATGGAGGGAAGCTGTATGCAGAAGCTATGGAGTTAGAGGTGTCTTCCACCACTTGACTACGGGATCGTCAAACACCTCCCTTTTTATCATCAAGATGGTGCGTTTTTCTTTCTAGAGTGCTGCGTTTTTTTTTTATTCTCTCCCTCTGCTGCCCCCTTGTGCTGCGTTTTTTCTCTCCCTCTGCTGCCCCCTTGTGCTGCGTTTCTTCTATCCCTTGCTGCCCCTTGTGCTGCGTTTTTTTTGCACTCCATTGCTGCGTTTCTGTGCTGCGTTTTTGGTGCTGCGCTGCTGTAAACAGCAGCGTTTTCTGTGGTCTTGTTCTGTGCCTGCTGTACGGTTGCCATCAGCAGCAGCTAGGGCTGCAGCCAGCAGCCCCACGACTACCAGCAGCAGCCAACGCTGCTGCCAGCAGCCCCACGACTACCAGCAGCAGCTAGGGCTGCAGCCAGCAGCCCCACGACCACCAGCAGCAGTCCGGGCTGCAGCCAGCAGTCCCACGGCCACTAGCAGCAGCCGTCTTTGCCTCACGGCCCTCCAGCAGACGGGATCTTCGAGCAACACCAAAGACAGCAACTTTCTGCCCCTCGGCGAGTTTACATCGACATCTGGTGATTCTCTTCCGACGTCACCTTCACTTGAAGTTGTTTCATCAATCTACGAGCATCCTACAAGTCAACCCATATCTGGTACATAACATCTTGCTATTACTTACTTTCTGAAGTGTCAGTTTGATAAGTCATGGCGTCTACAAGTGATCTTAAGGGTCTACTAGAGATTAAGAAGTTTGCAGGCACTGGGTTTGATCTTTGGAAGGTGAGGATTCAGAATATCCTCTATCTGCGGGAATGTGATACTGCACTTGAGCAGTTCAAACCCGCTGCTATGACAGATGATGAATGGGGAATCCTGAACAGAAAGGCCGTTGCCTATCTCCAGATGGCTGTTGCTGATGAGGTTCTTGTAGACCTCAAAGGGCTGACAACAGCCTATGCCGTTTGGGAGAAGCTGAGAAGCACCTATGAGATCACCACGCCAGTGAACCAGGTACATCTCATCAGGAAACTCATGAATATGCAACTTGATGATTCTAAGAATGCAGTAGAGCATATTACTACTTTCACAGGGGTGCTTAATCAGATGCAGGATTCTGGATTGCCTGCTTTTGATGATAAGTTGAAAGCTATCTTTTTGCTCACTACTTTGCCTGACTCTTGGGAAACACTTGTGGTGTCACTTGGGACAAATCCCAACCTAACTTTTGATGGAGTCAGGGGTGCTATTCTCAATGAAGATATCCGGAGGAAGACCTCAGAGACTAGCGGTTCTGCAAATGTCTCACGAGGGAGGACGACCAAGCGGGGAAATACTACTACCAATTCAAAGGGTAGAAGCAAGAGCAAGGGCCAGCAATCTGATGTTACATGCTACCAGTGTGGTCGTAAAGGCCACAAGAAGCCAGATTGCAAGTTTTACAAGATGGAGCAAGACCGGAAGAAGAAATCCAGTCATTCAAATGACAAAAAGAAGGAAAAAGAGAGTAATTCCAGCAAAGCAGAAGAGTTCGAAAAGGACAAGAGCAAGGCCAATGTGGCCTCTGGTGTTGTCATAGAGGAACTGTCTGACTCAGATGATGTGCTATGTGTTTTTTCTGCTAATGCACTTGATGTTCATAACTTGCATGTCACAGAACCAGATGCTATTCATGCCTTGATGTATGAATCTGATATGCTTTCACAGACTTGGATTATTGACACGGGTGCCTCTTTTCATGTAACTCCTATCAAGGAGTGTTTTGCAACTTTCACTGCAGGCTCCCGAGGAAAGGTGTTCTTGGGGAATGATCATGCTTGCAATATTGAAGGTATGGGCACCGTGAATTTGACTTTGCAGGATGGTAGTGAGTTTGTGCTGCCAAATGTGAGGTATGTGCCTGGTTTGAAAACCAGTCTCCTGTCTGTGGGCCAGCTTGATGCCTTGGGATACACGGCCATATTTGGAAATGGCACATGGAAATTGACCAAAGGCACAAGGCTGATTTCAAAAGGATGCAAGAAAGGAACATTATATAGCCTTCATGGTCAGGCTTTGTCTGGTAAGTTTATTGCTTTTGCAGAGGTACGCTCCCACATGGAGCTTTGGCATAAGAGACTTGGCCACATGAGCCAAAAGGGTCTCTCCATTTTGTCCTCTTTGAACAAATTTGATGCAAAAGGAAGCAAGCTTGATTTTTGTAATGATTGCTTGTATGGGAAACAGAATAGGAGTTCTTACTCCTCTCGTGCCTCTCGCAAGGCTGAAAAGTTGGACTTGGTCCACTCTGATGTGTGCAGCATGCCCATTAAATCTAAAGGTGGTTCAAAGTACTTTGTGTCTTTTGTGGATGATCACTCACGAAAAGTATGGATCACTTTGTTGAAATCTAAGGATGATGCTTTTGCTGCATTTCAAAAGTTTTATGCATTTGTTCATACTCAAACAGGAGTGAAGATTAAATGCTTACGCACTGACAATGGGGGTGAGTTTTTTAGTACTAAATTTCAGAAATTTTGTGATGATAATGGCATTAAGAGGGAACTTACACCCCCCTATAGCCCCTCTTCAAATGGTGTGGCTGAAAGGTATAATCGTACACTGTGTGAAAGAATTCGATGCATGCTGTCCACAGCTAATCTCTCTCAGGATTTTTGGGGAGAAGCCTTGAAAACTGCAGTTCATGTTTGCAATCGATCTCCACACACAGCTTTGAAAGGTGGAATCCCTGAGGAGGTTTGGTCTGGCAAACCGTCCTCATATGCCCACTTACGCATCTTTGGTTGTGATGCATATGTGCATATCCGCAAGGAAGACCGGAACAAGCTTGATGCTAAGTCCGAGAAGGGCACCTTCGTTGGCTACGGTGATGAAGGTGAGATGGGCTACCGTGTGTGGTTGCCATCAACCAACAAAGTGGTTCGCAGCCGGGATGTTGTATTTTATGAGGCAAAGCTGCTCCGTAATGTTTGTGCCTCTCATGGTGATCAGAAAAAGGTCAAATTTCAGCAAGGGCAGCCACCCATTGATGCTGAAAATGAGCCCCAGGATGCTTCACAAAGGGCTGAAGATAATGAGTCCGTGATATTTGAGCCAGAAGAGGTTGGACAGCCGCTTCATGCTCCTGGAGGTGTAGGGCAGCAACCCCTATATGCTGAAAATCAGGCTGTTCGTGAAAACCCGCAGTCTTTTGATGCTGAAATTATGATTCCTCCCGATATTGACCCCCAACCAGCCAATGATCATTGGGTACGGAGGTCTACTCGCTTTCGGAGGGAACCTCAGCGTTTTGATCCCTCTTTGCAACATGTTTTGCTTACAGATGAGGGTGAGCCTCTTACTTTCAAAGAGGCTAAGTCTTGTGAACTCCGAAACAAGTGGGAGCATGCTATGCAGGAGGAGATTAAGTCTCTACATGCAAATGACACTTGGGACTTGGTTGAGTTGCCCAAAGGAAGGAAGGCTATTCCTAACAAGTGGGTGTACAAAGTCAAGACAGTTGACGGCCAGCCTAAGTATAAAGCCCGCCTTGTTGCTAAGGGCTATGCTCAGAAGGAAGGGATTGATTTTCAGGAGGTCTTCTCTCCTGTGGTCAAAATGACCACCCTTCGTGTTTTGTTTGCTCTCACTGCTGTTTTGGATTTAGAACTGTATCAGATGGATGTAAAGACAGCTTTCTTACATGGTGATTTAGATGAAGAGCTGTATATGAAGCAGCCTGAAGGCTTTGTCATTCCTGGCAAAGAACATCTGGTTTGTAAGCTGAAGCGCAGTCTCTATGGGCTGAAACAAGCCCCGAGGCAGTGGTACAAAAAGTTTGATGCTTTCATGCTTAACCAAAAGTTTAATCGTAGCCATGCAGATCATTGCTTGTATACTAAAACTGATGCAGATGGCAGCCCAGTGATACTTGTGCTGTATGTTGATGACATGCTTCTTGCAGGGAAGAATAAGAGCATTTTGGAAGCTCTTAAGGACCAGCTGAAGTCAGCTTTTGCTATGAAGGACTTGGGTTCAGCTGAACATATTTTGGGTCTTCGGATTAGACGGGACAGAGCACAGAAGTTGCTTTTCCTCTCACAGGAGAAGTATATCCAGAAAGTCCTTGATAGATTTAACATGGCTGATTCTAAGCCTTTGGGTGCTCCATTGCAGCCCTATGTTAAACTATCCAAGGATGATTGCCCAAAAGATGATGATGCAGCCAAAGATGATGATGCAGCCAATACTATGCGTGGGATCCCTTATGCTTCTGCTTGTGGATCTCTTATGTATGCTATGGTTGCTACACGGCCAGACATTGCTCATTCAGTGGGAGTAGTCAGTCGTTTTATGTCCAACCCGGGCAAAGCACATTGGGATGCTATAAAGTCTATTTTGAGGTACTTGAAGGGGACACAGAAGAAATGCCTTATGTATGGTAAAGGTCCACTTGAGGTGCAGGGTTATTGTGATTCAGACATGGCAGGTGATTCTGATACCCGCAAGTCTACTAATGGGTACATCTATACTCTTGCAGGTGGTGCTGTTTCTTGGTGCTCTAGACTCCAGAGGATAGTAGCACTTTCTACTACTGAGGCCGAGTACATCTCCGTCACAGAGGCTTCTAAGGAGGCCATTTGGTTAGCACGCCTTGTCACAGAGTTTGGATTGCCAGAGAGGGCTCCGGTCCTTGGTTGTGATAGCCAGAGTGCCATATACCTGGCTAAGAATGCCATGTTTCATGCTCGTACCAAACACATTGATGTACGGTATCACTTCATCAGACAGGTGCTAGATGATGGCTTGATCAGTTTGGTCAAGATTGGCACTCATGAGAACCCTGCAGATGCTCTCACCAAAAGTTTGCCAAAAGCACAGCTTGATATGTGTCTACAGCGGGTGGGAGTTACATAGCTTAGAGGAGCTTCACTGGCCCTTTAAGTGGGAGGTTGTTGGGTATAAAGTCCCAGTTTCGCCTCCAGACCTTGATCATCGCGTAGCTCTTGTCGAGAGCTTCGCGGCCATATATTTACTTGTACATTTGGCCCTCATTTGGGCCTTGTAAAGGCATTCTTTGTATTTGGTCCGCCGGGCACCCCATAAGTTGGGCGCCCGCCCATACCCTTGTATTACTATAAATACGAGGTCTCCCTTGAGCCTCAATAAGACATTCAAGATATTCTTGAGCATTGTGTGAGTTCTCTCTCTCTCTCTCACTCTCACTCTTCTCTATCTCCTCTGCACTTCCTTGGCTAAGGCTCTTGTGTTTGAGTCATTCTCCTCCAACACAGTTAACCCTGAGCGAGTTAGAAAAGCAGTAGCTACTTTGTTGAGGTTTTCATGCAGGAGGTGTGGGGCTCATCGTGTCAACAGCTGCAAAATTACAAACCTCTTTAGAGGCTATCACCATCGTTTGTTACAACCAAATTTAAGGTGAAGACAAGTAAACTGAAACCACCGTCCAAAAAGAAAGTTTTTATAGCAATTTTATGATTCGTAAAATTATCTATGAAGTTTTAACCTTGACTAAAAGCTGATCACGTTGAATTGAAGAAGGAATGGTGAAGTACGATGCTAATACATAGGTATCATAACAAGTTTATATTTCCTAGGGAATCACTTAACCAATAATAAGATTAAGACTTAAAACACTACTCATGTTCGCATGCTTGAGTAGTGGATTTTGCTCGAGGTTTGACTTGTTTTTGTGTGTTGCCTGCTGAGATGTTTTTGTGTGATGATGTAAAGCCCAGCAATGATGGGGGTGCCCGGCACATGAGAGCGCCCTTTGTCTGTTGCCAAATGGTGGTGTTTTGCAAGTTCAAATATAATGCCCAAAAACTCTTTGGGACAGCCAAAATCTCAAGAAATGAAGTTATAACCACAATGTGTTCACACACTTAATCTAGTGTGGACACTTCATAAGGTTGGGCATCGGCCAAAGAAGCATTATGGGCACTTGGGCACTCCTAACAGGTGGGCGCCCTCTTTTGACGAAGTGTGAAGAGTTTTAGGCATTTATACCAAAGTGTGATGGTGGTGGGCATCTTCTACCATGTGGCTCCCACCTACCATGCATGGCCACCTACTCCAACTACAAAGTTACCGATGTTGCATGCATGGAAGCCTTGTTGCACTAAGTATGATCTGTCCACCCACTTCTAAGCCTATCCTATATATACCTAGATGAATCCAAGATATGGAATAGATACTACGACATCCCCACTAACGTCATCAATGCCCAATAGTGGGTGTAGAACTCTATATCAAGATACGCTCTCACACAAGCACTCCATACACACACACACACATAAGAGCATATATTCACACAAAGGCCTTCGTACTGAGGTTCTGTCAAACCTCCGGAGATGCAAGGCAGACTCAGACTAGCACTAAGGGAAGTAGCAAATAGAAAAAATTAGTACAACAAATAAGTAGTTGATAGGGTAAATGCACCACTAAAGATAGAAAGAATAAGCACAATATCAACTAGCCGCAACTCAGACGAAAAATTCACAATGTGAAATCTGCATGTTCCCTAATACGGCTGAATTATATACCTAGATGAATCCAAGAACATGTCCAAATTCACCTTTTAGGAACGTGCATGTTATATACTCATGGTAGTCAACCCACAAGACTATACAACTATCAACTCCATTATGCATAGTATGGGCTATATACTATGACATCCC
Source organism: Cibotium barometz (assembly GCF_041138505.1). NCBI lineage: Eukaryota > Viridiplantae > Streptophyta > Polypodiopsida > Cyatheales > Cibotiaceae > Cibotium > Cibotium barometz. The sequence goes on from NC_141055.1 coordinate 43,001,639, forward strand.
CACTAACGTCATCAGTGCCCAATAGTGGGTGTATAACTCTGTATCAAGATATGCACTCACACGCACTCCACACACACACACACACACACACATAAGAGCATATATTCACACAAAGGCATTCATACTGAGTTTCTGTCAAACCTCCGGAGATGCAGGGCAGACTCGGCCATAATGAAGCCTAGCACTAAGGGAAGTAGCAAATAGAAAGAATTAGTTCAACAAATAAATAGTTGATAGGGTAAATGCACCGCTAAAGATAGAAAAAATAAGCACAATATCAACTGGCCGCAACTCGGAAGAAAAATTCACAATGTGAAATCTACATGTCCACTAATACGGCTGAATTATATACCTAGATGAATACAAAACATGCCAAAATTCTCACAAGACTATATAACTATCAACTCCATTATGCATAGTATGGACTAGAATCTAGATACTACATCCCCACTAACGTCATCAGTGCCCAATAGTGGGTGTAGAACTCTTGTATCAAGATATGCTCTCACACACGCACTCCACACACACACATAAGAGCATATATTCACACAAAGGCCTTCGTACTAAGTTTCTATCAAACCTCCGGAGATGCAGGACAAACTCAGCCATAATGAAGCCTAGCACTAAGGGAAGTAGCAAATAGAAAGAATTAGTACAGCAAATAAGTAGTTAATAGGGCAAATGCACCGCTAAACATAGAAAGAATAAGCACAATATCAACTGGCCGCAACTCGAACGAAAAATTCACAATGTGAAATCTGCATGTCCACTAATATGGCTGAATTATATACCTAGATGAATCCAAGAACATGCCCAAATTCACCTTTTAGGAACGTGCATGTTATATACTCATGGTAGTCAACCCACAATAGTATGGACTAGATACCACGACATCCCCACTAACGTCATCAGTGCCCAATAGCGGATGTAGAACTCTGTATCAAGATATGCTCTCTCACACACACACACAAACACACACACACACATAAGAGCATATATTCACACAAAGACCTTCGTACTGAGTTTCTGTCAAACCTCCGGAGCTAGAGGACAAACTCAACCATAATGAAGCCTAGCACTAAGGGAAGTAGCAAATAAGAAGAATTAGTACAGCAAATAAGTAGTTGATAGGACAAATGCACCGCTAAAGATAGAAAGAATAAGCACAACATCAACTGGCCACAACTCGGACGAAAAATTCACAATGTGAAATCTGCATGTCCACTAATTGTCTGCTAATAGCGGCTGAATTATATAGCTAGATGAATCCAGGAACATACCCAAATTCACCTTTTAGGAACGTGCATGTTATATACTCGTGGTAGTCAACCCACAAGACTATATAACTATCAACTCCATTATGCATAGTATGGGCTATATACTACAACATCCCCACTAACGTCATCAGTGCCCAATAATGTGTGTAGAACTCTGTATCAAGATATGCTCTCACATGCACTCCACACACACACGCGCGCGCGCGCGGGCGCACACACACGAGCATATATTCACACGAAGGCCTTCGTACTGTGTTTCTATCAAACCTCCGAAGATGCAAGGCAAACTCCGCCATAATGAAGCCTAGCACTAAGGGAAGTAGCAAATAGAAAGAATTAGTACAGCAAATAAGTAGTTGATAGGGCAAATGCACCGCTAAAGATAGAAAGAATAAGCATAATCCCAATTGGCCGCAACTCGGACGAATAATTCACAATGTGAAATCTGCATGTCTGCTAATACAGCTGAATTATATACCTAGATGAATCCAAGAACATGCCAAAATTCACCTTTTAGGAACGTGCATGTTATATACTCGTGGTGGTCATGACACCCACAAGACTATATAACTATCAACTCCATTATGCATAGTATAGACTAGATACTACGACATCCCCACTAACGTCATCAGTGCCCAATAGTGGGTGTAAAACTCTGTATCAAGATATGCTCTCACACACGCACTCCACACACACACACATAAGAGCATATATTCACACAAAGACCTTCATATTGAGTTTCTGTCAAACCTCCGGAGATGCAGGGCAGACTCGGCCATAATGAAGCATAGCACTAAGGGAAGTAGCAAATAGAAAGAATTAGTATAACAAATAAGTAGTTGATAGAGCAAATGCACCGCTAAACATAGAAAGAATAAGCACAATATCAACTGGCCGCAACTCGAACGAAAAATTCACAATGTGAAATTTGCATGTCCGCTAATACGGCTGAATTATATACCTAGATAAATCCAAGAACATGCCCAAATTCACCTTTTAGGAACGTGCATGTTATATACTCGTAGTAGTCAACCCACAAGACTATATAACTATCAACTCCATTATGCATGGTATGAACTAGATATTACGACATTCCCACTAACGTCATCAGTGCCCAATAGTGGGTGTATATGCTCTCACACACGCACTCCACACACACACACACACACACACATAAGAGCATATATTCACACAAAGACCTTCGTACTGAGTTTCTGTCAAACCTCCGGAGATGAAGGGCAGACTCAGCCAAAATGAAGCCTAGCACTAAGGGAAGTAGCAAATAGAAAGAATTAGTACAACAAATAAGTAATTGATAGGGCAAATGCACCGCTAAAGATAGAAAGAATAAGCACAATATCAACTGGCCGCAACTCAGACGAAAAATTCACAATGTGAAATCTGCATGTCCGCTAATACGGCCGACTTATATACCTAGATGAATCCAAGAACATGTCCAAATTCACCTTTTAGGAACGTGCATGTTATATACTCATGGTAGTCAACCCACAAGGCTATATAACTATCAACTCCATTATGCATAGTATCGGCTATATACTAAGAATCAAGATATCCCCACTAACATCATCAGTGTCCAATAGTGGGTGTAGAACTCTGTATCAAGATATGCTCTCACACGCACTCCACACACACACACACACACACACACACACACACATAGGAGCATATATTCACACAAAGGCCTTCGTACTGAGTTTATGTCAAACCTCCGGAGATGTAGGGTAGGCTCGGCCATAATGAAGCCTAGCACTAAGGGAAGTAGCAAATAGAAAGAATTAGTACAGCAAATAAGTAGTTGATAGCATAGTAACAGGGGACGGAGGGGACGGAGGGTCGGGACGGGGAAACGCCGTCCCGAGTCGGCGATTCGTTCCTGCGAGGGCTGGGGACACCTCGGGTTTGAACTTTGTCGGTGTACTTAAGTCTTATTAGTGCCTGTTCGGTGTTTGCACCACGTATTGCACATTTAAAGTGATGCCTTGAATGTTCAAAGTGTAAAAACATAAATGTTATTTTATTTAGTGTGCTTTGTAGTCAATAAATTGCATATTCCATATGCCGTCCCCGTCCCATGTTACTATGGTTGATAGGGCAAATGCACCACTAAAGATAGAAAGAATGAGCACAATATCAATTGGCCACAACTTGGACGAAAAATTCACAATGTGAAATCTGTATGTCTGCTAATACGGCTGAATTATATACATAGATAAATCCAAGAACATGCCCAAATTCACCTTTTAGGAACGTGCATGTTATATACTCGTGGTAGTCAAACCACAAGACTATATGACTATCAACTCCATTGTGCATAGTATGGACCAGATATGCCATCCCCACTAACGTCATCGATGCCCAATAGTGGGTGTAGAACTCTGTATCAAGATATGCTCTCACACACGCATTCCACACACACACACACACACACACAAAAAAAAAAGAGCATATATTCACACAAAGGCCTTCGTGCTGAGTTTCTGTCAAACCTCCGGAGATGCAAGGCAGACTCAACGATAATGAAGCCTAACACTAAGGGAAGTGGCAAATAGAAAGAATTAGTACAACAAATAAGTAGTTGATAGGACAAATGCACCACTAAAGATAGAAAGAATAAGCACAATATCAACTGGCCGCAACTCCAACGAAAAATTCACAATGTGAAATCTGCATGTCCACTAAAACGGTTGAATTATATACCTAGATGAATCCAAGAACATGCCCAAATTCACCTTTTAGGAACGTGCATGTTATATACTCATGGTAGTCAACCCACAAGACTATATAACTATCAACTCCATTATGCATAGTATGGACTAGGCACTACGACATCCCCACTAACGTCATCAGTGCCCAATAGTGGGTGTAGAACTCTGTATCAAGATATACTCTCAGCCTAGGCGCCTTGGAGCCAGTAGCCACACCCCTCTCCGGCACCACACTTGCTGTTCGGCTAGCTCTGTACCCTTCTGTTGTACCTCTATGCAGCCATCTACCACGTGACACATCACCTTGTTGTACGAACAATGTGCTGGTCACAGGCTGAGATCCATCCTGACAGGTTGAATCATCACATTGACAATGATTTGGGGATTCTTGGTTCTCATTTGGAATGCCCTAGTGTGGGTACATGGTACCTGCTATCTCCTAGCAAGAGGATCTACATACTTGAAGGCTTCCCGGTGTTAAACACCTAGCATGTCAAAGCTTTGGAGTCCTTCCCTTGTCTGGGACTCGGGGGCAGGTGCCTTTGCTCTTATGTGTGATTCCTCTTTGCTCTTCTCTTATCTCTTATGCACATAAGCACAAGTGTTCTATATATACGAGCCGAGATAAACCTCTCAACTAGTAATGAGTTGAGCATTAGAAGCTAACATCTTTGTAGACTAAGTATGCTTGTGTACTATCAGTTGTTACAAGAAATGTTTTGCAAGTTGTAGCCCCACGTTACTATGACCAATTTTCCACATAATACGTCATGTTTGGTATGTTGCATTTAGTGTGATCACTCTAGATTCCGATAGACCAAAGCAAATGTCAGACATTCAATGCCAGCGTTCAAGTAGCAAGGCAAGAGAAGAAGGAACCCAAAACTGGTATTCCTTGATTGCCAAAAAAACTCTGCACAGCTGAAGCCAATGGGAGTTTTGATTGTAGAATATGTAGCGCCCCCCCTGCTAGGGCAAAACAGAGAAAGACAAAGAGAGAGTATCCAAAGCTACATGCTCTAGGGTCAGCACAATGTGAAAGCATGTAATGTAAGTTCGAGAGGATTGCCCATAGCCAAAGTAACATAGCAAGAGATCTTCTGAAAACATGTGAAGATAGACAGTGAAAGAGTGTTTAACATTGGCAAAAGCTATTGGGTCACAATAGTAAACCTAGCTTGGCCTGTGTGGAACCTTGGCCCTTAGCTCGGTGTTGGTTTGCACACACGAACCTACAGTTGGGTGGTGAGCTTGCTTGCACCCCTTTTATTTGGTTTCTCTAACTATGTATTAGGTTGAATCTTGGAGGGATCTCACAGTTGGTATCAGAACTAGCCTAATCACGGAGGCGAGAAAAAGCAAGATTTGCGTGTCGTCGTGTTTTATCAAGGTTGCCTAAGCCAAGTATCTCTCGATCACCATATCTGCGTCTTGAATCTACAAGAAGTAGGTGTTTTTTTGGGTTTTGTTAGCAAGGCCTGGACCAAGAGGCTTACTCCTGCCATGGACGTGGCAGATCACAGGCGGTCATTCCAAATGTCCCTTGGGACAAGCTCTAGTGGTATGGGACCCCAGGGTTGACTCGCTTGGCCTGTGGGAGTGGAACCTTGGCCCCTGGCTCAGGGGTGGTTTGCAGATGTGAACCAGCAGTTGGGTGGTTAGCTTGCCTGCAGCCCTTTTATTTGGTTTCTCTAACCTTGTTTGTGCCTATGTATTAGGTTGAATCTTGGAGGGATCTCACAAACATGCTCTATATGACAGCAATAAAGAAGAATTCCGGCTGTATGCTGCCAGAAACTAAGGAGTCCACTGGCATGAAGCCTGCAATGCCTGCAAATTCTGAGTGAATGTCCACCAAAGCAAAAGACATGGAAAGCAACAGTATCAACAAAGAAAAAATAAATGCTAAATAGTAGTAGTTTTCTAGACCTGAATAGAGTAGCGTCTACATTGCTCAACACTTACAACATAAACGCTGGTCTGGCCTACACAGTTAGACGAAAACTGAAAATGACTTAAGCACATCTGAAACCTACATAGTGAAAAATGGTGACATAAACACACAGCAAAACATGACATAAACAACACAAAATCGTAACCTAATACAAACAGCGAAAAGCCAACTAGGACAGAAAAATAGTGGTGACCAAACCTAAAAGAAACAAGACAAACCAGACAGAAAAATGATAGCCTACAGAGAAGGAAAATTCTAACCAAACCAACACAGAAAGACAATGAAGACCTAGCCTACACAGAAACATAATAGTGACTTAACCTGCACACCCTATTCCTACATCGTAGAGAAGATTAAAAGAGCATGAGAGTAGGAGAGCAAGACTTACCAAAACTTGAATTCGGGAAGGCGACGAATGAAAGGCTTGTATTCGTCGGAGCCTTTGGAGGGCAGGGTAGGCCCTTCGCTCTCCGGATCTACTTGCGGGGAGAGGAATCCGATGAGCAGGTTGAGAAGGTAGATCCCGAGCCCGTATGTGACGATGTAGAAGCCCTGCAGATAGTAGACCCGAAGGCAGTAGATGATGGCCGCAACGCATGACCCTAGCCATCGCGCAGGCGCATGCGGAGTCGACTTGTCCAAGTAATGCTGGAACTTGCGCGAGAACTCAATTCGCCATTGCAAGAAAGGGCTCGGCGCTCCTTCTCCCGCTGCTGATGCATTTTCTGTGTACGCTGCATCCATAGATCTCTGCTGTGCAGACTGTTGAGCTTCAGCAGAGACAGGCAGGGTTTCACAGGTACGGAAGAAAGTGAGGGTTTACAGGTTGGTTCTGCAGGTAGGGTACAGGGGAGGGTAGGAGTTCGCAGGTATAACAGTAAGTTAGGGTTTGTGATGCCTTGCTGCAGCAGAACCTGGAACCAGGGACGTGCTGTTTCAGGGCGTCAAAATGATTTGGAAATCAACATTGCCCGAGTGATTTGAACATTTAAACGATGCATTGCACGCGACCCGTTTCCGACATCGGCACCCCATGTCCGGTCACTACACAATACTGCCTTAAAGTGGCATCTCCACTTTCACACCGGGAAAAAAAAAATCACTACACAAGACCACGACTCAAGCTCAAAAAAAAATAAAAAATTAGCCAATCCAAATAAGGACAACTCTTAAATCTATCTAATTTTTGTTTCCAAAATCTCTACTATATGTCATTTTTTTTAGGACCAATAGTATATATATATTACTTCAAATCAATTTTTTACATCCAAATCTAGATAACATAAAAGACCTACCTGAGTGCTCTACTACCTAATCATACACCTTACTTGTCTTCATTCAAAAGTTTACATAGCAAGTTCCATCTGTCTTCCTCCATTACACACCTAGACTGCCCCCAAGAAGTATGGTATCCCAGCTGAATGCAGGCTTCCATCATGGCTTCAGTAGTATATCCTCTAGGAGTTTACTTTTCTAGCACATCACCCTTCTTGGACCATATTTTAATTGTAAGCCTTGTCCCAACAAGGTTCTCTATAAATGCTGCAAAAGTGTGGCCCACTTGCTTCTCCTTGAGATATCATCTTCTAGTTTTAGATTCTCTAACTACTTTCTTCCTTTGTCTCTATGGCGCTTAATGATTTACTTGACTTTTTGACTATAAGACTTAGTCATATTAGCACACAAGATTGTAAGATTTAGTCGTAATGTTATCACACAAGATTGGAAAATTCAATCGTAATGTTAGCACACAAGATTATAAGATTAATCATAATGTTAGCACATAGCACACAATGTTAGTTATAATGTTAGCACACAAGATTATAAGATCAATCATAATGTTAGCACATAATATCTTTTCATGGTATCAAAGCTTGGTTCATGCTAAGGGCTGAGTGGCAAGCAAGAGAAGCACAAGAAGCGGTGCGAGAGTAAGAGCTTCATCTACTCTTCCTCCTTTGTGTTGGCTACTACACCCTTGTCGGGACCTCTTCGGGAGACACCGACAAACGAACTCCGATTGAGGAGCTTTCTTCACGGGAACAAAGCTACAAAGTAACTATACTGTTTGTTGGATGATATTTTTCGGGCCGAAAACGCGTTTTAGGTGCGTCTAGACCTTCGTTTTTCAGTTCACAGGCATTCACGGGGCAATGCAAGTAAGTTTTGATTCTCTACAGAACTCTGTTTTGGAACTACAGGAAAGGCGATTGGTTATGCAAACACTGTGTGTATTGCAAAGAGGTCTTGAAGTTGTCATTGGGTGTATGTATGCAAATTGAGATCACTGGTTGTGACAGTTTGGGTGACAAAAAGAGTTTAAAGCAGTAGGCCTTCTACATAAGTGCAGGTAGAGTACGAGGTAGAGGGCGTGGACGTGGCCAAGGTGGTGGCCGAATAGGTAATCAGAATTATGGTCAGCACAACAGCTTAACAGTCCCAGGATTCGCAACAACACATAGGTAGGTGGAAGAGGCTAGGGGAGTCAACACATAGGTGGAAGAGGCTAGTTTAGAGGCAAGGGGAGTCAAAGAGGTCGTTGTAATTGGCAAAGGCAACATAATGATACATGAGGTTGTTTTTATTGTTGTAATCCTAGACATGTGCAGGCAAATTGCTATAAGAAATAGAGTGACATGCGAAATGGAAAAGTACAGCAAAACAACTATGCATCCTCTAGTAGAAATAATGAGGATAATGATAGGTTGTTTGTTATGCAACATGCGGTTAATGTTGTGTCTGGAAATGATACAGCAGCATGTAAGGATGATGTATATTATGTTGATTCAGGTGCTTCGAACCATATGACAAGTCATGGGTGGTGAGTGGTTTAAGGAAATGAAGAGTTTTGAAAGACCAGGTTTTGTTGAAACAGGGGATGACACTGCTCATCCAATTGCCCATGTTGGAGATGTGCCATTGTCTATACAGGATGGTAAGGTGAAGTACCTTGTAGATGTACTTCATGTTCCAAACATTACAAAGAATATGGTTTCTGTTGGCCAGATGATTGAGCAAGGTTTGTAGGTCTGATTTAACCCTAATGGCTGTTATGTAGAAGACTTGAAAGATAAGTGCAAGTTGGTTGCAAAAGGCAACAGAGTGGGCAGAATGTTTACATTGAATATAAATATGCCTAAAGTGAGTGCTGCAATGTTTACAAATGGTTCAGGAGTTGTTGCAGATATAGACATTTGGCATAAGAGAATTAGGCATATAAATGTGCAAAGAATGAAGTCTATGCAGACTAAAGAAATTGTGACAGGGCTGCCTAAGTTTAAAGTTGAAGGTATGAAGAAAGTATATGAAGCATGTCAAATTGGAAAGCAAACAAAGCATGTATTTCCACATGACAGAAATGTGAGCAGGAATGTATTAGATGCTGTGCATTCAGATGTATGAGGTCCTATGAAGACTATGTCTATGGGTGGCTGCAAGTACTATGTAACATTCATTGATGACCACACGAGGAAAGTGTGGGTGTATTTCACGAAGGAGAAGAGTGAAGTGTTCACTCATTTTCAGAATTTTAGAGGGATGGCTGAAAAACAGACAGGAAAGCATGTGAAGTGCTTAAGGTCAAGTGGAGGGGGAGAATACTTCTCCAATGAGTTCTCTGAATTCTTGTGAAAGAATGGCATTAAGAGATAATTTACATGTAAATACACTCCACAACAAAATGGAGTTGCTGAGTGGAAAACAAGGCACATTGCAGAGATAGCATGGGCATTGATGGCAGAGAAGAATATGCCGCATAGCTATTGGGTTGAAGCTGTGTCTACAACAGTTTATATTATGAATAGGACTCCTATTGTAGCCATATATGATGTAACGCCAGAGGAGAAGTTTACTAGCAGGAAACCTGATTTGTCTCACTTGAAAGTTTTTGGATGTATTGCATATGTGCATGTGCTAGATGAGTTTGCGTACTAAGCTGGATCCAAAGGCAAAAAAATGTGTGTTTATTGGGTATTCCCTTGAGCAAAAGAAGGGATACAGATGCTATAATCCTGCTACACGTGAATTGAGGGGAATTATGTATTGTTTTATGCGGCAGGTGTACCATTGGAGCTATATGGGTACACAGATGCAGGTTGGGCAGGTAGCATCTCAGACAGGAGATCTACTAGCGGATTTATGTTTTCATTTGGGAGTGCTGCTGTGACATGGAGTAGCAAGAAGCCACCCACAGTTGCCTTGTCGAGTGTATAGAGGAGCTGTGGTGGTAGCGTGTGAGATAGCTTGGTTACGCAAGCATGTGGAGAGAAAGGTTGTCATATACTGTGACAATCTTAGCAGTATTACAATTGGCTAGGAATCCATTTTTCCATGCGTAGACAAAACACATTGAGGTACATTACCACTTCATCAGGGACAGAGTCTTGGCAGGCGACATTGACTTGGCCTACGTCAGCATAGAGTATCAGGTCGCTAACATCTTCACATATTTCGAGATATGCGTGGAGTTCATGAGCTAGAGTTGAATTTGAAGGGGAGTGTTGAGATGTCAAGCTGAACATGAGCTAACACTCATGAGGCGCCTGCTTGACCGTTCGACATTTACATCACTGGCCGGTTTGGTAGCTGGCACCGACATATCTTCGCCAGAGATTCTACAGCTGGACTACGCCGACTAGTCACACCTACCCACTCCTCTTAGTGTGTTCACATTATGGACCGCTTGTATATACTCTATTATGTGTGTTCTCTTCTAGGGTTTTGTGTGAGTGTGTGTGTGCTTGTAAGAGCTCAAGCTCTCTTCTCCCCTGCATCTTTTCAAGTAATGTATTTTGCTAGTGCTTGGTAGTGTTTGTACACCTATGTCAAGTGTTGTCATTTTGGGATTAATTTGGCCTATTAATTGTGTTAACTAATGTGATTAACATTTGATGGGATAAAATTTGAGACATTCGAGTTGTATTGTGCATCGTTTTATAAGGTTTTTGGATAGAGATCCTATTGTCCCCTCCATGCTCTACTAGGGCAAGGGCAACACGGAGGGTCCCAACCTACACGAAGCAGAAAGGTGTCCCTATGCAAGAATTGGGAATCGAACTTGAGTCCCTTGTTCAAGAGTCTGGCTCTTTTACCAGTTTGTCACCGACACAATTGTGGAGTAGTGCTTAAAAAAAGGCATTTCTAGTGTATTTTTATCAACCAGAATTAAGAAAAATTGGCTGAGATTTTAAGTAGCCATTATTTTAAGGAATCATTTTTCATATATTTTAGTTATAAAACCAACAAGTGGATTGAACATTGCCTAGGGATTCAGGGATATTGGGAGACTGGATTTTGGGAAAATGGACACCTAATGATGTGGCTGCAAACACTTTGTTTAGCATTATCAGAGCCTTGATGTAGGTTTGTATTGGTTTGCCTAAACAGGTTAAATTCCCTATGATGCTAACATTACGACTAAATCTTATAATCTTGTGTGCTAATATTATGACTAAGTCTTATAATCAAAAAGTCAAGTAAATCATTAAGTGCCATAGAAACAATGGAAGAAAGTAGTTAGAGAAGAATTCCCTATGATGATGAATATTCATTATTAGGCCTTGGACTTTGTGTAGGTTAGGGTATAATTTAAAAAAATGACACTGGAATAGCTCCTTTTTGTGCATGAAGTGCATTTAATTCCTCTTGAAAAATAAGTGGTTATGTTTAACTTATCATTGTGTAATAAAAAAGAACAACAGAATAGAAAATAACAACAAAGAAAAATAAAGAATGGTAAGAATTGCTTATCTCTTACTCAATTGTCGCACAACTTGAGTTGCATGTCTCACGTCGAGTTACCTATCTCAAAGGTGTCATTTTCTCTTCTTCTTCTTTTTTTCCTTATAATCTAATGGACAAGAGCACAACATGTATGTATGTATGTATGCATACATGCATGCATGCATGAGTGTGTGTGTGTGTGTGTATGTATGCATGTATACACACATACACACACACACACACACACATGTGTTTGTGTGTGTGTTGTTAGCGCACTACCCTTCATGACCATTGGGGATGTTGAAGAAGTCATTGTGTCATGTGTATGGCTCATGAGTGATTCTGTTATTTTCGTACATATGGCATGTGCAAGAGTGGGGTTGGACTAAGTGTTACATGTGATACTATGAGAAACACCACAATCATCAGATGTACGTTTTGGTCTAGTTTATTTTCTCCATTTTTGTCTCTCATTTCCTTGGTGGAGTAGGGTCTGTTTTGAGAATCTTTGGTATTATATCTCTAATTAGCTTTATGTCATTTCCATTATCTTCTCAGGAGGCTCAGTTCTCGTGGTAGATGCCAGCTCTAAGTATCCCTTGAGATTTTTTTGTGAGGATCTATCTTTGGATGGCCATGTTCATGTTCCGATCGCATTCCTCTTTGTAATTCAACCCCCACAAAAATGATGTCAATAACTCTTCTTGCTTCCTTGGGAATATGAGCATGAGCACTCTCTTTTGCTAGCTCAATGATAAATACCGAGTCATAAAAAATTAGCATGAGTCATGAGTTGTCATTTGCAAGGGCTCATCCAAAATTTCACAATAACTTAGAAAATGGTCACTTTTTCGAACATGTGAACCTATTTGTAACAAAGAGTTGTAATTTTGTTTTAAAAAAGGCTAATTTGTTGAAGTAAAATTTTATAGCATTACTTGATGGTTTCTCTGTCTCAACAAACTAACTATTTTTCTAATAAAAAGATAACATAGACACCACCTACAAAGCTCTGTTTCCAAAACTTAGCAAAAAAATGAGCCTTTTCAACCTTAACCAAATTTGTGACTCTAGCAAAACAACTTTCATGGTTTTGATGCTGCTTCTATAGCTAGGCATTCAATGAATACACCAAAAAACTTTAAGAGATATCAAGATACTAGGCCTACATGCATATGCAATCTCCAAAGAAGCTTGATGAATTTATAACCCATGAATAAAACTCCATCACATGCCAATTAAAATTTAAAAAATGCCAAACTTCAGCAAACAATTTGAACTACAAATAGAAACAAGCATCTTCACAAACAAAATGACAAGTTTTTTGAAACTAAAAGTATGTGTGCTCATATAGTCAGGTTCACACTATGGACCGACCAGTTTGTATGTTGTTGTAGGAGAAATTAGGAAAAATTTGGACTCAAATTGGTCCCTTTAAGGATTTGTACACATTCTCTCTCTATAAAAATGGGCTCATGGTGAAAGTTTTTCAAATCAACTCAAAAGTGAGTGGAGTTTGGACATTTTGAATCTACTCTTCGAGACATATAGCACGATGGGAAATTTTGCATATTCAAGAAGTCCCCAAATTTGGTGATGACATGGCATGTTACATGCCATGTCATCACCAAATTTGGGGACTGTAACATGCCATGTCATCACCAAATTTGGGGACTTCTTGAATATGCAAAATTTCCCATCGTGCTATATATCATTGGAAAGGTTTCAAAGAGTAGATTCCAATGTCCAAACTCAACTCACTTCTGAGTTGATTTGCCACAATTTCACCATGAGCCCATTTTTGTAGAGAGAGAATGCGTAAAAAACCTTAAAGGGCCCAATTTGAGTCCAAATTTTTCCTAATGGTATTTTCCCTTTATGTATGTACTCTTATCTTTTAGTTATATGGTTGTAGAGAAGAGAAGAAGATAGAAGAAAATTCAGCCATCCATCTCTCTCGTGTCTTGCACTCTCTTTTGTGTGTGTGTGTTTGCTTGAAGGAACTCAAGCTCTCTCTCTCTCCCCCACATTCTCTTTATGTCTTGGCCTACACAATGATTCTTTTGTGCTAGGACCATTTTTCATTCTGACCATGTGTGATGGTTACATTCGGTGGATTCCATGGATGTCATATTTACATTATGGTCATGAGGATAGACTTACGAGTTTTCCTTATGACCCAAGAGCTACTATATCGACATCGGAGGTCTGTGATGTGCACAGGATGTGCACCATATCTATCCATTTGACCCAAGAGGGTTGACCAACCATGTCATTGTTGACATTGGCTCTTCACATTTTCCATTCGATCTAGGTGGTTCAAGGGCCATTCCTTTGGAGTCTACATGGCTTGGGTTTCTCTTTTATCTAGGCGGATGTGATTGTATGGATTACTTCATCTTCGAGGCGACATTCGTATCTTTTCCATTTAACCCTAAACTTGACTAGCCTCATCATCGAAAGGAGTCTTTTATCTTTTCCATTTGATCCTAGAAGTCATGAGATTCATGTGTTGGTATTGGTGCTCTGCGATGGTGACACTTGGTCATGTATTTGGTTCATTGTATATAGCCTTTGTATTTGTTTTTTGCATAACCACCCTTCGATTTCGAGGACGAAATCATGTTAGGAGGAAATGGTTTGTAATAGTGTTCTTAGGATACACATGTGGGCCTAGGCACAAGGGCTCAGGGTCATTTACATGTGGGATTACCTTGGGACTATAAAGGCATGTGCTCTAGGAGTATTATACCTTTTGACACCTTTTTGACATCTTTTTGATACTCATTACACTTTACTTTGCATACTCCTTAGTGATAATCTCTCAAGATTTTTCTAATCCAAGCTAATTAGGCTAATCTAGAAGTCCCTTTCTTTCATGGTACTAAAATTACATGCCATCACTTTCCACTATGGGAATGGGTAGATTTAAACCTTTGTACCTCCCTTTTGCTATCACTAGGATAAATCCAAGAGACAACAAAAATTTAAAAGTGGTACTTCAAAAGGAGAACCCACACTCTGATAATACAATTGCGTGATAATAGCATGAATTCAAAGAGAAAAGCAGACTTGTGCAATACAATCACTCCTTGTCTCCCTCCAAGAAGTTCTTTTGTATGAACAAATGCCATAAATATATCGAACAAACTAGCTCAAGACTTCTTCTTAAGCAATTGAAAAACCTTCCCATGACTTAGTTTATAAACTTTATAAACTAGCATTCTGGAAAATAGAATGAAAGCCTTAACATTTGCCCACTCCATTGTATAAAAGAGCATAATTTTTAACTTTATACAATGGAGTGGGCAAAGTTTTAACTTGATTTTTTCTCATAATTTTTAATTTGATGGCCAAAGTTTCAACTTGATTTTTTCTCATAATCACATAAGTGATATATCATTAAAAAGCTAAAATTGAACAAAATCATAGCCAACACATACATGGTGATTCACATTATTTCACATCTGTTTGGTGACTCCAAAGTGGTCTTTGAGTGGCTAAAAATGTGCCTAGATTTTCTTGTCGAGACATTGTAGGTCCTAATAAACGGAGGTCAAGAATAAAGATTTAGTCCCGGACAAAGAGATACAAAGTCGAAGAGGAGGATGGAATGTTCGAGATGAGCTATTGAGCATCCTCATTGGATCACCGAGGCACAAATGGCACACCATGGAAAAGGGTTGTTTTTCGAGTGTTAAAAAAACGTAATCTCATGGGAATAATGACCGCGTATGAAGAAAGCTTCCCGAACACGCTTTTTACAAAAAAGGGCAACATTGCCAAAAATATGGCATGTGGATTGATAAAGCTCCAGAAGGGCTACTTTTGGCTTTTGATGAAAAGAAGAGGAATACACAAAAAATCGAAGAAGAGATTGACGGTGCAAGTGAGAGTGCGTGTGCGAGATTTTCATGAGAGTGAGAATGCAAGTGAGATAGCTTGGGGGTGGTTGGGAGCTCTTTCCTCCAAGAGTGCTTCATATCAGATTATTATAAGATTTCTTGATTACGTACAGAATTGTTCTCTTTCTGCCTCAAAAATTTGTGAAAAAATCTATTTTCTTGAATTGTATTGTGATTATTGAGTGGAAGCATCACATAAAACTTTTATGTCATGTGCAATCAAGGGGTATATTGAAAATCCCTTACATGCAAATTTGGGCATTTAAAACGATATCCCTTTTTTATACAAAGTTATAACTTTTTTTAAAAAAAGTATTTAAAATCCCCTTATGTAAGCTTTTCATTAAATTTATCCCAAAAAAGCGATTCAAAAAATATAGTAAACTCATGTGATAAATTCACCTATTTTTGAGGGAAACCCCCAAGGGGGTGGAGCTTCAAGCATGATAAGGTGGACCAAAAAGCACTATCTTGGATAGTTGTGATATATAGCAACTTCAATGCCACTTATCAATTTGTAGAAATGCTAATAAGTTAAATTCTTTAACATTAAAGAATTCAATTCAGTTACTTCTACAAAACATGTGCACGTAGTGTCTTCACTTTGAATGGTTTACTCGACATCTTGGTCTTTGTTTCTTTGTTTGGTGCCTTGTTGTTTTGGTCTCTAGACTTTCCCTCTACTATTTTTTGTATTCCTTACTATAATGGAAGGCTTCCCTGTTGTTATTGGTGGATACTAGATAGACATTTAGAGAGTGATGCATAACCTGGGGATACCTCCAGATGCCTCCACATCCCCTAATTGGAGATCATAAGGGACTATGAGAGAAGATGAAAGTAGGAACATAGGAAGAGAAGAAGAGAGTAGGAACTTTAGATGAGAACTGAGGATTCCTATGTTGATGATGTAAAGATTAAGAAGGCTACAAGCAATATTGTAAAAATAATTTTCACAAAGACAACATGTTTTGATAGAGAGAGTATGAATGGAGTATTGTCCCATGTTTTCAACAATCCTCATATTGCACCATATATTGGGGATCATGATTCACAGTTCTCTATAGTTTCAGTCCTCAAATAGTGAAGAATCTAATATCAAACAATGAAGTCTTTATCAAACGAAGTAGTTTAAACATGGTGGTAAATGCAATGGAGGAAATGGAAGGCCTCAATATACATAAGGTTTCTGAAATATTAAACATACATAAGAGAAATCTATATGTAGATAAGAGTATGATGCATGATGGCGAGCATAGTTCTAGTGATCTAGCTTTGGATATGTGCAAACATCAGCAACATAATGACATTTTGACCATTGATATGAGGGATCTGGTTGCAGATTTTAGGATGCAGGATGTCGAGCATAGTTCTAGTGATCAACTAATATGAGGGATACGATTGCAGATTCTAGATAGAGCAGAGATGTGTGTCACCCAACAAGAAGGATGTTTATTGTCAATGAATTGGAGTAAAGAAACACATAGTAAACCCCATGCATTATCTTGATAAACTGCAGGTAATGCAGTGTTCTCTTTTTTGTACTTAGTATATGCCATTAGATGCTATATAGGCCTTAGCTTTTGTAGTATATTCATGCTATATGCCAACAATAAGACATTGGCTGCCACATATCAGGGATTGAGTTATTGATGCTATATGCCAACCATAAGCCATTGGCTACCACATATCAAACTGAGTTATTCCTTGTAATGGATAGCCACTTACTACTACGATTTAGTACTATAGCAATGCTTTAGATGTAACTAGCATTCAGACTGACAACACCGTGTATAACAACACCATACCACAATAGCACTAAGTAGCAGCACTTTATCACAATATATAGCACTATATAGTAACACTATACCACTATGTACTACTATGTATAACAATGTAGAGCTACACTATACCACTATATAGTACTATATATTGTGTTAGAAAATAAACTTGGCATGTGAACAAGGGTGTAGGTAGTGTGTGTGTGTGTGAAGTCACCCTAGGGATGCAAACCCTAACCCTAGGTGACATGCCTACCTAAGGGCATAGTTGTATTCTTGAGCAACTAATAAACAAGCTATCTTTTCTTGTATATTTGAGCTTGTCTCCTAGTGCCTTGTGGGGTTGTGAGCCTTCATCACCCTATGTTCTTATCCGCCACTCGACCTTGAGCACGATCTCATTTTAGTGAGTTTCCTAGCATGGTATCAAAGCCAGGTGATTGTCTTTTGGTTGCTATCTTCTGCTTTCCTGCGCTACGTGTGTGCAGCCAACTGTCATGATTAAGAGGAGCAGATCTAAGAGATGGGCGCAATCTTAACCCTAAGCGCTAATCATTGGTTGAGATTAGGCATTAATACATGGATCTAAAAAAATAGGATCTAAACGCAAACTGAAGCAGGTGTGCAAGTGAAGCCAAGCGGTGGAGAACTTCTGTTCTGCCTGAACCTCTGAGCTTCCTTCCTGGCACAAGCTCGAAGCGAAAGCAGTGACCTACAACATTGACCAGTATATCAAGCAAGCGTAAGCGGTGACCTGCAACATTGAAGGCCGGTATATCAAGGTAAGCAAATTGGAACGGTGAGGAGCCCTTGGTTGAGGTGGTGAATGTTCTACTCAAAGATCTGTAAGCGACAGCCCTCGACAGCAGTAGTAGCCTCGACATCAGTCATCAACAGTAGTAGGAGGCAGCCCTCGATGGTGGCTAGGTGGTGCCTATTGCAGCCCTCCCATCAACATCAGAGAGAGACTGTCTTTTGACACTAAGGCGAGTCTTCCATCCGCATTGAAGGTGTGCTACGAGCCAGTAATCCTGTTCTTGAGCCTCATCACCATTAACTCTCTCTATGCTAGACATTGGCGTGCTTTTAAGGGGCTTTGGCATATCTATAAGCCATTGTCTCCATCTCTTGAGCCAAGAAGGTTGAGTTGCTGATTTTTTCAAATCAGCCTATTACTCACTCATCCTCATTAGGCCTTGTTAAACCTCTCCTATCTAAGTAGTTTTTTTGGCACATTCTCTTGTAAAGGAGACTAGACACTGCCATTGCTCTTAGTAATTAGTAAGACTTTCTCCATCCCCGGACCCCAATGGCAAAGGAGGACACTCACACTTAGATTTAGAAGTTCTCCGAAGAGGGCTTCCCTACCTAGTGCAGATGTTCAAGACCCAAAGGCAAGAAAACTGTAGCTAAAACAAGAGTTGCATACTACGGAGAAGAAAAGCATGTCTACTATAAATGAGTATGCCTTAAAGATCAAGGGCACTATTGAATCCCTTGGGTCTATCAATATATCTGTGTAAGATGATGATTAGGGAACGTCTATCTAAATGGGCTTGGCAAAGAGTACAAGCTATTGAAGACCTCCATTGTAATAGTCAGAGAGAATGTTTCTAACTTTTAGGACTTAGTGTCTATGTTGATCATAGAACGAAAGTCTCTGGGTGACGACTCTTCTTCACAAAGAAATAACACATTAGAATAGGCCTTCTACTCCAATTTAGGTAGAGGCAGAGGTAAAGGTTGTGGTTTAGGCCAAGATGGTGGCCGACATGGAAACTAGAATTATGGAGAACAATAGTCTAATCATTCGTTAGATAGCAGCAGCAACAACAACAATCATATACAAGTGGAAGATTTAACAAAGAAATCAGAATGCACAAAGCATAGAGTGCTATTATTATGGCAAACTAGGGCACATGGCAAAAGATTTCTTTAAAAAGTATAATGACATTAAAAGTGGAAAGTTTCAGCAAGGTAACTATGCATCATCTAATAAATAAGGTGGTGATAACAGAAGTGAGCAACTATTTGTGATGCAACATATACTCAATTCCACAATAGGAGATGTAATAGAATCTAAAGATATATGGTATATGGATTCTAGCGCACATGTACAAAATAAAAAAACGAGATTATGGAGAAACATGTGATGATACTACATATCGCATTATGTATGGTAAAGTGCCATTATCTATGTAAGATTGAAAAATAAATTGCTTGGTAAATGTACTTCATGTTCCAAATATTACAAAGAACTGTTGGTGGATAGATGGTTGAGCAAGGTCTGCAAAGTGAGGTTTAATCCTTCAAAAAACAATGTCTCTTAGTTGCAAAGGGTAATATAAATGGCAGGATATTTACTTTAGATGTGAACATGCCTGAGGTAAAGGTAGCCATGTTTGTGCATGGAATATGTGTCATTGTTGTAGATATTGACATATGGCACAAGCACATTGGTCATGTGAATATATAGTAGTGTAGGTCCAAAATATTGTTGTAGGTTTGCCAAAGTTTAAGGTTGATAGCATGCATAAAGTACATGAAGCATACCAACTTGGTAAGTAGGCCAAACATAATTTCCCACATAAACAGCATGTCAATGCAAGGCCATTAGATATTATACATTCAATTGTATGGAGACTTACCAAGACTACATCAATTGTAAGTTGTATGTATTATGTTAAATTCATTGATGATCATACTAGAAAATTGTGGGTCAATTTCATGAAGGAGAAAAGTGAGATGTTTACTCAATTTCAAAGATTTAAAGTCTTGGTTGAGAAGGAAAATACTATACAAATAAAATACCTGAGATCAGATGATGGGGGCAAGTATTTCTCCAATGACTTCAGGGATTTCTTGAGAAAGTGAGGAATCAAGAGATACTTTACATACAAGTATACTTTGCAACAACAAGAGAATAGTGTTGCAGAAAGAAAAAATAGACACATAAGTGGTGTGTGCCTTGATGTATGAAAAGAATATGCCACATTATTTTGGGACAAAAGCAGTAGCAACTGCTATGTACATTATAAACAAGATCCTTACTGGAGCTATTCATGATATAATGCCTCAACAGATGTTTACAAGCATAATGAAAAGATGCAGGGGAGAAGAGAGCTTGAGCTCTTGCAAGCACACACATACTCACAAAACCCTAAAAGAGAACACACAAGGTGAGAGGCTGAAAATCTTCTTCACCTTCACTCAACACTCAACACACCATATACAAAGATAAGAGTACATACAATGAAAAGATACTCAACCAAATACATACTAGGATTCTCTATAGTGTGAATCCAACTAAATGAGCTGACGCTATAACTATGCCAGTCTCTAGAATGGATATCACACAGCCTGTCATCCCACTGGCTGCATATCACCCATGATCTCACGAACCATGCTAGTGGTGTAAGTGTGGGGCCTATCCCCCAGGCGGGTCATCAGTGTCCACCGCCTCACTAGATGAGCTCAATATCTCAACACTCCCCCTCGAGCTCAACTCCATCTCATGTACACCAACAAGCAAAGCCCTGAATCTGCAGAGCTTCTCTGTACCCAATGCTTTGGTGAAGATATAAGCGACCTGATCCTGTGTGCTGACATAAACAAGGTCAACGTCTCCTGCCAAAAACCCTCTCTGTGACAAAATGGTAGTGGACATCTATATGCTTTGCGCGAGTATGAAAAATTGAGTTCCTGGCCAACTGTATACTGCTAATGTTGTCACAAAAAATGACAACTTGTCTAGACCCAAATCTGCAAGTAGCTTTCTCAACCAAGCTACCTCGCATGCTACCATAGCAGCACCTCTATACTCGGCCTCTGTACTGGAATAGAGAAACCGTAGGCTGCTTCTTGCTGCTCCAAGTCACAGCAGCACTCCCCAAAGAAAACATGAAGCCACTAGTAGATCTTCTATCTGAGGTACTACTAGCCCAATCAGCATATGTGTACCCATGTAGACATATCTCTGTCCCAGTTTCATAAAATAGTCCACAATGCAAAGTAGACCTCACACATACCTCAGTATGCATCTCAATGCATCCAAATGCGGTTTCTGAGAGGAACCTGCATAAACTGACTCACCAACCCAAGAGCATAGCTCAAATCTGGCCTGGTGATCATCATGTAGATCAAGCTTCCTACTATGGGCCTATACATAGTAGGATCCTCCAAAATCTCTCCTGAATCTGCACTCAACTTGCCATTATGATCCAATGGCACTGAGATAGGCTTACAACCTATCATACCATACTTGGACAACATGTCCAAGCTATACTGTCTCTGCAGTAATCCAATACACACCATAAGCGCCACATTATAAGTCTTCATCATCAACCTGCTTCTATGCTTACCTTGGC
The DNA here is from genome assembly GCF_041138505.1 of Cibotium barometz. Classification (NCBI taxonomy): domain Eukaryota; kingdom Viridiplantae; phylum Streptophyta; class Polypodiopsida; order Cyatheales; family Cibotiaceae; genus Cibotium; species Cibotium barometz. The sequence continues at coordinate 43,023,370 of NC_141055.1, forward strand.
AAACTTTCAAGGAGAAATGGTGCAACCATAAGCCATTGTCTTCATCCCATAAGCCAAAGAGGTTGAAGTTTTCAGGTTTTTTATCATCAAACTCAGTGCCTTGAGTGGTTTAAAGTTGGGCACATGTACACTAAGTGCTGATCTTTAATGTTTTTGTGTATCACCCTCCTTGAGGCTCTTGTTTGTAAGAGGCATAGGCATGTCATAAGCCATATGCTCTCATTTCCCAAGCCCAAGGCATGTTATTCCGCTGCATACTCAACATTTTCATCTTCTAAGATGAGTTTTAAGGTTGAGCATCGCATCCCTAAGTGCTCTACCTTGTTGATGGTCATGTTTTTGATAAACATTTCTTGGCATTGTATTTGTAAGAGGCATAGGCAACATTATGAGCCATGCCCTCACCTTCTTGAGCCAAGAATGGTGTGCCTTATTGTGGTTTGAGCATTTACCTCAACCACTTACTCACTTTCATTAAGCTTATACTTTCAAACCCGAATGGGTATCATGTAACCCCAACATGCACAAAAGCTCTTGTTGTAATCATGGAGTAGACACTGCCCTTGACCAATCTATAAGGCAAGTGGTAAGACCCTCCCTTTCCCTTTCCCATATAAATCTACCTCATAACCATTACTCTAAGGAATTCCCTCATTGCCCATGGAGGAGGTATGGTATGCAGAGAAGCATCACGCATGTTGAAGGAACACCTATATGCAAACCACTTAAGCAAGGGTGGCAACCTTGTGTTGATCATTGTGTGAGAATAGTCGTGGAAAGCATGTGGAAGCAATGTCATGTATGTCCAAAGAATGTCAACTACAAGAGGTCAAGCAAGCACAAAGAGTGGGGTGCCCCATCATTAAAGTGTACATCTTCATCGACATCAAATAAAGACTTAGATGGCATCATTGTATTAGCCTCTAAGGCTCTAGGAACATAGTTGTACGTCCTAGATAACCACACCACCATGAACATTCTTATGAGCCTAATGTTATAAGGCAAGTTTTTTTTCTTTCATATGTTCAATACCACCCATTCCAAGCTCATTTTTTTATGGCTGGTATTGAGGGGGGGTATTAAGATATAGGCCTTGGAGCCTTAGTGAACAAGGGTGTAGAAAGTGTGTGGGTGTGAATGGTAAGGGAGCCACCTAACCTTAGGCGCCACTAGCAAGCCTGTTTAAAGGCACATGCCAAAGGCATTTGTATGAGCATCAAGCTTAGTTGTATTTTGAGCAACTTAATAAGCAAGATCTTTTCTTGTATTTTGAGTCTCTCTCCTCCACATCTTTTTGATCTAGCATAAGCACCACGAATTCTATCACTTAGTTCTCAGTTCATCTGGCACATGCACATATGCAATGTATCCAAAGACTTTCAGATGAGACGAATCAGGTTTTTTGCCAATAAACTTCTCCTCTGGAGTTACATCATGTATGGCTGTAGTTGGAGTCCTGTTCATGATGTAAGCTGCTGTAGAAACAGCCTCAGCCCAATAGCTATGCGGCATATTCTTCTCTCCCATCAATGCTCGTGCAATCTCAGCAATGTGCCTGTTTTTCTGCTGAGCAACTCCATTTTGCTACGGAGTGTATCTGCATGTAAACTGTCTCCGAATACCATTCTTCTTCAAAAATTCAGAGAACTCATTGGAGAAGTACTCTCCCCCTCCATCTGACCTTAGGCACTTTTACATATTTCCCTGTTTGCTTTTCAACCATAACTCTGAAATTCTGAAAATGAGTGAATACCTCACTCTTCTCCTTCTCATGAAGTATACCCACACTTGCCTTGTGTGGTCATCAATAAATGTCATGTGCAGCCTCTCCTATACATGGTCTCTGAATGCACAACATCTAGTGTATTTCTGCTCACATTTCTGTTATGTGGAAATACATGCTTTGTTTGCTTTCCAAATTGGCATGCTTCACATATTTTCCGCATACCTTCAACTTTAAACTTTGGCAGCCCTGTCACAATTCCTTTAGTCTGCATAGAATTCATTCTTTGCACATTCATATGTCCAATTCTTTTATGCTAAATGTCTGTGTCTGCAACAATTCCTGAATCATTCGCAAATATCGCAGCACTCACTTCAGGCTTGTTTACATTCAATTTGTAAACATTCTGCCCACTCTGTTGCCTTTTGCAACCAACCTGCACTTGTCTTTAAAGTCTTCAACATAACAACCATCAGGGTTAAACCGAACCTGCAAAACCCTGCTCAATCATCTGGCCAACTAAAACCAGATTCTTTGTTATGTTTGGAACATGAAGTACATCTGCAAGGTCCTTCACTTTGCCATCCTGCATAGACAATGGCACATCTCCAACATGAGCAATTGGATGAGCAGTGTCATCCCCTGTTTCCACAAAACCTGGTCTTTCAAGGTTTTTCATCTCCTTGAACCACTCTCCATGACTTGTCATGTGGTTCGAAGCACCTGAATCAATGTACCATACATCATCTTTATGTGCTGCTTCAACATTTTCAGACATGGCATTAACGACATGCTGCATAACAAACAACCTTTCATTATCCTCATTGTTTCTGCTCGAGGATGCATAGTTGTTTTGCTGCAATTTTCCATTTTGCATGTCAGCTTGCTTCTTATAACAATCTACTTGCATATGTCCAAGCTTACCACAATAAAAGCATCCACGTGTATCATTAACTGCCTTTTTTGATTTCCACGACCTCTTTGACTCCCCCTGCCTCTGAATTGGCCTCTTCCACATGCGTGTTGTTGTTGTTGTTGTGAATTCTGGGAATGTTGTTGTTGTTGTTGCTATCCATAATTCTGATTACATGTTCCACCACTTCCTTGGCCGCGTCCACGGCCTCCTCTACCTCGTCCTCTTCCTGAACTTGTGTAGAAGGCCTGTTGCTCTGAACTGTTTTTGTTTTGTTTTTGTTTTGCGAAGGCTATTGGTCTTCACCCAAGCTCTTCTCTTCTATAATCAGCATAGACACCAAATCTGTGAAATTGGGAATGTTTTCCCGAGTCTGAATAGACGTCTTGAACGCCTTGTATTGTGGCCCGAGACCACGTAGACAGACTTCCACCTTATCATCATCATCTACTGAAATGCCAATAGATGCAAGGGATTCCACAATACCCTTGATCTTTAATGCATAGTCATTCACAGACATACTCTTTTTCTCCATAGTATGAAGTTCATTCTTCAACTGTATGTTTCGCACCTTGGTATTCATTTCATAGAGTTTTACCAAGGTGTCCCACACCTCCTTGGGAGACTTGACATCCTGTATGTGCCCAATCATGGTGTCCTGTATACTGATAGAGAGCCAATACATAACTTTTCTGGCTCCTTGGTTCCAATCCTTGAACTCTTTCACATCTGCAGCAGTCGGATTGATCTCCGGTATCTCCGGTGCCTCTTCATGCTCACCTTCTATATAGTCCCAGTAACCCTTTCCCATAAGGAAATTTGTCAACCTGAAGCTCCAAGCATGGAAGTTGTTCTTATCAAGCTTCTCAGCAACAATCTGGTTTATGCCATCATTTGACATCTTGTCAGACACACAAATTTACCACAAATAGCACTCTGGTTTGTCCTACACAAACTGCTGTATTTTCTGTAGAGCGATACTACACTCAAACTGTTGTATTTTCTGCAGCGGTACTGTACTACACTCAAATGTCACAACCAGTGACCTCAATGTGCATACATACACCCAATGGCAACTGTTGACCTCCTTATAGCGCACACAATGTTTGCACAACCAATCTGTCTTCCTGCAGTTCTTATAACAGAGTTCTGCACATAATCGATGACTTACCTGCAGTGCTTGAAATCACCTGCTTTCTGAAAAACGGAGGTTCTAACGCGCCCGAAACGTGTTTTCAGTCCGAAATTTTTTGTCCGATAGGACCATATAGTTGCCCTATAGCTTTACCCCATGAAGAAAGCTCCTCAATCAGAGATCATTTGCCAGTGTCTCCCGTAGAGCTCCTGACAAGGGTGTAGTCACCAACACAAATAGGGAAGAGTAGATGAAGCTCTTACCCTCGTACCGCTTCCTGTGCTTCTCTTGCTTGCAGATCAGCCCTTAGCATGAACCAGGCTCTGATACCATGAAAAGATACAGGGGAGAAGAGAGCTTGAGCTCTTGCAAGCACACACACACACTCACAAAACCCTAAAAGAGAACACACAAGGTGAGAGGCTGAAAATCTTCTTCACCTTCACTCAACACTCACAACACACCATATACAAAGATAAGAGTACACTTAATGAAAAGGTACTCAACCAAATACATACTAGGGTTCTCTATAGTGTGAACCCAACTAAATGAGCTGGCGCTATAACTATGCCAGTCTCTAGAATGGTTCACACAGCCTGTCATCTTACTGGCCGCATATCACCCATGATCTCACCAACCATGCCAGTGGTGTAAGTGTGGGGCCTATCCCTCAAGCGGGTCATCACTGTCCATTGCCTCACTAGATGAGCTCGATATCTCAACACATAAAGCCAGATTATACCAACAATTTTGGAAATGAAGAATGTTTAATTTAGTTTAATTAAGAGAAATAATCATAATTATGTTTATAATTATGGCTATAATTATGATAAGTATACATAGTTTAATTTTAAGCTTAAAAGAAGAGTTTCTATCATATTTTCATTTTTAATTTTCTATCATATTTTCATTTTCAATTTTCTATATGATAGAAAATTGAAAATGAAAATATGATAGAAAATTAAAAATGAAAATATGATATAGAAAATTGAAAATGAAAATATGATAGAAAATTAAAAATGAAAATATGATAGAAACTCTAATTTTCTATCATATTTTCATTTTTAATTTTCTATCAATTTTCTATGATAGAAAATTGAAAATGAAAATATGATAGAAAATTAAAAATGAAAATATGATAGAAACTCTTCTTTTAAGCTTAAAATTAAACTATGTATACTTATCATAATTGAAAATGAAAATATGAATATAAAATTGAAAATGAAAATATGATAGAAACTCTTCTTTTAAGCTTAAAATTAAACTATGTATACTTATCATAAAATAGAAAATTGAAAATGAAAATATGAATAGAAAATTGAAAATGAAAATATGATAGAAACTCTTCTTTTAAGCTTAAAATTAAACTATGTATACTTATCATAATTATAACCATAATTATAAGCATAATTATGATTATTCTCCTTGATTATTTACTAAATTAAACATTCCTCATTTCCAAAATTGTTGGTATAATCCTCTTCCCATTTAGAATGAGTTAAAATAAATTTTTCTACTCATAATCAGTTTAAAAAGATTTAAAAATTATTTTTACTAATTTAAAATCATGAAAATATCAATTCTCATTCTCTAGCTCATTAAGCCTAGAGTTTAGATTGAAACAAGAGATTATCATTGAAAAACATCCTTTAACTAAGGATCTAGCCATAAAGATGATTAATCTTATTAAGAGGGAGATTTTCTTAAAGAAAACATTATAATTAAGCAAAAAGATTAACATAATTCTATTAAACATTATGAATCCTTGGAAAGCTTGATTTGAAGAAAGAATCATTACCTTTAAAGCTTCTCAAGTTTTAGAGGGCTTGAGAAGAAGAAAGTCATTGAGATAATTGAAAAAAAAACCATAAAAATTAAGATTACCTCTAAAATTGGCTTGATTCTTTACTTTGAAGTGAAGCCCCAAAGCAATGCTTTGCCCACCAAGAGGAGAAGAGCAATATTCAAGAGTTGTTGGAGAAGAGAGAAGCTCCAAGCTCCCAAGAGAAGAAGAGGCAAATTAAGGGATTATAGAAATATGCTAATTTTTAGGGTAATACTCGTATGGTATAGCTCAAAGATGAAAATACAAAGGAATGAGGGTCTATTTATAGGTGAGGGAGGCCACTAACCAAGTCGAACTTGGTTCTAGAGCTTTCCAGCTTCAATTTGACTCAATTTGGACAAGATTTGGACCAGTTTGACTCCCTTTTTGATCCAGTTTGCTCTATGAGAGAGGAGAGATTAAAATATCACATTTTTTTAATTAAAAAACCCAAGCAATGATGAAGAAAAAGGTGCCTACTTGATGGGGCTCCCCCTCCTTACCGAGGTGTAAAAAATTCATCATTTCTCCTAAATATCTCATTTTTTTACTAATATACCTTAATTTTTAACTAATAAACCTTGTACTCAATCAACTCTTCATCTTATGTGAGCATTTACTCATTTTTTGGTATTTTCTTTTATTCTTTGGATTTATCTCATCCCAACACTTGGATTAATCCTATTGGCCCATTAGAACCTTAATTAGACCATAATCCAAAATTTTTTGAAATGTGGACCCTTAGGCTAAGGCCTTTAATACACATATTAAATTAATTCCTAATGCACATTGGAGAATTTATTTTGAACTTCTATTTCAGGAAAATATATCTTAGATATTAGGAGAATTTTTATATCCAAAAATATCTCAATATTGAATTATCTCTCTCTAGAATATTTCTTCTCTCTAGGCCAAAACAAGGGAAAACAATATTTTCTTGCATTCTGAAACAGGGGATTGAGGTAAAAGCTTATTCATTATTCAGGCTGAGGAGGAATCTTACATCCTCTCCCACTTGAAAAACGCGAGATGTCCTCATCTCACAAAGTGGGGGTAATCTTTTTCCAACTCTTCTTCTTTCTCCCAAGTGGCATCTTCTAAAGGGAAGAACTTCCACTTGACCAAAAATTCTCTGAGAACTCTGCTCCTGAGAACCTTCTCCCGAACGTCAAGGATTTCTTCAGGTTGGAGTACCATCTGGCCTTGAGTTGGAGAAATCAATTGTTCATCATCAAGCACGTGACTCGGGCTGGGTACATACTTCTTAAGTAAATTGACATGGAATACATTATGTACCTTGAGATGGGGAGGCACAAAACAATTGCTCATCATCAAGCACGTGACTCGGGCTGGGTACATACTTTTTAAGTAAATTGACATGGAATACATTATGTACCTTGAGATGGGGAGGCAAAAGAAGTTTATAAGCTAAATCTCCTACTTTCTTTATAACAGCATACGGTCCACAATATCTGGGAGAGAGCTTCTTGTACTTCCCTAAAGATAAGGAACTTCTTTTGGGTCATACTCGAATAATGAAGACCATATCTGATTCTTTAAATACTCTCTCTGATCTCTTTTTATCAGCATACTCCTTTTACCTATCCTGGGCAGCCTTAATATCTTTACGGATTGATTGCATTTGGTGATCCATGTCATCAAGCATCTGTTCGGACATCTCGACCTTGATCAATGGGTTGGACCAAGTCAATGGTGTAAGGCAATCTTGTCTATACAGAGCTTTGAAAGGGCTCATCTCGATGCTTCGATGATAAGAAGCATTGTAAGCAAACTCAACCAGGTGCAAATGGCTTAACCACTTCTTGGGTTCCCTGCCACCACAGCATGACCGAGGGATATCTTCTATTACCTGATTCACTCTTTTAGTCTGGCCATATGTCTCGGGGTAATAGGCTGTACTAAGATCCAAGAAAGTTCCTACTGCTTCAAAGAATGCAGTCCAGAATCTTGATGTGAACTTAGGGTCTCTGTCACTTACTATCCTCCTGTGGGTAAGCCATGTAATTTGAAGATCTCCTTGAGGAAAACTCTGGTAACATCCACTATAGTATAGGTTTCTTTCATTGGAATTAGATAGGTAACTTTGGTTAGTCTGTCAACTACCACAAAAATAGAGTTGTAACCTGATTGCACTGAAGGTAGTCCAGTGACAAAATCCATACTGATACATTCCCACTTCATCTGTGGAATGTCTAGGGGCTGTAGCTTTCTTGGCATCTTGACTCTCTCTGCCTTGACTCTCTGACACATTAAGCATTGCTGCACATGATCAAGTACATCCTTTTTGAGTCCTAGCTATAGAAGAAGCTTTTCTTCATAGACATGTAGGTTTTTATGAACCCTGGATGTCTAGCTATCAGGCTATCATGGGCTTCTCTCAGAATCTTACCCTTTAGTCCCTCATCATTGGGAATGCATAGCCGATTATTATAATACATGCATTCTTCATCCAATTTATACCCAAGAACTCGACTCATTTCTTGAGGAGTCTTACTTTCCTACATCAGAAGGGTAGCAATAGGGGCAAAAGATTTGTCCTGCATGATTCTCTCCCTTGCTTCACTGATTAATGGATTTGACACCAATGTTATTATTACAAGCAAGGAGGCTTTTCTACTGAGCGCATCAGCTATCACATTTTCTTTCCTTAGTCGATACTTAATTTCAAAATCGAATTCCGGCAGGGTCTGCATCCATCTTCTTTGACGCATGTTGAGATCCCTTTGGGTGAAGATTAACTTTAGACTTTGATGATCTGTCTCATCAAGGTGAATCTCTGTCCCAAAAGATAATGTCTCCACAACTTCAGAGCATAAACTACTGAGAGTAACTCCAAGTCATGGACATCATAATTTCTCTCATGTGTTCTGAGGTTTCTGGATTTATAGGCTACTGCATGACTTTCCTGCACAAGAGCACTGCCTAAGGAAAATGCCTAAGGAAAAACCACTGGCATCAGTAACTACCTCAAAAGGTTTAGAAAAATCTAGCAACTTAAGGACAAGGTTGGTTACTAGGGCTGTCTTCAGCTTATCAAAGGCACTCTTACACATAGCAGTCCACTAAAATAGGGTACTCTTCTTGAGAAGGTTAGTTAAAGGGGATGCTATCTGAGCATACCTGGGTATAAAGATTCTATACCATCCGGTTAATCCCAAGAATCCTCTAACTTCTTTCATTGTCTTGGGCTCTGACCAATCTACGACTGCTTGGATTATTGCGGGGTCATGAGAAATCCCATCTTTAAACACTATGAATCCCAAGTATTCCACCTGGTCAACAGAGAAAGAAAACTTGCTCTTTTTTGCAAAGAGTTGGTGCTTCCTTAGAATTTCCAGGACCTTGCACACATGATCTTTATGATCAGCTGCATTCTTCGAGTATACCAAGATGTCATCAAAGAAGACAAGAACAAAATCATCCAAGTATGTTCTGAGAATATCTTCATGAGACGATTAAACATCGCCGGGGCATTAGTCAATCCAAATGGCATGACTGTGAACTCATAATGCCCATAGTGAGTATTGAATGCTATCTTCGGGATGTCTTGTTCCTTGATTCTGATCTAGTAGTACCCGGATTTGAGATCTATCTTCATGTGAACATTTGGGTTCCATTTAATCGATCCAAAAGTTCATCAATCCTAGGGATAGGATACTTATTCTTAATTGTTAATTGATTTAATCCTCTATAATCAATACTGAGTCTTAACGTTCCATTTTTCTTCTTTTAAAAGAGAACAAGCACACCCCAAGGTGAAACATTGGTCTGACGAATCCTTGCTCTAGCAGTTATCTTAATTGCTCCTTAAGTTCTATGGCTTCTGGAACTGGTATTTTGTAAGCACGCTGGGCTACTGGCTAACTCGATCTCATGATCTACTTCGCGAGTCAGAGGCATCTTAGTCAGCTCTTCTGGGAACACATCGGCATACTTACTTAACCACTCTGGTTCTTTAGCCTTGCATTTTATGTCTACTGGATTCATCTTAATTAACGACATAAACAGCTTGCCTCTTCCTGAGTCCCTTTAACAATTTAGAAGCTTTGACTAATTGTCACACTAGGAATCCAGAAATTCTAGTTCCTTGAACTTTATTCCCGTGAAGTTCAAGGAAAGAGATGGTTCCATTATGACAGTGAATGTCAACCTAATTCTTATGGAACCAATCCATTCCAAGGATTCCATCATAGATTCCCAAGGGTAGGACTCTGAACTGGAAATTTGTTACGTTCCCATCTAGATTAAACTGAATAGGGTCTGTCTCAAGGTGTGTGAAGAATCTTTCCACTGGCCAATTCCACTTGCATAGGTTTCCTTGATTTTTGATTTAGGACTAGCCTACGCAGACATCCTGGGGAAATAAAAGAATGAGTACTTCCTGAATCAATCAAAAGCTTGAATTGCGTACCTTGGTACTTTGCTAGAGTCTACAGGACTGAGAATTGATGATCCCGCCCCTAATGCTCAATGACGGCATAGATCTGTCCTTTTTCTTCCTCCACTTCCTCAGCTATAGTGACGGCTCTAACTGATGCAGTCTGAGGTGGAACTCTTTCTCTTTGGTTTCCCCAATTCAAGGAGGGAGTTCGCAGACTACTTTGCCATAGAGACTACAAGCTGAGCTGACACTCTTCTGGGGTTGCCCTAATTTTGACACACGAGGGACCATGATTGGACTAATACGAAGGAGTCTGCCTCTGAACTCTGGGACCCTGGCTTCCTTGGCCCAAAGTGATTAAAAATAGGAGAGGGAGAGGAGACACACACACAGGAGCAAACCCTAATGTATATTACAAACCCTAACCATAGAGAGAAGCCATCTCCCAACTCACACAATGCATAAAGCCATTAATCCATAATACACACTGTGCTGCCATTTACGACCATTACCACAGCCACGTGATGCAAATCTCCCCCTGTCTCTAAATCCCCTTTGTGAATAGGAAGCCTAATTTCTGCCATTATCATCATGGCTAGTAGATGCATCATGAAAAGAGTCACTGAGTTTGATTTCCTCAACAAGCAAGAGTGAAACCAACTCATCAAAATCCGGTAAACCTGTACTCTGAACCGAGATGGATGTATCAAAAGACTTATACTCCTTGCCAAGACCACGCAAGGTAATGTCTACCAAATCATCATCAGGCATGGGGGCATTGATTGTTGCCAATGCATCTGCATACTTCTTTATCTCTTGTACATAATCATGGATGCTCCTTCCTTTTCGTTTCACATTATGAATCTATTGTCGCACAACTGAGACTTGCGAGCACTAGTGTCTGTATCAAACTGCTTTACCAATGTATCCCATGCATCCTTGGGATTCTCAGCATCATGTATATGTATGAGTATAGCATCTGAGATACATATAGACAGATAATGCAAAACTTTGTATGCTCTTTCTGACCATTGCTTATATGAGCTACAACCTGTTGCTGTGTAGGTTGTCGGGGTAGTTCCGGCTCTGGCTTCGCACCTGTAATAACAAGGTTCCAAAAACCTTTTCCCTTCAAAAAGCTTTTGATCTTGTACTTCCATGCTGGAAGTTCTTCCTATCCAACTTTTCACCCACAATTTGTACTGGGTTGTCTGACATATTTGCTCAATGCAAATGCACCTTTTGCACACGTCCAAATCTATAAACAAGCCTTCCACAGCTCAACTACACTCTAATAAGTGTTCCAGATACTCCAAAGTACTCAACAAACTTCACTTTTGATATAGAAAATCAAACTGATTGCATCCAAAATGAACTGGCATATGCAGTCCAAGGTACCCTATTTTGGTGCGCTTTTCAAGGCTTCAAATTGAAATGTAGTGGTTCAATCAAGTGTGGATAACTTGCATTGACACCTAAACAAGCTCAATGTTGCATATCAACACCAACCAAGGTGCGTACATACCAAATTTGTCAGATCCCCTTCTCTGTTTACTAAGAGAATTTTGGAATTTGTCAACCCCACAAGACTTGATTTTTGGCCTCCACCTAGTAAAAAAGTGAAAAGCTGCTCTGTTTCTGCATATCTGGCTGCGTCGCCTGCTGTAGGGTTGATTTGAGAAGATTATAATGATAATTGATGGTACATTTAGATGCCCAATCCATCAATGTAGTGATTTTTGCAAAAACCACACTTTAATTGCATCCACAATGAGCATCATTTCTCTGTTTTTGTGAAGGGTTCAAACGAGTGATTTTCCTCTCACATAAATGCACCAATCTTGGCTCCAAATTCAATTTAGGGCTTGCACATGAGTTGTCAATAGATTAATCCTTGTCACATACATGTTCCTTTGCCAGATTGAATCTATTTTCACAATACATCACCGCTTTCAAGCTCCAATGGAAAGCTTGCCAAAAACCAGAATTTTCTTTTGCTTTGGGCAACCCTAATTTGCCTTGTTTGTGCTTGAATCACTTGCAATTTGCTCAAGGGTGTTTAGTAGTCCTTACCTTGTAGGCCAAGCTCTCAAATTTGATAGAAATCGGTGTGCTCCAAGCTTCACAGCATCAATGGCAAGCTTCACAGCTTCTTCTCCCTCTTCTCTCACTCACTCATAAACCCTAATAGAGAGCACCAGGCTCTGATACCATGATGAAAAACAGGTAGAGGGAGAGGAGACACACACACAGGAGAAAACCCTAACCATAGAGAGAAGCCATCTCCCAACTCACACAATGCAATCCATAATACACAACACACACTATGTGTTGTGTCCACACACTACTAACCCTAGCTAATGTCCACACTCTATGACCAGCTGGACGCGGTCATTTATGTCTCACACATGCTGCTACCCAACATGCCAGCACATAGTGCAGCTGGTACAAGCTGACATCGAGCTTGAATCTCAACTCAAAGAAGGAGATGGGTAATCTTTGAGCTGGTGCCCAAACCCTTGACAACTGAAACACCTGTTTTCACTTCGAAGCTCTTCTCTCTGCATTCTTGAAAGAGCCGGAGTTCCTGAAAAAGAGCTTCGAGGAAAAGGTCTTCCTTCATTTCTGAAACTTCGTGTCTCTTGATTCTGGTTGGGACCTTGGTGACTTCCCGGTGTTTGGAACCTCTTGAAGGATGAGGGAGCTGGGACTTTAACAATAAAGGCTTTGGCGAAGTCCTTTGCCATGGGACTTTAACAATAAAGGCTTTGGCAAAGTCCTTTGCCATCCTTACTGCTTCAGCCATTGAAACTAGCTTAGCATTCTTGACCAGAGTGTCCAAAGGTTCGTTCATTTCTCCAATGAACGTGGCCATGAGTTGCTTTTCGTCTAGCGATGGGTGAGTACTTGTTGAGGAGAAGAGCAAACGCATGATGATACTCTTCAATAGTTTTGCTCCCCTCCTAGATTAACTCTAAGAATTCATTCATCTTGGTTTCCAAAAATCCAGGGGGACAAAATCTCTTCCTTAAGTAAGTCTTGAGATCATTCCATGACTGGATGTTCCTATCCAGATGGTTAGTCTCACAATGGTTTCTCCATGCTACCCTAGCTGTTTCCACTATCTTCAGCCTTGCAAGAGCCATTTTTCTCCTCTTGTTGTATCCGGTGACATCGAAGTATTCTTCTCCACAGCCTCGCCCAAGTTCTCCCCTTCACCCTTGAAGGGACCTCGCTGAGTTTTGTGAAGGGATTTGCGAACATCGAGGTCAAGCTCTTCCTCATCTGTGAGAGGGTCTGTGTCGGCCGCGGTTCACGCGCCTCATGATTCTGTAAAAAATGATACATTATTTAATTCCTATTTGATTTCGTCAACGAGATCCTAAGACTTAAGAGGTTTGGAAAATAATTGCTTAAATAAGATAATCAATCTTATTGGAGATCTACGACATGTGTCCGAGGAACAGATCTTGTTTCTTTAATTCATCATATAATAAACAAATCACTTATATAATTGAGAATTTTCCACAAAACATTTCTTTATTTATATAAAGGTTGCAATATGTACATAGAGCAACATGGCTCCATAAAATCAAAACCTCTGTGTGGTATAAGCATGAGACGGCGATACTGGGTTACTGGCATGCCGCGATACAATTGTTCCCTTACCGCTAAAGGTGCTACTATTTTACTACTTGGGATAAAACATCTAAGAAGTCTATAAATATGACAAAAAGCCTAAAATCTCGAGGTGTGGAGTGATACAAGATAACACTGCGAACCGCCTTTAGCCTCAACAGGACCATGGCTAAAGAGATATTCTTCCTCAGCATTAAGCACTGGGTTGCAAGAGGCGTGGACATATTGCCATGCGTGCCACTTATGCTGCCGTCTCTCAGTCGGGTGTCTGGGAAATATAATTCCTCGAAATTATTTGCGAGTCTTGCTTTGTCTGTGTTCGAGGTGGAGGAGAGGATATGCTCAAAGGCAAAAGAAGTCATATCCTGAGACTGAGTGAGATCGGGAATACCAAATAAACATGAAACTTCCATCTATAAAACCAAATTCATTGATTATAAGTCTTCATAAATGAAGCTTAAGGAATGAAAACACAATACGTAAATGCTCTTTTTGAGTTTTTTTATTTTAAATTTTTGATGAAATTTCTTTTTTCCTTCTTAGCTTTCAACAAAGCTCTGATACCAGATGTGAGACCCCTGCCCCCTTTGCGATTTCCCCCTCCCGGGGCACCGGCATGGAAGCAGCGTCAGCCTCTCGCCATGGGGCAGGGATTCACACTCAGGGCCTTGCCCACAGACATCCAGACAAGAGACTAGCTCGACGGTTCCTTCAGAACCAAACCTGGAAAAACTTCCCTCGCCCGAAAGGCACGGGCAATTCCACCAGGGAAATCATCTAACGGGAGACTTATCTAAAATGGGTCAAGGACTTAACTAGCCAAACTGTGTACATTATAAATAGGACACCCACTACAGCTGGAATGCACACACAACTTCAAGAAGATGAGGAAGCTTGAGCACAACACAGTAGTGTATTATGAGTGCCAAAATGAAAGATAACAAGCCCTAGAAGATAATGGGCGTATATACAATGCACGGGGGAAAAAACCTCCTAGTGAGGGAAAAAGTGCCCCGGCGGTCCTAAGTGTGTTCACACACATCACTACTATAATATGGTAACAAATCCCCCCTGGAGTGATGCGGTGAACAAGAGCTAGCACTCATGTATAGGGAAGTGTCTAGCTATGTGGACGAATCCACAAAAGGGAGTAAGCCCAAAGCTTTGCGAAAAGCTTCGAACTTCTCACGAGGCAGAGCCTTTGTGAAAAGGTCTGCAAGGTTATCCTGTGTTGGCACATAAGCCAAACTGATCTCTCCTGCAGAGAGTCTCTCCCTGACATAATGGTAGTGCACCTCAATGTGCTTCGTACGAGCATGGAACACTGGGTTCCGCGCAACTGCCAATGCGCTCTGACTGTCAGTGAAGATGGTGGTGGCAGATGGCTGCCCAACACCCAAATCAGCCATAAGGCGTCTGAGCCACACACACTCAACCGTAGCTGTGAAAGCTGCCCTGTACTCAGCTTCACAACTAGAAGTGGCCACAGTAGGCTGCTTCTTGCTCAACCATGATATGCATGAGCTTCCAAGCATGAAGCAAAAACCACTCGTGGACACGCGTGTGTCATAACAACCAGCCCAGTTAGAATCTGAAAAAACATGTAAATCTGGCGGCAATGATCCCCCCTTGGGATAAAACAACCCAAGATGCCGAGTACCACTCAAATAGCGAAAGATACGCTTCACTGCCTGCCAATGCTTAATGCCTGGGCTATGCATAAATCTGCTCACCTGTGAGACTGCAAACTGAATGTCTGGCCTCGTAATGCATACATAAATGAGGCAACCAACAGCTGTCTGATAGAGTGTGAGATCAAAGTGATCTCCAGCATCATGAAGACTCAACTTCAAACCTGTCTCCATTGGAGTAGCAATAGGCTTGCAGTCTTCAAGGCCAAATCTCCGCAACAATGTTTCAATATACTTTGTCTGACACAAAGCAATACCTCCATCACACTGCTTAAATTGTATCCCCAAATAATGATGCAAATGCCCCAAATCTGACATCTCAAAAGAGGCATTCAAATCAGCCTTAAAATCAGCAATATGACTCTCATTTGGTCCTGTGGGCAACATGTCATCGACATAGAGAGCAATGATTAGATGTACACCATCCACACGTTTAACATACAAAGTGCTTTCTGTTGGACTATTCTGAAACCCATGTGCAGTCAAATATGCATGTATCTTTTCATACCAAGCTCGTGGAGCTTGCTTTAAACCATATAAAGCCTTTTTCAACCTGCACACTTTGTTTTCTTGCCCTCTTTGAACAAAACCACGAGGCTGCGATACATACACCTCCTCATGCAAATCTCCATTTAAGAACGCAGTCTTTATGTCCAGCTGATGTACATTCCAACCATTATGAGCTGCTAATGCACAGATGCTACGAACAGTGGTCATACGACATGTGGGAGCAAAAGTCTCATCAAAATCAATGCCCTTCTCTTGAGCATAACCTTTTGCAACAAGCCTAGCCTTATGGCGATCCACTGTGCCATCAGGCTTACGCTTCAATTTGTATACCCACTTAGTGCCAATGGCCTTCTTGCCAGGGGGCAAGTCACATAAAGACCATGTACTATTCTTCATAATAGCATCGTATTCTGCTTGCATAGCAGCCATCCAATTTTCTGAACTTTGTGCCTCATCAAATGAAACAGGCTCACTTTCATCGCACATACTAGAAACAGCCAATGCATAACAATCTGACGCATAAGAGGCACCATGAGAGCCAGAACGAGTGCGACTAGACAAAGGGGCATCCAACTTGCTGTCACGCAAAGTCTGCACCAGCCATCTAGGCATATTCCTAGAGCCCTCAATCTCTTGTCTCTCATCCTCAAGTGCATCATGCACATCTGCATCAGATATAGGCTGATCTGTGCCATCATTTAAAACCTGCATAGGCTGAAAAACTGCCTCATGAGGTATTGCACTTGACTGTGCACCACTGAAAAGAGGCAACAATGTATCATAGACATCACGTGAGCTGATATCTGTCTCCTTAGTACATGAAACCAAGGGCTGAACTGCATCTTCCACAAATACAACATCACGGCTAACCAAAATGCGCTTTGTCTGTGGATGATACAAACGATAGCCTTTGCTCTCAGCACTATATCCAACAAAAATACATTTGACAGCTTTGTCATCCAATTTTCTGCGATGTTGCACAGGCACTAATGCATATGCCAGGCAACCAAAAACACGTAAATGGCCAACAGATGGCTTGCGGCCATGCCAAGCCTCATATGGAGTGACAACCTGTAATGCTTTGGTGGGACACCTGTTTAGTACATAAGTGGCACACATGACAGCCTCAAGCCAAAAACCATGTGGTAGACTCTGACTCTTAACCATACATCTTGCCATTTCCATGAGAGACCTGTTTTTTTTCTCAGCCACACCATTTTGCTGTGGTGTATACGGCACTGTACATTGGTGTTTTATCCCACGCTCAGCCAGAAATGCATTGAATTCTGAAGACATATACTCCCCCCCTCGATCTGAACGGAGGGTGCCCATCTTACTTTCTGACACATTTTCAGCCATAACCAAAAACTGTTTGAAGCACAAAAACACTTCGGACTTTGCCTTCAAAGGATATACCCATGCATGCCTGGTAAAATCATCAATGAAAGTCACGAAGTAAAGGTAGTTTCCAAATGATGGAGTTTGCATGGGTCCACAAACATCACTGTGAACAAGCTGCAATCTGCGTTCAGCTCTCACTGATCCATCTTTGGGAAAGGAAGCACGCTGCATTTTACCCAATATGCAGCCCTCACAAACATGCTTGACAGGTGCCTCAAGCTTAGGCAAAGAAGACACCATTTCAGATTTCTGCAGGCGCAGCAAACTTGCAAAATTCAGATGACCAAAACGTGCATGCCACAGTTTTGCATTTGAAATAGCCTGCGTATCCATAATAGCACATGCTGAATCCTCTACACATTTGCCATCCATATTGAGCTTATACAGCCCTCGACATAGTGAACCAGATGCTACAATGATGTCACCACAAGAGAGATCATGAACAGTACATCTGTCATCCACAAATTTTACAACCAAACCTGTTTTGGCAAATGCGGAGACTGACAGCAGATTCTTTTTGATCCCTGGCACATACAATGCATCAAAAAGTGTAAAGGTGTTGCCATTTGCAACATTCAGCACAATCTGTCCAACTCCTTCAACGGGATAAGAGGAGTTATTGGCACAAGTGACAGTATTCCCTGTGGGAGCAGACTCAAGGAAAGTGAATAAACTGCGCTGCGAGGTGATATGCTTAGTGGCACCACTGTCAAAGTACCATACATCTGAATCTACTGCAGACATACATGTGTCATGCAAAGATGGGTCATAACTGCACTGCGCATTGAATGCCCATTCTGTATCTAGCACAACATTAGCAGATTCATTGTTAGAAGGAGAGGCATCTGCAACAGCCATACCAGCCTCTTTCTTCTTAGCCTCTTTCGCAGCCAGCTTAGGACACGCTTTGATGACATGATCATTTCCCTTACAGTACTTGCAAAATGTCTTCTGTTTGTCACCCTTCTTCTCATCTTTGTCTTCCTTCTTTGGTTGCGCAGCATTTGCAGATTTCTGCTTACTAGAAGAAAAGCCAGCTTTACCTTTCCCGCTTCTCTGACTAGCAACGAAAGCTTGATCTGCGACACGCATATTATTCCTGTTTTGCCTTGACTGGTCTTCTTGCAGCAAAACAGAAACTAACTCCTCAAATGATAAGGCATTGGGATTGCCTTTCATCATCAAGCGAAGAGTGGAAGCAAAACCCTGATAAGAATCTGGTAAACCATTCAAAACAGTCTGCACAAGTGAACTGTCTGACAGGATTTCATCTGCAGAAATGAGCTGCTCTTTGAAATCCTTGATCTTTGTCAAAAAGCTATCCATAGAATCACCTTCGTTCATATGCTCATTCTCCAACTGTTTTCGGAGGTAAGCAACACGAGCCTCATTTCTTGCCTGATACAATGTGGCAAGTACATCCCAAGCATCCTTAGAAGTCCTGCAGGAGCGAATATGTGGGATAATGGTACGTTTGACAGACAGCGCAATCAAGGCATGAGCCTGCGCATCTCTACCATCCCAACGAATCTGCTCTGCTGAAAGTGGTGGTTCTCGAACAGCTGCTACAGCACTTGTGCCTGCACCATCATCTACAGTACCTGTTTCTGATGTGTTTGCAGCATTCCCAGCCACAATAGGACGTGCATCAATACCCTGCACAATGTTCCATAACCCCTTTGCTACCAATACATGTCGCATCATATATGCCCACAATGGATAGTTGGTGCCATCCAACTTATCCTCAGCAGCCAACATGCGGAATACATCATTGTTGTCAGCCATGGCCAATGACTGTACTACTAGATGTAAATGCTGTCTGTAAGAGGTAAACCTGTATAAAATTGACCTGTGCTATGCAGCACAGCCCAAAACAGACGAATGGGCACCTGTCCTGCAGATTTTAATCTTGACAGAAAATCTGCACAGTAGGACGATTTTGCCTGCGCAGTACTTGGAATGCAAAAACGGAGGGCGAAATGACTTCAGATCAAAATTCTGAAACGACGCAGACGCTCGTGAAACCTCGTTGCAATCGGAGGAGATGACGCGGCAGGTGCCGGTGATGCTGCCCGGGAGAAGGAAGCCTGCTCTGATACCAATTGTTGGAATTAGGGTTGCAGGAATGCACACACAACTTCAAGAAGATGAGGAAGCTTGAGCACAACACAGTAGTGTATTATGAGTGCCAAAATGAAAGATAACAAGCCCTAGAAGATAATGGGCGTATATACAATGCACGGGGGAAAAAACCTCCTAGTGAGGGAAAAAGTGCCCCGGCGGTCCTAAGTGTGTTCACACACATCACTACTATAATATGGTAACATGTTCATGGTATGACACCTAAATAGAAGTTTACAAGCATAAGACCAGATGCGTCCTCACTTGAAAGTGTTTGGGTGTATTACATATGTACATGTTCCTAAATGAAGTGAGAAAAAAGTTGGATCCAAAGGTAGATAAATGCATCTCTATTGGTTATGCTATGGAGCAGAAAGGTTATAGATGTTATAACCCTACCACTCGCGAGATGCGAGTAAGCAGAGATGTTATCTTTGTTGACGAGATGAGTAGCTGGTATGCACCAACAATGAAGGCAACATGATATGTAGATGTAAGAAGGTATGATGGTGCACCACATATAGAGCAGCAATCACAGGTGCTTAGTGGACTTGGAGAGTCCTCTAGCGGTGGATCCAATGTTAGCAGGTAGGTTGAGGATAGATGTAGGCACACATGAATCACACAGAGGGAAGGAAAAGGTAGCTCAACCTTTTGTGCTTGATCTATCAACAGGTCACTCATATGTGGATGGTGACTTTAGCAGCTCTGATGAGCAGAGCCTTGATGAGGAGCTTGGCATCCCATCTGTGGTTACTCCTGGTGTAAGGAAAATGAGGACTATTTTGAAGACACCTGGTAGTGATCCGTGTATGCAGGTCTACGAGGGTTAGGTATCCTGTTCATCACACAGGTTGAGATATGATGGATATATAGCCCATCATTGTGCTTACATGGTTAAATCAATACAGGGACTGGAGCCCACTTGTTTTGAGCAAGCACTTGGAAATAAGAAATGGAAAGATGCCATGAATGAGGAGATGGTAGCATTGGATACAAATGCAACATGGGAGTTAGTGCCTTTGCCTAAGGAAAAGAAGGCAATTGGATGTAAGTGGGTATATAAAGTAATGATGATAGTTGAGCGAGTAGGTATAAGGCAAGATTGGTGGCCAAAGGCTACGTGCAGACTTATGGCATTGACTATGAAGAGACATTCACCCCAGTTTCAAGAATGGAAACCTCCTTGAGAGCTGTCATTGCTATGGCTGTAGAAAAGGGTTGGTCTTTACATCAGATGGATGTAAAGAATGCGTTCTTGCATGGTGATTTCCAAGAAGAAGTTTACATGATGCAGCCACAAGGTTATGAGAGTGATGCACACCCAGATTTTATGCAGGTTACGCAAAGGCTTGTATGGCTTGAAGCAGGCACCTAGAGCATGGTCAAACAAGATCATGGAGTATCTTGCTATTGTTGGATTTTAGATATCCAATGCAAAATTTTCACTTTATGTGAAAAAGACAGATCGAGGGATCATGCTATTAGTCATCTATGTAGATGAATTGATTATCACTGGGTGATAGTGATTTTGACATACATGATGTTAGGAAGCTTTTGAAGTAAAAGTTTGAGATGAAGGATTTGGGTGAGTTGTGATATTTTTTGGGCATAGAGGTGGTGAGATTGCCTCATGGAATTTTGTTATTGTAGAGGCAATATGGCTTAGACATATTGTCCAAGTATGGTATGACAAGCTGTAAGCCTATTTCAGTGCCATTAGAGAAGAACACAACATATCCATTTCTGGTTAAGCTATTTTCATGGCTAATCTTAACATTTCTAGTGTTAGCCCTGCCATGGCTGGAGCGGGTGTTTAAAGTGGAATGATTGGTAAAGGAGAAGGGCCAGGCAGATAATAGACCATTGGAGGCCCTTGTCTCATGGGTGGGTTAGATTGTGTCTCGTGTGGCCCCATGTGGTACCCTAGGTATGCTCCATGTGGTGTGTATTGTTGATATACAAGTCGACTCGGCTGATGAGATAGGGCCAGGTAGGCCCTTTCTCTCTGGTACGATGTTTTTGATTCTTGGGAAGATGGATTTGGCCCTAGGTTTTGTATGGGTCTTTGGGCCCTAAATGAATCACCCACTCCAGGCATGGCTCTCCAGACTGGAGGTTCATTCTAGCTCTCCAGACTATAGGTTGAGTCTAGGTCTGAAGGTTCTCACTTTGCCCTATTTTTGCTCTAGTGTAAGATTCCTCCCTCTAGCTTTTGAGGTGTGTAGGTGTAAGAACCTCCCCTTCTAATCTTATAATTATTCCCCTCTCTGAAATAAAAGAAAGATCATGTTTTGGCCTGGAGAGAGAAAATGTTTAGAGGGAGGTAATTCAAAATTGAGATATTTTTGGATATAAAAATCCTCCTAGTGTCTAAAATGGTTTCCCCTAAAAAAAAAATTCAAAAAGAACTTTCCAATGTGCAATTGGAATTAATTAAAAATAGGTATAAAATGGACCTTAGCCTAAGGGTCCAGATTTTCAGAAATTTTTTGGATTATGGTCCAATTAAGGTTCCTATGGACCAATAAGATTATGCAAATGTAGGGAGGAGATAAATTGAAGAATTAAAAAAATCTCCAAAAAATGAGTAAATGCTTACATAAGATGAAGAGTGGACTAAGGACCAAAGAAAATAATTAAAAAACTAAATTTTGACACCTCAGGGGGTGGGGATCTCCCCTCATGAAGGAGGCGCCTTTTTCTCATAATTACCCCCAATTTTTAATCAATAAAATGAGATATTTTCATCTCTCTTCTCTCCTATTTCAAAACTAGATCTAAAAAGTAAGCTGAACTGACCCAAAATGGTCAAAAATTGACCAAATTGATCTGGAAAATTCTAGAATCAGTTTGCTTGGTTAGAGGCTCACTTTTTCCTATAAATAGAAGCCTCCCCCTTTGTAAAAGATTAATAGTGTTTATGTATTGTTCCCTAAGCCATCTACATTGAATTTTTTAATAATTCAATTTTTTTTGGCCTAATCCTCTCCAAAGTGAATTGGTGGCCACTCTTACTTCAAACAAGAGTAGAACCCTCAATCCCTCAAGCTAAAGGAGAGCTTACAAGCTCCATGTAAGCTAATTTTCTTACTTGTTAATGAAAAATCTATGGTTTTCCTAATTTTTATGTTTCACAAATGTTGAATTAAATTCAAATGCTATGCCTTTGATAAAAAGGCCACCTCCTTCTCCTCTTTACATTCCAACCTTTCTCAATCCTAGAAAGATTCACTAAGGGATTAATTAAACTCTTCTTATTGTTTACTCTCTTGAACTTAAAAAATTGTGTAGATTAGAGTTATATAAATCTAATTTGGGTTAATTTAAGTTAAATAAAGAATGATAAAAATAAGAAATGGTCAGCCATACAAAGGAGGTTATGGCAAAATTTTTCAAAATTTTGTGAAAAAGAAAGTTTATTTTTATGTTATTCCAAAACAGTAATTCCCACCATTTTTGCATCTAAAAGAAATATTCTAATTACTCCATGTACATATTCACCTATGAATATGCATGGATATCACTGATATTAATTATTAAATTTGATTTCTATGCATAGAAAAATGCATAATGAAATTTTTTTATTACAAAAATGTTATTCTTATTAAATTTGATTTTTATGCATAGAAAGATGCATAAAGGAATTTATTTTATTACAAAAGTTTTATTCTTATTAAATTTTATTTCTATGCATAAAAAGATGCATAATAGAATTTTTTTTAATTACAAAAGTGTTATTCTTATTAAATTTGATTTCTATGCATAGAAAGATGCATAATGAAAAATTTTTTATTACAAAAGTGTTATTCTTATTAAATTTGATTTTTATGCATAGAAAGATGCATAAAGGAATGTTTTTTATTACAAAAGTGTTATTCTTATTAAATTTGATGTTTATGCATAGAAAGATGCATAAAGGAATTTTTTTAATGACAAAAGTGTTATTCTTATTAAATTTGATTTTTATGCATAGAAAGATGCATAAAGGAATTTTTTATATTATAAAAGCGTTATTCTTATAAAAAATAATTTTTATGCATAAATAGATGCATAAAGAAATTCTTTTTATTTTAAAAGTGTTATTCCTATTAAAATTGATTCTATGCATAAATAGATGCATAAAAGGATTTTTTTATAAAAGTGTTATTCCCATTGAAGTTGATTTTTATGCATAAATAGATGCATAAAAGGATTTTTTTTAATAAAAGTATTATTCCCATTGAAGTTGATTTTTATGTAATTTTCCTTGATGGTAAATAAGACTAATTATATTAGTCTCAGATCTTTGTAATAAAACTCGTTCTTGTAAATATTTGGAAATAAAATGATTTCAATGTTTTACTCTCCAAAATAAGCGTTGTGCAAATATGAATCTTGTAATCTTAAAATTGTTTTTACAATAATGGCCAGGACGATTACCCTCCATTTCCCAATGCGCTTTACACTGATATCCAGGAGAGAAGAAGCTCTTGCTCAAGCAAATGTAACCTCCCTCCTTTAAAGGAGAAGGTTCAAAGATTGAGAAGGATGCTGAAGTCTAGATTGAAGCAATGGACGATTATTTCTCTGTCGCTGATACAGGAGTAGCAAATCAATCTATGCTTGCATGGTTTCGCCTCATCAGAGATGCTAAACTATGGTGGAAACAATGGTGCCGTGACAAGGGAGTCACCGAGCATTCTCAAACGTGGGAAGACATCAAGCAGGCCGTGAAGGAAAGATATCTTCCCCCATCCCATGAATCCATAAAGATGAATGAGTTTTTAGTCTTAGGCAGTGCATCTTAACTCTTGAGAACTACTATTCCAAATTTATCACTCTTCGGAGGTATGCCCTAGCTATAACTACTTCCCCCAGCAAGTGGCTCGTTTTTGCCAAGGGTTAAATGAACCCTTGGATTTTTGCCAAGGGTTAAATGAACCCTTAGATTCCTGCCTTGAAGCAATGAGGCCAAGCACATCACAGGATGCTCTCATACGAGCAAAGCCCCTTGTGAAAGAAATGAGGACTGACAAACCTAAGCATTAAAAGAGATCTTACCTTGAGGCAAATGCTAAAGATCAACCCTACAAGAAACCCCAACAGAATTTTTCCTACTACAACAAAGGGCAACAAGGCAACTCTTTTGTCCCCCGCTCATATGCTGCTTCTTCCAGAGAAGGCCCTCTGTGTTTTGAGTGCAATGAGCCAGGACACTTTAGGACTAATTGTCCCAAGATGGCAACATCATTTCCCCAAGGTGGCAGAGGAAATCCAGAGAAGGCCCTCTGTGTTTTGAGTGCAATGAGCCGGGACACTTTAGGGCTAATTGTCCCAAGATGGCAACATCATTTCCCCAAGGTGGCAGAGGAAATCCACCAAGGTGCAAAAGGCGGTGGGCGTGGCAGAGGCCGCCCGTGGAGGAGCAGTTGCTAGGACCGCCTGTATTATAAGTGAAGAACTGACCTTGGAAATGGCTGAAGAAGAGCGCGCCACCCTCCATGCGGCAATAGAACACCAAGGTCCGAATAAACAATTTGGTGTAATCCAAACCCTAGCCACTCATCACGGTAAGCCATTTCAGCTTTTGATTGATTGTGGCAGTACCCATTCATTTCTTTCTCCTAGGTGTTTGTTGCAAAAATTAAACTTGGGTCAAAAAATAGCTAGAAGAATGAATGTAGAGTTAGCCAGTGGGAAAGAAGTAGTATCTCGCCACTCTATAGGAAACCTTGATTTTGAGTTGGGTAATGAGTGAACTCATGGCCACTTTAGAGTCTTGCCATTAGGAATTTATGATAGAATCCTTGGGATGGATTGGTTAATTACAAACAAAGCTAGCATTCATTGTAACCAGGGGAGTATCACTTTGGCCAAGTAATATCCATTCAGGGGATAACAGGAAAACCTAAATCTAGGGTAATCAAGGCAAAACATCTTCTCAAGGGAACACGTAAGGGTCAGCAAGTTTTCTTAGTCAAGCTCAACAAAACCATTGAACCTAGTAAGGAGACAGAACCCTCTTGGCTCCAAGAATTCTCTGACATCTTCCTTGACGAGCTTACAGGGCTACCGCCTCCTCGACAAGTCGATCATGAAATCGAGGTGATCCCTGGGGCTCAACCTGTCTCAAAAACGCCCTATAAAATGTCCCTTCCTGAAGCCATTGAACTTAAAGAGCAACTTTTCTAACTCATTGAGCAAGGATTTGTATGCCCCAGTAACTCTCCTTGGGGGCACCTGTCCTTTTCCAAAAAAAGAAGGACGAAACTCTTTGCCTCTGCATAGATTATCTCGAGGGTTGAATCAAGTCACTGTCAAGAATAAGTATCCTATCCCTCGCATCGACGAACTTCTTGACAGGCTTCATGGGGCCAAAGTCTTCTCAAATCAAAGTCAAGGAAGCAGATATACCCAAGACAGCCTTCAATACCCGTTATGGCCACTATGAGTTTACTGTAATGTCATTCGGGTTAACCAATGCTCCTGCAACCTTCAACCGCCTAATTCAAGATATATTCCGTCCTTACTTGGATGAATTTGTGCTTGTTTTCTTTGATGACATCTTAATCTACTCCAAATCAATGGAAGAGCATAAGGAGCATGTGCATAGAGTTCTGCAATTGTTGCGCAGACACAAACTCTATGCCAAGAAGAGCAAATGTACCTTCTTTACTCATCAAATTGAGTATCTTGGGTTCATCATCTCTAAAGATGGCATTTTAGTAGACCCTGCCAAGGTCAAAGATATTCTGGAGTGGCCATCCCCTAAATTAGTTCGTGAAGTTCATGGTGGGTTTTTGGGAATCACGGGATGGTATAGGATTTTTATCAAAGATTATGCCTTGGTAGCTACACCTTTGACGGATCTTCTTAAGAAGGATGGCAAAATAGTGTGGCTGCCAATCCATCAAAACAGTTTTGATTAGCTCAAGGTCATTATTACTTCTGTCCCAGTCGTGAAACTTCCTGATTTCACCAAGGAATTTGCAGTGGTTACTGATGCCAGTAGTCTGGCACTTGGTGGTGTCTTAGGCCAAGAAGGAAGACCAGTCGCTTATACTTCCTGCAAGCTGAAGCAATATGAAGCAAATTATGCCACCCATGATTTGGAGCTCTTAGCAGTTGTTCATTACCTCAAATTATAGAGACATTATCTCTTGGGGGGCAAATTCCAGCTTGTAACTAACCACAAAAGCCTAAAGTGGATCTTCACCTAGCCTAACCTCAACATGCGGCAAAGGAGATGGATTGAAATTCTACAAGAATATGACTTCAACATCAAATTCCACCCTGGGAAAGATAATGTGGTAGTAGCAGATGCAATTAGCCGCAAATCTTTCTTGAGTGCAATTTCAAATGCCAAATAATCCCATACTGGTCAAGGTGGAAGAAGTCTCATCTCATGATCCAGATTGTCAGAGGATGATGAAGTTAGTAGAAGAAGGGAGAAATTCAGAGAAAAGAAGAATCTAATCAAGGGATACTCCACTCTTGAAAGAAGGGAGAAATTCAGAGAAAGAGAAGAATCTAATCAAGGGATACTCCACTCTTGAAAGAAGCCTCTACTTCAATCACAGGCTATGTATCCCTAAGGACCCTGCTTTAAAGAAACTAATCCTCCATGAAGCTCATGATAGTCCTGCTGCTGGACACCCAGGCTATGCAAAAATATTAAATGCCGTAAGAAGGAGCTTTCATTGGGCAGGCTTGAAAAATGATGTCCTTCGGTACTTGAAGCAATGTCTCTCATGCCAAAGGATCAAAGCTAAAAGGGTCAAGATGCCTGGGAAACCTCAACCCTTGGTGGATATTCCCCAAATGAAGTGGGAGTGCATTAGTATGGATTTTGTCACAAGTCTTCCCACTGTTCAAGGAGGATATGACTCCATTCTGGTAGTAGTGGACTTACTTACCAAAGTAGCTCACCTTATACCAGCAAAGAAGACCTTCAAAGCTTCTGATGTTGCTTGAATATTCATCAAGGAAGTCCTCAAACTTCATGGTCTCCCAAAAAGGATAGTAAGTGACCAGGATTCTAACTTCACTTCAAAGTTCTGGCAGTCCTTATTTCAAGCCTTGGGAACTCAACTTTGCTTTAGCACAACTTATCATCCAGAGACCGATGGCCAGACTGAGAGAGTCAATCAAGTAACTGAAGACATTCTCAGAGCATATTGTGGACGGGAACCAAGAAGGTGGATTCAATACCTTCCTCTAGTAGAATTTGCCTACAATGCATCCTATCACTCATCAGAGCATAGGAATGTCACCATTCAAAGCACTCTATGGGCAAGAATGCTTGTCTCCTCTAAATTTCTCTGATCCGACCATAAGAGTTGAGGCATCAAGGAAAATGCTCGAAGAGATGGAGGAACAAACCAAAGCAATCCAAAAGGATATTAAAGCTGCCTAAGATCGACAAAAACATTATGCTGACACTAAGAGGTCTGAAAGGATCTTCAAGGAAGGAGATAAAGTTCTTCTACGAGTGTGACCCAAACGAAGCTCTCTATCACTTGGGAAATATAAGAAGCTCAGTCCTAGGTATTGTGGCCCCTATACAGTTATCAAATGTCTAGGTAAAAGTGCCTATAAACTCCAACTCCCAGTCCATATCAAAGTCCACAATGTATTTCATGTAAGTTTGTTAAAACCTTATGTACCCAATCTTGATCATATTCTTGATGATGAACAAGTTGTAATCCATCAAGGAGTCCTTGAATTACAGCCCAATAGCATCATAGATTCTAGGGAAAGGCAACTCCGAAATAGAACTCTTGTAGAACATCTAGTACAGTGGAAAGATTACCCTGAAGAGGATGCAACTTGGGAAGATGAAGCTACACTCTTAAAGGATTATCCCCAATTCATGACGAGATGAGGACATCTCAATTTCTTTAAGGGGGGAAGGATATAACATACCCATCTTCACTAATGAAGAAATGTCCATGTAATAGATAAATTTATGAGTTTTTATGGTATAAAAGTCAATGATTTTATTAAATGAGTCATTTCTACTTAGAATCTTCAAATTCTGAGCCAAATTTAGAATCTGTGCATGATTTTACCCTAATATAGGATTTTACAGCATCCAAAACGGACACCGAATCAAGCTTATACGCAAATTTCAGTCATTTTTAGTTAAAAAGCGACGACCTTTAAACCTTAATAAATGCACGACCGGGCGTTCGATTGACAAACGGTCTGCACCCCAATGACCAGGAGAACCTCCCGGATAAAAAAATTTTCGCCTTCCGGGGCAGTCCGGCACGCAAATCGAGGTCGATGTCCCAAGTTTGGGGACCCCGCCCCAAAATTTGGGCCGTACACACTTACCAGGGTGCCCATACGATGGCCACACAAGAACCAAAGGACGATCGCCCACTGTGGTCCACACGTACCACTACACCCATGCTGCCCTTGACTAGATAAGGTACATGCGTACCACTCGTTTCCCTGTTAACCGACACCGTACCTTTCCCCTCCTAGACCCATGCAGGCCACTGATCTATAGCCTTTGCTGGTACACCGTCCTTTCATCCTTGCTTTGCACAGTGCCCGTACCCCCCGTACCCCACAGTTATATAAACCCCACAGTGCCCGTACCCGTACCCCACAGTTATATAAACCCCACAGTGCCCGTACCCATATCCCACAGTTATATAAACCCCCGAGGTGCTCCATGGGCAACACGCATTTTTGCATAGTCTATGCTCTGCTATGCCGCCGTCCGTCCCTGTGCAGTGTACTTGCTGTAGTACAGCCACCCCTCTCACACCTCCTCATTTGCCATTTTCAGATAAGGCAATTTTCTTCTATCCCCCTCTTGCTAGGAGACAGTGTCCTTAACTCTTCTCCCTCCCCTCCCCCTGTGTGAAGAGACTTACAGCAGCCCTCAGCACTTCTCCTCTTTAGCAAAAAAATTTTGTGTTAAGGACATCTCACAATTCCCCCCCCATTTGCATGGACTTTAGTAAGAGGTTTTAGCCTTAAGAGAGGGTTCATGTGCTGTGGTCTTTTGCTCATACGGTGAGCAAACGATCTCAGAATTGAGATCCGACTGGAGCATCTCGACTGCGACAACGAGCCTTACAAGACGACATCCAAGATGGCCCCTTCCCAGAAACGTCAAAATATTGCCTCGGGAGGAGCGCACAACAATGAGATTAGAGAAGATGCTCCCGATGCGGCTCCAACCCTCCCTTTACAAACTCCTCAAGGAAATGGTGGCCAGGTTAGTTTGGTTATATTTTAAAGAAGAGTTTTTTTTTATATTAGTGATAATAAATGTATATCTTTTCCTTTTAAAATAATGACATAAAATTGCATGAAGTTATGAATTGTGTGATGCTATATTCAATAAATTGCATTGAAATTATTATCTTTAAAGAGTGCAAGTTTTTCCTGGCTTCGACGCTAACTCCATTCCGTGCTTGTGTAGCCGGGCGGCATCTTAGCAAAGCCCGGGAATGGCCCAAGGTATCCCTTATACCATTGGGAGGATAAGGTTCGTCGATTGAGGTAAGAGATTATGATGCTGCCTAGTTCTGAGGGCCCAGGCTAGTGCGATGAATAAGCCCACCCTAGTGTGCAGACATCCCTCTAAGAGGCAGGAGGATCGAGCGATGGAGCAACCTGAGAGGGCAACAAGCCGGCTTCAGTCCTCGCCAGCGGGCCGACGATGAGGTGTATGGTCCCGTAGGGTTTTGCCCAGCATGTAGAGGCTGGAAGGCTGAATTCTAGATCATCAGCAGTATAAAGGAAAAGAATAAGAGAGCTGATTTGGCTTGTATGGAATTGATTCATGTATAAACTTTTTTTTATAAATCTTATTTTTGGCATTATTTTATTGTAAAAAAAGATTGTTTTAACAAACCTTGTGAAAAGGGCCTTAATTAAGGAACATGTTTATTAATGTCAAACAGTGTGGTAGGATTAATTAGAAAACAAATTAATGCGTGAGTAGGGTGGAAAGTGGGAGGATGGAATGCCCCGACGGCACCATCCTACGGCGGACGGGTGGACCCGATTAGTCAGGTAGCTTTCCAACAGATTAAGTGAAAGCCCTAAGCTAGATAAATAGGTTCTTGGGCAACTCTATTCTAGAAGACTAGGCCAGCAACGGCTGTGTCTTGCATGGGTGAGGAAAAAAGCGTTACCTCTAGGAATCAAGTCTAGTAGTTGCCTAATTTATGATCAATTACCCTATGGGTGATTTGATTTTTAGAAGATCACGCTCCCCCTGCAGGATAGGACTAGGTCTTACCTATGAATCATATCCTTGAATCTCTACATGGTCAAGGTATCGATGAATAGGAAATTTTCTTCAAGTTAAGACTTAGTGGACTATCTTAAGTGTTTCCCCTATTTTAGAAGGGGGGAACCTTACAATAACTCATTAAGGCTAATGAGCATTGAATGAAAAGATACCAATGAGTTGTCAAATGGCCACTTTTGGGGGTCTTTTATGAAGGGCGTAAGGGGGTGTCATAAATGTATTGACTTTTTTTTATTCCCACTTACCTTTTTGGGAAAAGACCCATATCTCCCCAATTTAAAATTCAAAAAATATTCCCTCCACATAAGAAAACTTGAATTTCCCTCTAGTTCACGAATTAGTTGGTTCACGAATGAGCTAGTTCACGCATTAAGGGTGTTTCACATGTTAAGCCTGTTTCACGGATTAAGCCTATTTCACGTGTTAAGCATGTTTCACAGATTAAGTCTGCTTCACGTATTAAGCCTGTTTCACGGATGAAGGGTGTTTCAGGTGTTAAGCCTGTTTCACGAATTAAGCATGTTTCACGGATTAAGCCTATTTTACGGATTAAGGGTGTTTCACGTGTTAATCATGTTTCACGAATTAAGCCTGTTTCACGGATTAAGTGTTTCACGTGTGTTAAACCTATTTCATAGATTAAGGGTGTTTCACGTGTTAAGCCTGTTTCATGGATTAAGGGTGTTTTACATGTTAAGCATGTTCCACAGATTAAGCTTGGTTCACAGGGTAAGGTTGTCAAGCTACGCCTGTATCTCATAGATCATGAAACCGATGAACACATTCTAGTGCTCATCCAAAAGACCTTTTTGAGCTCTTCGAAACTTATCTTGTGTGTAAAGGGAAAACCCAGCCTCCTAAGACTATAACGGGTTGTAAGAAAACCTAAAAAGTTAAAAAAAACATGTGTGCTTGCTCGTTAAGGAGCAAGCACACGTTGCCAATTGCTCGTTAAGGAGCAATTGGCAACGTCAAGATATGGCAACAATAGAGGGATTATGTGGGCCCACACCCAAACTAAACCTAATGGCTAAAATCTTCAAGCCATTAAGATCCATGCCCCAAATGCACCTCCCAATGAAATTTTCTATGCCGATAACAAGCGTGTCGTCGGGTTTTACATCCCCTATCACATCAATCCCTCCAGGATTTGGTCCCTTGCCTAGCACTACCACAAGACTTAGAAGTGCTAGGTACCAACCCTTTGCAACCCCTAAATGCCCAAACCTTTGAACATATTAACTAATCTAGGAAGAGGGGTTACCCAGGGACTAAATGAGGTCCTAATCACATTAGCACCCACAAATCGCCTCTGTGACTCATCCAAAAACACGATCATACAGATTTCCAAAATCTTGGGCAAGTATAATGGAATGATTGATCTTGTTCAATTCATTCAAATGTTTAAATAGAGATGTGAAGCCTTTGAAAATCCAAACTGCCCCACCAAGGTACATGCATTGAACCTTTGCTTTAGGACCTTGAAAATAGCCTTTATCCACGGCTTCTCCATGATAAGGTGATCGGTGGAGTGCAACAAGAGAACTTTAGGCAAACTTTAGGACCTTGAAAATAGCCTTTATCCACGGCTTCTCCACGACAAGGTGATCGGTGGAGTGCAACAAGAGAACTCTATTTGATTAATGATGCTCAATTGAAAAGATGTTTCATGATGGGCATAAAGCAAAATAGCTTACAAAACTTAATCATTGTATCTAATCCAGAAACATTCAATCAATGATGTAAAGAAGCAATACGTTTAGATGGTAACATAATGGAGGAAGATCACGATATGAGATATTTCTCATCTAAACCAAGTGAATCAATAGCTAAAGCAAAATTGATCTCAGAATTGTCATTCTTGAAATTCTACACAGCCTTGCTTAAAATCTTTGAATTGGAATCTCCAAGAGAGGATGAGCTCCCTCAAAACCAAACATCCTTAATGCCTCAAAACCAAACATCCTTAATTGGAATCTCTAAGAGAGGATAAGCTCCCTCAAATCCAAACATCCTTAATGCCTCTCAAAGTGATGAACAAAATGCCTTGTGTTCCTTGCCATCACTACGTTCATCCCAATTCCCAATGTGTGTACCCTAGGCCTATCTTTCTGTACTACCTACATTGCAAATCCTTTGGTCACGACACATTGCAATGTCCTTATATAATTACCTCAAAACCTCAATCTCATGTGCCCCAAAGAGAAACAGTCCAAAGGGTACAAACTACTCAAGAAGCAGTTAAGAAAACACTTCAGTGTTTCTATTGTCGTGGACCGCACAAAGTGGTAGACTGCACAGTTTGGAATACTTTCATGCCCATAGTCACTGACACTTTGCAACCCATATGGAATGATGTTGCATCGATCACATATTTCAAGATTGCCCAAGGCGAGTTGATTCAATGCAACCTGTCTTGCATAATACAACTCTTAACATCTTGAGTGTGCAAAATGGGAAATTGTCCATGGTACCCTTGAATGTGCTTACATGCTTGTTTGCAAGCCAAGGCACAAGAAACAGTCAAACAGAATACAAAGGAACACACTTTGAAATGGGTAGAAGAGCATGTGTTAAAACAAAAACCAAAAGAGAATGCAAAACCTTCTAAACCCAAGAAGAAAAAGGGCCAACAAACTGTAGAAAACAAGGCTGAAATAAAGGACAAAGGAAAGGAGCCTATGGAGCCCAAAAGAGCCAAAAGAGCCAAAAGCTACAGATGATGTGAACGCAGCTACCTCAAAGACTTCCACTCAAACCACAAAACCCATAGGTAAGACAAAGAACCAAAAAGAAAAAAAGAAAGTTTGCTCTCGTTGCATGGACAAACATAATGAATCCTTGACGATCCAAAGAAAGTCAGAAGAAGAAACAAATTCTAATACGAGGATGAAACAAGATCTAATTCATCACTCAGTGCACCTCACAGACCAATCAAGAAACTAGAACCCACCCAACTACCCCAACTTGAAGATCATGGTGATCAAATGACATATGCGCAATGCAAAAACCAAGCTCAGGAGAGCATGCTAAGCATTGTTGAGTTTCATACAGGATCACCGGCTGTAATTGAAACTCATAATGTAAAACATAAAAAAGCAACCAAAATACAAACACTAGAAGAGTCTCGCTTCCCTTTCAAGAGGAAGACTCCCTCCCTACAGACATGAACTTATCAAACCAAGGAGGGTCATCAAAGGAATATTGCACGAAAGATGCAATTGAAACAGCACGTGAGGAATTCAATGAATCCCTTACGAAATTAAAGCAATCTCTCAAATCCTGATTTGGAGGAGTGCTCTTCTCTCGTGGGTGAAGCTAGCATTGCTTTAACCCTTGCACCTTTAAAAGCTAGCATTGCTTTAACCCTTGCACCTTTAAAAGCTAAACCTGAGTTATACCACAATATCAAGAGCTACATAGATTCCCAAGTTTCCAAATGGACCTCAGTTAAAGTGGTCAAAGGATCGAGTGTGCCATTGTACACATTAGGCACTCTTGAAAAAGCTACAAACCAAGAAGAGGATGAAAGTGAATGGGAATATGGAACTGAAGCTAGAACAAAAACTAAAACATCCACGGCTCCTCTTGAAGATTCTATTAAGGTATGGTTAGATTTCCCTGTGGGGGCAATGATGTTAAGAACAAACGTGCATTGATTAACCCTCGAGCTAGTCATAACATCATGACAATAGACACTTGGGTGTCATCAGGACAACTTGGGTGTAATAGACACTTGGGTGCATTAGGATAACTTAAAATCATCCCTAAAGAAAATCGTCTTGCTAGAGGTGCCAATGGATAACACATTGAAGTTCTAAAGATACTTTAGCTATGCTACTCAAACAATTGGTGGAAATGTGGAATTTAAATTCTATGTTACCCAAATCCCCTTAAGTATGATATCATCCTAGGTGGAACTTGGGTATGTGACTCGTGGTATTCAATTGACAAATTCATGCAAACAGTCACCTTTAACACTCCTACAAGCATTGTGAAATTGCTATTATGGGAGAGGAAGAGACCTTGGAGGACCTGGAACTTCCAACATAACTTACTCAGAATATCCTAAGAGTTATGGTTGGATTTGAACTTCACAATAAAATCACCATAGTCCAAGCACAGCTTTATCCACGGCGAGAGCACAACATCATGATCCTCGAGTTATGGGATTTGTTACGTCAACCAACACTTAATGCTCATCCTGAGAAAATTTTATTCACACAAGACATCAATATGCCATGTTTGGGGTACTTTGAACATACAATATATATTGAAACTAACCCCCTTACTTGCAAGTTTTTTGTGATTGAGTATGTTTTGGAAGCAAATTTTATCTTGGAGCATAAATGGACTATTGCTGCCCAAGCACCACTGTGCTTTGCTAGCAATAGGTTCATCACAACAAGAATGGAGGCCCAAGCAACACCAAGGAAGCCACTCAACCCCAATTATGCAAAAAACACATACACAAGAGCTTTCATGTTCAGTCAACACCAATGGCAACCAACCAGAAGCTGTACCTATTGCCTCGACAACAATTGAGTCACAAATTCAAGAATCAATCCCCATGTCTGAATCAACGGAAACTTATAAGTGCATCAAGGACAAACTCACAACGCTCTTTTCACCCCCTCTAGATGAGAAGCATGAGTGCAAAAGCTATGCAGTAGACATAAGAACCTATTCTCTCAAAAACGAGAGTAGCCCACAAGAACCAATTGCTCGCAGGGTGGTAACCAAATAAATTTTAATTTTTAATTTTTTTAAAAAAAAGAAAAGAAAAAGATTAAAAAAGGGAGTCATGCATATGGTCTACCTCAAAATGGTAGAATATCACAAGAAACTCCCAAAGATCTCCAATAGCCTATACATTTTTGTTTGACTTATAGGTTACTATTTTTTTGGCTAATTAATGTAGCAACTACTCCATGAGTATATATCCATACTCATGCATTAGAGGACATTTGCACCAAAGTCTCATCATCAACAACTTTCCAAGTACATCTCTGGATGGGGGAACCATGGTGGGCAAAATCCTAGTCAATGGTATAACCCATCACCTAGAATTTTCCTTCAAATTGCAAACCTCTCCAAATGAAAAACTTAAGTCTTCACAACACATTAATCTCTAATCCTTAGTGAAGATATCTATATTAGCCTTGCAAGTCGCCATAATTCTTTCATGCCTCACCAACCAATGCCTACTTCAACAAGCAGCAGCTCACTAAGAGTCTATTTGACTCAGTTCATGTACTTCATGTATATCTACTTCATCGAACACTTAAATATACATAAAAGCATAAAAAACACATGGGAAGAAGAATGCAAGAACAGGTCCTACTTAACAACATTTGACAAGAATCCTACACAAAAAGGGACATCATCGAAGGCCAATTTCTTCAAATGATGATTGTTGCCCCTTCAATGAATCAGATATAAGGAACTAAGAATCACAATCTCGTTTTGATGATTTTGTCTACGTTTCTCCGTATCCTTCCTTCTCTTCACATCTCTTAGTTTCCCAACTAGCATGAATCACATGTAACTTTGCTTCTGATTACCAAAAACAAAGTGAGCAAAAAATATTCCCATATAAAAACATGCTCACAAAACTATAAAAATGCAATCACTTTTGCAAAACCCCCACCACCCCCAACCCATTAGGAATTCCTGCTAATCTCTAACCTTTTCATTTCCTAGGGTTAACAAGAGCTACCTCCATTATCTTACATCAAAGAGTCAAGGTAGATATACCCAAAGGTCATACATTCAAGATATGAAGCAATGGTGTCCAAATCTACAACTTGGATGGACACCCATAATGGTTCGACGGAATACTTTTGGCAATTTTCGCTTTAAGAGCATGTGGTAGCAAGTTAGAATGAAGTCCCAAGTGATGTACTTCATGGATATATTATGAGAGTAGTCACTGTAATAGCATTAGGCCTCTTATGAGCCTAAAGTGCCCGGTCGGCCATAATTTAAGTGAGTCCCAAGTGATGTACTTCATGGATATATTATGAGAGTAGTCACTGTAATAGCATTAGGCCTCTTATGAGCCTAAAGTGCCCGGTCGGCCATAATTTAAGTGAGTGTGAACACTTATGGCCATGTATATAAGTGAATATCTCTCATAATACAAAGACTCTCCCATTGTGCAATAGAGTCTTTCTCTTGCTAATCCTCTTGATAATCTCTCTCTAATCCATGCTAGTGAGTGTGTGTGAGTGAAGTGAGGTGAGAGGAGGGATGAGTACAAGTAGTGCAACGCAACGGTGTGACAATGCTCACGGGAGGTGTGGTGGAATTGCTTCTCAAGGAGTTGTGGAGCTTGGAGACCTCAACAGTTATGAGCTCAGCCAATGGAAAGATCCTCACAATAGTTGCGGTTCACCAGGTAATCTTCTTGTTGGGTGTGTTCCAAGAGGGGTTTGGGTGAGCCATAACATTCTCATGCAAGATGTACATCCCATTGCCTATGAAAGTCATAAGCTTAAACTAGAAGAAAGAAATTATAGTACTTATGACAACATTTCCATCTAGCGGGCCAAATTCCTTGATTAATTCATCGTCCTCCGCCGATTGGATCTCCACCTCTCCCTCAACCGGTAACTTGAACACTTCGGCAACATATAGAGGGTAGAATTCTTTCTTCTCACCTGAGGGTGGCATGATGACATTTGATTTTTGGAGCTACTCCAACTACTCTGCAGCTCTGAAATTATGTTGGAGCTCCTCCTAGGGCAGCTCCACAAATTGCTTTAGTCCGATCCGCTCCAGTCATTCAACATACTTATCTGTCTCCTTGTACAAGGTGGATGAGAGATACTCGAATTCCAGGTCTCTCCTTGGTACAGCCATCAAACTACCTGATATCTCCATGATTCCCCCTAATTATTTTTAGAATCTATCCATGAGTGTCCACTGCACGAGTTGCGAGGTCATTAATGGCCGGATTGAGGAGGGGCAAAAGTGATGTGACACATCTCCCTTTCCATCCATGTATCCTTTTTCGAGGTGACAACATCAATTTTCCCACCACCTCCATGTTGTTTTGCCAACTGGCTCCTTGTTCTCTGTGCACACTAAAATCATATTTACATAGGTAGTTCCTAATTCTAGATTTTGTTCTTTTCCATTTTCATTCTCTCTAGAATCTTGTCCCCCTTTCGATTCTTGATCCTGACTAGACTCGAATTTTGCTTGTTAAACATTCTTCAGATCTAGGCATGCTTTTCCTGCTGGGGTCCCTTCTTATCCTTGCATCCGTCCATGATAAGACTTCAACCTATATTCGATTTCTTTAGTCTTTCACCATCCAGAATTGCTAGCTCAAAGGTTCCTATCCCCGTTTTCTTGATAATTTTGAATGGGCATGTCCCTCTCATCTTCAGCTTTCTTGGGTGAGGTCCCATTCTTAACGAGAATACTATGTAGTCTCCTTTTATCTAGACGAATGAATTGCTCAATTATGTGCACTTTTGACTCTTTTGGAGAGAGTGTTTCTACCATGGCTATCTCGAGGCCTTGCGTGAGAAACTCCATGGGCACTACAACTTCCAGTCCATACACCATGTTGAAGGGCATAAGTCCTATTGCATTTTTGTACGCCGTTCTAAATGCCTATAATGCTAAGTGTAGCTTTGTGTCCCAATCAATCCTATTTTCATTTACCATCTTGACCAAAATTCCTTTTTAGGATTTTTGTTTTGGTGGATTCTGCTTGCCCATTTGCATGCGTGTAGTAGACTATTGACTTGTTATGTATGATCATATGTTGCTCTATCAACTTCTTAATCACTTCATTGAGGAAGTGGCTCCCTTTCTGACTATCTCTATTGGGCACCCGAATCTTATCATGATAGTTTCGTAAAAAAAAATTTGCTACTAACAATGCCTTACAGTCTTTTAGAGCCTTGGCTTCTACCCATTTTGTGCAGTAATCTGTAGCCACCAAGATGTGTCTGTTCCATGTTCTCTGATCTGCTAGCTTGAATGGGCCTACAAAGTCCATACCCCATTCTGGAATAGCTCTAGTGGCAATATTGGGGTGTGAGGCATTCTGTCTTGCATCACTTGGCTGGCCTAGCCTCTAGCACATATCACACTCCTTTGCAAACTTGTGTGCATCTTTCAATGCCTTAGACCACCATAATCCCTCTTGGAACACTTTTTTCCATGTCACTTCTCCGAAAAAGTGCCCTCCACTTATTCCTTGATGTGCTTCTACTAGCACAGCCTATTGTTCATGCTCATGGATGCATCTTCTTAGGATCTGGTCAATGCCCATCTTGTAAAGATAACCTGCCACCATCATAAATGACTTCCTTCGGAGAGTCGGCTTTTTCCCCTCTGATCTTTATGGTCACCTCCATAACGGATGTGTCACGGTCGAGAAGACTGTTTCCACATTCCTACATTCTAGATTTAGATTTTCCATTTTCTGCACGAGCATCTACGCCAATCTTTCACTTGGCACTATGGCCTGGACCAAATTCAGTATTTGGTCTAATGTGATGTTCAGCTTCATCTTGTTGAGATCCTCCCACAGGTCATATTCCTTTACGGGGTTGTTGCTTTTCTCCTTGTCATAAATGGGCATACTCTAGCCTCTTTACACTCTTCCTTCATTCTCCTTTGCTTCTTTTTCTTTTTCATGACCTTCCCTTATCAATTTTCCTATCCGGACTACCTCCAAATTTCTTTCCACTTCCTTTTTCTAGACACTTCCACTGCTATGGGCTGTAATGGGCTCCAATTGGCACTTTAGCATCCTTTCTTAAGTCACTTTATCATTGCATATTGGCTTCTTGCCTGTTGCAATTTCTTCCCTCTTCTTGACTAGGCTTGTCCTATCCGGATCCACATCAGCATATGCTCTCCCAGGAGTGGGCTTTCCTGCATTGTCCACACCATCCCTTCTGCACTCTGCACCAACTTGGTGATATTGAAAGATGTGATCTACATTAGTTGTAGGCACACTACCTTAGGTGGGTGGTTTAAATACTTGGTAAGCTATGGGACTATGATATGATTAATCATTGTCCCATAGTGGTCCAAGGTGATCTTAGATATCTTAGTCACCTTTTGGATATGTGGTGGAAGATGATCATGTGGAGGCAAGTGGCATGCCCACTTGATCTAGGCGCCACCCCTTGGCTTGATGTATAAATAGCCCTACACCCTATGTGGGTAGACACTTCCTTGTTGTAGCCTTTGTGGCGTATTCCTTTGGAGAGCAATAGAGAAGTGAGCCTTTGTGGCAACAATACTCTAGTCATTATCTCTTGCTTATGCAAGAATTTTTTTGTGTGAGTAGTCATCTATTCTAGAGGCAAGCTTTCTATGGTTGCTCTCTTGTGAATAGATTGGGAATAGTCCTTGTTAACATTTATGTTGTCTCTTGTAATCAAGGAGTTCTATATTTGTGATTAGCTTATCTTATAATGTTTGCTAACCACTCTTTTAGCATGGTATCAGAGCCCCCCTTCTTGGGAGTGTTCCTTGTCACATAATGGGAGAGGGAGCATTTGTGAATCTAAGTGTTATGGGCAACCTCTTTGTGTTGGAGGTCATTTTTCATTACTCTAACTAAGTGGTATATTTAGAGTGATTAAGCCTTCTGAATCATTATGTGAGAGAGGGATTAATAATCCTTGTGATTATCTAGTGGGTATTGTACATCTATTCATTATATTGTGTGTGGCAAACATAGAGTGAGAGAGGGAAAGCATTAACTAGAGATGTATCATTCTCATCAAATCTTTTGAGTGGCACAATAGAAAGGTGAGAGTTGTTTCAAGTATTCCTTAAGAGTCATAAGAGAGATACATCCTTGTGATTATCTAGTGGGTATTGTACATCTATTCATTATATTGTGTGTGGCAAACATAGAGTGAGAGGGAAAGCATTAACTAGAGATGTATCATTCTCATCAAATCTTTTGAGTGGCACAATAGAAAGGTGAGAGTTGTTTCAAGTATTCCTTATAAGAGAGATACATCCTTGTTTTTCTGAGTGAAAGAGAGTCTTCTTGAGTGTTAGAGAGAGTGAGAGGTGACTAAGGCTAAGTCTTATGCAACTCTTTGTTAGCTCTTAGATAGTGAGCTCAATCTACACTTTGTTGGAGTTTAGAGCGCTCTTTGCAGAAGTTGAGCACTCTCTTTGTTGATGGCGATGACTTGTAGTAGCACCAACTCAAGCTGAGTACTCAAAGAATTCAATAAACTAAGTGTTAACCTTATCTAGCAGCCAACAAGTAAAGATCTTAACTTTGAGAAGGGTCAACATCAAAACAGGCTAGCGAGATTTTGGGCAAACCAAGATGTCGAGGTGCAAGGACGGCCGACTGCAAACAATGTTGTAGGCTCAGAGGAAAGCAACTGGCTACATCCTTCTTCTTCTTTTGCGTGAAGACATCGAGGCTTTCCATCGTGTGGTGACTGGTTCTTATTGCTCTGAGAACTTGAGGCTTGTGCAAACAATGCACTAAGAACTTGAGGACCCTGCAAGTAGCAAGTAGCAAGCGAGGAACTCTGCACAATAGTAGCGCTCGATGACCAGCTTCAAACAGGACGTGGTGGTGTATGGCAGTGAGCTGTGCACTGGTGTTGTGGCATTAAAGAAGCAGTAGCGGACTACTTGTTTTTCATTGGGAATCTCATTAAGGTGGCAATTCTAGTCGACGGTTTGCAACGCTATCGGCCAGCCCGACTGCAAGTGATTCTTTCTTCTATTTTTGGTTTTAAAACCTTAGTTGGCATTGAATGCCCTTGTTACTATTTCTTTGAGAAATTTCCTGTGTGTGGTGTAAATCCCATTTTCTATGCATATGAGTTCACACTCTTTGTGAGTGGAAAAACAAGGGGAAAAAAACAAAGAAAAAGAATAAAAAAATCATTATAAAGAAGTCCTCCTTGTATGAAGGATTTTCATCCATCAGTGGTCCATGGTTCTCATGATGAGAAAAGATGGCATCCTCATGTGAATCCACCAATGTAGTAAAACCTAAAGAGAGATCTAAGAGCAAACATTTGAAAAAATCAAAGAGCTTTGTCACTAAGGGGAAGGAAGTTCCATCTTATTATAGTCCAACTAGGTCTTGGGGATTCACGGGTTTTTTAAGTAAAAATTTAGACTTGTATGGTGAGGGAGACTTCTTTGTGAAGCAAGAAGTGTAGTAGTACTCTTATCTTCTTTTGTTGTACAAAACCCTCATCTATAAAGGATTCAGAGTTTCTTCTTGATCTTCCTACTTCATGTTTTGAAGCTCCTGGTGCTCTCCTTCTTGGTTCCTCAATGATTCCTGATTCTGTCATTCTTGGTGGTGCGAAATTCCTTCTGGAAGTCTTCTTGGATGATGTAGTTGCCCTTCACTCCCTCCAGCTTCGAACTATCTGTGGCGGTACCGCATTGCTCTATTTGAGCTCCCTTCATTCTCCATGCACTATCCATTGCACTCCTATAACTCCCTTGTGAACATACCTGACACTAGTACGTGCACACTTCCTTTCTTGATTTACCTCAAGTAGCTTTTTTATAAGGGCTTAACGTGCAAGATTGACCTTAGAACTAGCCTCTACCTTCCTACTCCCCCCTTCTTGTGGCATCCCATTCCCTAGCAGGATTGCCAAAAGTGCCGATGTCTAGTCAAGACCTAGCACTTACATAGTTCCAAACTACCTAGTAGGCTCCTGAAGAGCGACGACTAATGCAATTGTGCCCAATATGCGATAAGCCAACACTAATACGTTGAGCTACCCGTTTGCCT
This sequence comes from Cibotium barometz, assembly GCF_041138505.1. Lineage (NCBI taxonomy): Eukaryota > Viridiplantae > Streptophyta > Polypodiopsida > Cyatheales > Cibotiaceae > Cibotium > Cibotium barometz. Next base: position 43,065,766 of record NC_141055.1, read on the forward strand.
AATCTAGGGGAGTTAATTGTGATAGTAAGCAGGTTAGTTCCCAGGTCCGTCATGATTCTGGACCGAAGTTCACGTCTAAATAGGAATGCACTTAACATAGAATGGATGTAGAATAGACAGAACTATGCACAGCAGAGTAAAGACAAGTTAGAGACCAACCCCTTTAGCATTCTTTATTAGTATTAGCTTGAATAATACAATGCAGTATAATTGCGAAGCTCAACTCATTTCCTCTGTACTCAATTATTCCCAAATAATTTTCCCTTTGTTGCTTACATCCATCTGGGTACTACCCATTTCCAAGAAACTGTTACTAGTTTATTCCAAAACAAGAAGGCTCAAACCATCATAGTTTGTTGCACAATGGATCAGTCTAGGCGGCGACCTTGGCAGCAGCCAAATGAGCTGGTTGGCTGCCAACATTGTGCCATAATGGTTGCCTTTTCTTTTAGAAGAGATTTTGTATTACACAACCTTTAAAAAAATTTATATTGGAGGAAATGCATCATCCAGCATACAAGGTGTTTCTACTACTTTTTTACGATTAGTGTGTATAAATTCTTTTGGCCTTATCTTAAATAAGATGTAGCAAAATTTATGGGGTTGAATGCTCTACTTGTCAAAAAATTAAAATCTATGAAGGTAAGATCCAAGGACTTCTCACACCTCTACCAATCCCTAATGATACTTGTTGGGAACATGTATCAATGGACTTTATCACAAGTTTGCCTACTATATCAGGTCATAATGACATGATTTTAACTATAGTAAACTGTTATGGCTCACCCTAACCCCCCTTGAAATAGATCCAACAAGAGATTACCCGTTGAACCGCAACTATCATGAGGATCTTTCCAATGGCCAAGCTCATAACCCTTGAGGTCTCCAAGCTCTACAACTCCTTGAGAAGCAATTCCACCGCATCTCCCACACGAGCATTATCACACTGCCGCATTGCACTACGTGTACTCGTCCCTCCTCTCACCTCACATCACTCACACACACTCACTAGCATGTATTAGAGAGAGAGATTAGCAAGAGCAAGTCTCTATTGCACAATGGGAGAGTTCTTTATATTATGAGAGATATTCACTTATATACATGGCCCCATAAGTGTTCACACTCACTTAAATTGTGGCCGACTAGGCACTTTAGGCTCATAAGAGGCCTAATGCTATTATAATGTCTACTCTCATAATATAACCATGAAATACATCACTTGGGACTTCATCCTAACTTACTACCACACACCCTTGAAGCAAAAATTGCCATAAGTATTACATAGGAAAATTGGAGGCGCCCATCCAAGTTATAGATTTGGACACCATTGCTTCATATCTTGAATGTATGACTTTTTGGTGTATCTACCTTGACTCCTTGATATAAGATAATGGTAGTCTTGTTAATCGTATAGGGAATGGGTTAACATTTCCGCTTTCCTGATGTCGATCTCGTCCTCGTGATCACGTCGAAGACCCTTATGTGGGGTGAATTGACAAGCTTTATTGAATTGACAGCTTTCCATGGTCATTGTTCCTCCAGAAGGAATATGAAAGGCTAGTTAGTGAATGAAAAGATTAGAGGTTAGCGAAAATTCCTAATGGGGTGAGGGGGTGGGGGTTTTTTGCCAGTGATTGCATTTTTATATTTTTGTGAGCTGGTTTTTTGGGTTTTTTTATCACTTTGTTATATAGCAATCATAAGTAGAGTTACATGGGATTTGTGTTAGTTGGGAAACTAAGAGATGTTAATAATGGGTGAGAAGAGAAGGAGGAGCCGGAGGAACATAGACAAAATCATCATAATGATATTGTGATTCTCAGTTCCTCATTTGATTCATTGAAGTGACATTCATCATTTAAATAAATTGGCCTTTGAGATGAAGCCCCTTTTTGTGGTAGGATTCTTGTCAAATGTTGTTAAGCAAGACATGTTCCTGCATGCTTCTTCCCATGTGCTTTTTATGTTTTTATGTATATTTAAGTGCTCTATGAAGCAGAGATACATAAAGTACATTAAATGAGTCGAATGGACTATTATTGAGCTGTTGTTGTTGAAGTAGCAACTTATTGGCGACGCATGAAAGAATTACGTCAACTTGAGAGGCTTAGATAGATATCTTCACCAAGGATTAGAGATCAATATGTTGTGAAGATTTGTGTTTGGAGAGGTTTGCAATTTGAAGGAAAGTTCTAGGCGATGGGTTATACCATTAACTAGGCTTTCGCCCACCATGGCCCCTCCATCCAGAGATGTACTTGGAAGGTTATCGATGATGAGGCTTTGGTGCATATGTCCTCTAGTGTATGAGTATGGATATGTACTCATGGAGTAGCCTGCTACATTAACTTTAGCCAAAAGAATAGTAAGCTATAAGCTTAACAAAAATGTAATGGCTATTGAAGATCGTTGTTGGGAGTTGCTTGTGATATTCTACCATTTTTAGGTATTCCATATGTGTGACTCCCTTGTGTTTGTGTCTTTTTTCTTCTCTTTTTCTTTTTTTGTTACCACCTGGCAAGCAATAGGTTCTTGTGTCTACTCTCCTTTTTGAGAGAATAGGTCTTACGTCTGCCGCGTAGCTTCTGCACTTATGCTTCTCATCCAAAGGGGTGAAAAGAGCATTGTGATTTTATCTTTGATGCACTCATAAGTCTCTGCTTACAGACGTGGGAATTGAATCTTGAATTTGTGGCTCAAGTGTTGTCGAGGTGGTAGGTACAACATCTGGTTGGTTGCCTTTGGGTTTGAATGAACACTTAAGCTCTTATGTATTTATTGAGTGGCTTGCTTAGTGTGGCTTAGGTTTCCATTCTTGTCGAACTTTAGGTGAAGCTATTGGGTTTGAAGGTGTTGGTGAAGCATTTCTTCCTTTGTTCGATCTTGGCAACCATATGATGGAATTACCATCATAATACCTTTATTATTGAAGCACGTTCACATGCACCCATCTTTGATGAACATTAGGAGTTAATGGTTGATGCCTTTGGTGCTGAGGTTTCTTTCTTTGTGCAGGCTTAGGAGACTTTTTGATGCGCTTGGGAATCCAAGCTTTGGTATTTCCTTGGTAGTACCCTTGTGCTTGTAGTAATCTTTTTGGTACCCACACTTGTTGAGATGTTGAAGTTCTTTGAGGAACTCGCATAGGCTTTTGTGGACGATGTTGTGGAGTACTTTTATTTTTCCTTGGTCTCTGAGTGTTGCATTGAGAAAGATGCTTTGATGATCGAGGAACCCAAATTGGATTGATGCCTTCATAGTAGCGTTGGGCTACAAGTAACTGCTTTTCCACCCACATTTTGATACCATTAAGATACCTTGATTTTGGTTTTCTTGGTGGAGTTTTCTTTTTAGTTGAAGTGGAAGGTTTTGGGCCCTCCTTCACATTGGTTGGCGTTGAGTTTGCGGTTTCGAGACTCATGGACGTTGTTGTCGAATGAGGCTTGAGTCTCTTATGGAGTGGCTATTGATGATGATGCTTTTGAGCATGCAACCGTCTCCTTTGGTGAGGCTGGACAATGAAGAGGCTTTGGCTCTTGTGCTCTTCCCTTAAGTCCATGTTTAGAGATAAATGGTTGTGCTTGGGGAACTTTTTCAGGAATAGCTATTGATTGTTGTGAGGTTTTGGCATTGAACTCCATTGATGAGGATGGAGTGGAAGGGGTAGATGCATTTTTTGAGTTGGTCAATGACGCCAATAGGTCTTCATGTAGAAGGGCTTCTGAGGAAGGGGCTTGTAACTTTTTGCATTCATCATAGAAATCCATTAGGGTTGTACCCTCTTCTGTGCAGTATGGTATTGTCAACTTTGTGTCATTGACCATCATTATGACCCTATCGCTACCAAAGCACAGTGGTGCTTGGGCAGCAATAGTCCATTTTGTTGAAAATGTGGTGCCTAGATGCACAAGGAATATGTATCAAGGGGGGGTGTGTGAACGTGTGTGAACAACCTCTAGTGGAGATGATATATTTGAGATACTGTGATATGTTGAGGTGGCATGACTTGTGTCCACACCTTATTGTAAGCCTTGGCTATATTAGAGCCACTTTGAAATGAATGGACAACACCACTTTGCCTTATCCAAGTCATGGTTCCTTGATTATGCACTCACAAGGTGATTAGTACACTTATCTCCTACTCCTCATGCACTAAATCATGGCATTCCTCACCTTCTATCCACTATAGCTTCTTCCCCTCTCATTTGTTCATGCTCACACCTCTAATTTCAAGTTGGTATCAGAGCTTCAAGGTCCTTGGGAATCATTCCAATCTCCTCAGTCATCATCTTACACCATAAGCACTAATATGGTGCTAATCACATCTTAATTTTTTCAGAGCTTTTTGATTCAAACTACCGCTGGCTACAGGGCACACAAAAGCCCTAACAAAATTAGGGAGCCTTGTCCACTTGAAGGTTGCCATTATGCACACAGTTTGGAAGCTGCATCCCACGATACAGTCACCGTTTGTGCACGGTACACATCGATTCAATCTAATTCCATCTAGTCAGACGTGCGCCCCGACTTGCTCTACAAGCCTGTAAAAGGGTTTGAGCTATCTCGATGAGAAGAAGGAGAAAACAGTGGTTCTTTAGACCTACCCCCTACTGCCATAGCCATTTTTTTGGAGATATTGTGAGTATATTTGACGAGTGGATGCTACCAAGCTGAATTGCCTTACAAATCAGTAGTGGATATGGCTGTATGTAAGCTTCTTTCACATTAGGGCAACTTGTCATAATTCACCTTGTGCTATTCATTGTTGTAAAGGGTAGACATTGGCGAGTACCTCCGCATAGACAGGGACTTTGGTAAGACCCCCTATTCACCATGACCCAATATGAAATCATCAGGTTTAATGGGGTGGGATTTCACACATGGCAGTCAAAGATCATGTATGCATTCATGAAGAAAAATCTATAGGGTATAATTCAAAGGAGGGATACTCAAGCAAGCATAGGAAGCACATGGAATGAGAAAAATGAGAGAGCATTGGGACTCATAGCACTTGCATTAGATGGTGAGACAATTCATCGTATCACTGGGATTGAGAAGGGCAAGGAGGCATGGGAAGAGCTAAACACATTGTTTGGTACACAAGCAAAGCACTCCAAATTTTACTTGCTTATGCAATTGTATCAACTCAACCTAGGTAATAGTCTTGATCTAACAAGCCACATCAACAAGTATAAAAGTATCAAACAACAACTTGCTACCATTGGTAAAGTACTTGATGATGATGAAGCTAAAGCTATTTTGCTTGCTAGTTGTGAAAGGAAAGAAGAGTATGCCAACATAGTTGAAATCTTGTCTAACAACTCTAACTTAACCTTAAATGATTTACAAGCTTCATTGCTTGATTATCATGAGCAAAAGATGAAAAGCAAGTATGAAAATGGAGCGTCCTCTTCAAGGGACTTGGCACTTTATTGCTAGTAAAAGGGAATTTAAGCCTAGATGTAATCATTGTGGCAAGTTGGGTCACACAATCAACATACGCAAGTTCAAGAGAACAAACCAAAGCTTGAATGTATAGTGTGTGGGAAACTCGGACACATGGAAAGCAACTGCTAGTCAAAGAATCAACCTCAACAAGAGTGTGGTAGAAGCCTCCTATCCAGGGGAGGACACTAAAATACTTTTTTAAAGCTATGGAATTTCACCTACCCCTTGTACTATTTGTATTGTTTGTACCCGCTGGCACTGATGATGTGGCCATGGTAAATTGTGTAAGGCCAAGATGCCTAGTTGTATGTTAGGTCAAGATGCTTATGATGTGTACCTCACGCCTAAATGTGTCCTAGATGGAACCAAGGGGGGGTGTTGAAAATGTGGTGCCTAGATGTACAAGGAATATGTATCAAGGGGGGGGGGTGTGAAGGTGTGTGAACAGCCTCTAGTGGAGATGAGATATTGTGATGTCGAGGTGGCATGACTTGTGTCCACACCTTATTGTAAGCCTTGGCTATATTAGAGCCACTTTGAAATGAATGGAGAACACCAGTTTGCCTTATCCAAGTCGTGGTTCCTTGATTATGCACTCACAAGGTGATTAGTACACTAATGTCCTACTCCTCATGCACTAAATCATGGCATTCCTCACCTTCTATCCGCCATAGCTTCTTCCCCTCTCATTTGTTCATGCTCACACCTCTAATTTCAAGTCATTTATGCCCCAATATCAAATCTACTTCCAACACATACTCAACCACAAAAAACTTGCAACAAGTAAGGGGGTTAGTTTCAACATACATTGTATGTTCAAAGTACCCCAAACATGGCATGTTCAAGTCTCGTGTAAATGGAATTCTTTCAGGATGAGCCATGGTGAGTGTTAGTTGACCTAACAAATCCCATAACTTAAGGGTCATGAGATTGTGCTCTTGTTGTGGATAAATCTGTGCTTGGATTGTGGTGATTTTTTTGTAAAGTTCTAATCCAACCATAATTCTTGGGATATTCTCAATAAGATATGTTGGAAGTTCCAGCTCCTCCAAGGTCTCTTCTTCCCGTAATAATAATAGCAATTGCACAATGCATATAGGAGTGTGTAAGGTGACTGTTTCCATGGATTCATCAATTGAATATAATGAGTCACATATCCAAGTTCCACCAAGGATGACATCATACTTAAGAGAATTTGGGGTAACATGGAATCCAAATTCCACATTTCCACCGATTGTTTGAGTAGCATAGTTAAAGCAACCTGAAACTTCAATGTTTTGTCCATTGGCACCTCTTGCAAGACCATTGTCTTTAGGGATGATTTGAGGTTATCCCAATGACACCTAAGTGTCTATTATCATGATGTTATGACTAGCTTAAGGGTTAATCAATGCGTATTTGTGCTTAAAGTAATTGCTCGTTAGGAAAATCCAACCATACCATGATAGAATCTTCAAGAGGAACCATGGATGTTTCAGTTTCTATTCCAACTTCAGATCCCATTTCGGTGTCATATTTCCATTCACTTTCATCCACTACTTGGCTTTCAGCTTTTTTAATAGTACCCAAGGTGTACAATGGCACACTCGGTCCTCTTACAATTTTAACTGAGGCCTGTTTGGAAACTTGCGAATCCTTACAGTCATGTTCTATATAGCTCTTTATGTCTTGGTATAACTCATGTTTAGCCTTTTAATGGTGCAAGTGTTGACGCTATGCTAACTGCGCCATGAGAGAAAAGCACTCCTCCAAATGAGGATTTGAGGGACTGCTTTAACTTCGTAAGGGACACATCGAATTCCTCACGTGCTTTTTTAACCGCATTAATCGTGCAATCTGCCTCTACTGACTCTTTAAGAGAGTACGTCTTCCTTTTGAAAGAGAAAGACTCCTTTGGTTCTTGTATTTGGGTTGCTTTTTAGGTTTGACATTATGAGGTTCAATCATAACCAATGATCCTGTATGACACTCAATAACGCTAAGCATGCTCTCCTGAGCTCGCCTTTTGTGTTCCGCATATGTCATGTGATTATGATTTTCAGTCTAGGGTGGTTGGGCGGGTTCCAGTTTCTTGATTGGTCTGTGAGGTGCACTAAGTGACGAATCAAAACTTGTTTCATCCTCACTAAGTGATGTACTAGAACTTGTATCGTTTTCTAACTTTCCTTGGATTGTCAAGTTTTCATTATGTTTGCCCATGTAACAAGAACGAACATTCTTTTTTGATTTTTTATTCTATGTCTTACCAATGGGTTTTGTGCTTTGAGTGGTAGCCTTTGAGGTGGATGCTTCTCCATCATGTGTAGTTTTTTGCTCTATTGGGTTATATCCTACACAGGCTCTTTTCCCCCGTTCTTCACTTCAATTGTGGTGTTGATAGTTTGTTGCCCCTTATTTTTCTTGGGTTTAGAAGGTTTTATTTCCTCTTTTGGCTTGTGTTTTAAAACATGCTCTTCTACCCATTTCGAAGTGTTTTCTTTTGCATTCTTTCTTGCTGTTTCTTGTGCCTTGGCTTGTAAACGTGTAAGCACATTCAAAGGTACCGTAGACAATTGCTCGTTTTGCACACTTAAGATATTAAGAGTTGTATTCTATGAGGTTGCAGTGAGGCAACTCGCCTTGGGAAATCTTAGAATATGTGATCGATGCCACATCATTTACATATGGGTTGCAAGGTGTTAGTGATTGTGGGCATGGAAATATTCCAAACTGTACAGTTTGCTACTTTGTATGGTCCACGACAATAAAAACACTGAAATGTTCGTTGAACTATTTCTTGAGCAGTTTCGACCATTTGAACTGTGTTTGGTTGGGACACAAGAGATGGAGATTTTAAGTTAATTGTAGATGAATTAGGACATTGGGGCGTGTCATGACTAAAGGTTTTGCAATAAATGCAATACAAAAAAATAGGTGCCTTGTATGCACAATGGAGATTTGGATGGACGTAGTGATTGTATTGAACACAAGGCATCTCGCCCATCACTTGGAGAGGCATTAAGAATGTTTGGTTTTGAGGGGGCTCATCCTCTCTTGGAGATTCTGGTTCAAAATTTCTAGGCAAGGTTGCGTAGAATTTAGGGAATGACAATTCCAAAATCAATTTTTCTTTAGCCATTGCTTCACTTGGTTTAGATGAAGAACATCTCGTATCGTGATCATTCTCCATCATGTTGTCATCTAAACATATTGCTTCTTTACAACATTAATGGAATGTTTCCGGATTGGATACAATGATCAAGTTCTGTAAGTTATTATTCTTTAAGCCCATCATGAAACATCTCTTCAATTGAGCATCATTTAGTTTCTCTCATGGCTCACATCGTGAGTCTAAGATTTTTATCCGAAGGATAAAATCTCTAATGGTTTCATTTTGTTTTCGCTCAATTGAATAGAGTTCTTTTGCTACACTCCACCGATCACCTTATCTTGAAAAGCTGTGGATAAAGGTTGTTCTCAAAGTCCTGAAGTTTGCTTGATCGCACACCGACATCAATGTGATGAACCATCGACTAGCCTTTCCCACTAAGGATATGTTCAATACATGTACCTTGGTGGGGCAGTTTGAATTTCCAAAGGTTTCACATCTTTGTTCAAGCATTTGTATGAATTGAACAGGATCAATTGTTCCATCATATTTGCCCATGACTTTGGAAATCTGTACGGCCGTGTTTTTGTATGAATCACTAAGTCCCCGTGTGAGTGCTAATGTGGGTAGGGACTCACTTAAACCTTGGGCGACGCCCCTTCCTAGATTAGTCAATACATCTAAGGTGTGGGTATCTAGGGGTTGCAAAGGGTTGGAGGCTTAGGACTTGTATGATAGTGCTAGGTAAGGGGCCAAATCCTAGAGCGATTGATGTGACAGTGGGTGTAAAACCCGATGACACGCTCATTGTAGGCATGGCAAATGGAATGGGGAGATGCATTTGGGGCATAGACCTCAAGGGCTCAAAGATATCAGCCATTGGGTTCAGTTTTGGTGTAAGGCCACGTGTTGCCATATCTTGACGTTGTCAATTTCTTACAGCCCGTTACTTACAGCCTCAGGAGGCTTGGCGTACCCTTCACTGGGTCAAACGAGTGTCTGTTTGTCCTAATTAGCTTAAACGCTACACGCACGTAAACGACCTGAGATATTTTTTCGAAAAAAGTGCATGCCAGTAGTATCCGAGATGGAAGAGTAGGTCTCAAAACCTATTTTCCATCACTATCTCAAGATAAATTTTTTTTCTAGAAAGGTTTTCCCTGTTTTGCAACCCGTTTTCGAATGTGTTCCAAAAGGAATTTGAAAAAACTCTGTATGAGAGAGTTGTAGTATTTTTGGAGTACTACAACTATGTCTCTTTGAGTTTTTCATGATTTCATCGTTTAGACACCCAAAAGTAGCCTGAATATGGTTTGAAATCGTTTTCGGGTTGTCGGGTGATTTTAGTACTTTAAGGGTCGTTTTTTGCCTCGATTTTTGGTTCAAATTTTGAGACTGTTGGTCGGAGGCCAAAATGATGGATTTTGCCCTTGGAAGCTCAAGACCAATTTCGAAGAGCTCGATGCTGACTTTCCGATGAGCACTAAAGCGCGTTCGTCGGATTCACAATTTAGGAGATATAAGCCTCCAAACATGGCTGTTTTTCAGACTCCCTTTCATGACAAACCCCCTTTCACAACGTGAACCAGCAGGGTGCAGTTCACAATGTGAAGTGGACTTCAAGAATTTTATCAAATTTGATTTTTTTTTTGTTTAAGACCTTAAGACGTGAACCGCTTAAGGCGTGAGACCTTAACGCGTGATGCGTCTGATTTTTTCTTTTTTTCTTTTTTTCTTTTTGCATGAGACCTTAAGACGTGAACCGCTTAAGGCATGAGACCTTAACGTGTGACACGCTCGATTTTTATTTTTATTTTTATATTCGGGCGTGAGACCTTAAGGCGTGAACTGCTTAAGACGTGAACTGCTTAAGACGTGAACCGCTTAAGGTGTGAAACCTTAACGCGTGAAACGTTTGATTTTTTTATTTTTTATTTTTGGCGACACGGGGACTGTTTCACAACGTGAAACAATAGGTGTGGTTCATGGCATGAACTCAATGGTTCATATATTTATTTATTTTTCAGGAATGAGACCTTAAGGCGTGAACTGTTTAAGGCAGTTCACGACGTGAACTGGGTGGCTCACATATTTATTTTTATTTTTATTTTTTCAGGTGTGAGACCTTAAGGCATGAACTGCTTAAGGTGGTTCACGGCGTGAACTGGATGGTTCACATGTTTTTTTTTAATTTTTCGGGTGTGAGACCTTAAGGCGTGAACCGCTTAAGGCATAAAACCTTAACGCGTGAAATGTCTGATTTTTTTTATTTTTTTTATTTTTTTTATTTTTCAGACATGAGACCTTAAGGCGTGAATTGCTTAAGGCGTGAAACCTTAATACGTGAAACGTCCAATTTTTTTATTTTTTGTTGGAGTCTAGAGGAAAATTCGAATTTTCTTGTTTAGAGGAAATATTGTTTGAATTTTAAATTAGGGAGATATGGACATTTTCCCAAAAAGGCAAGTGGGAATAAAAAAGTCAACACTTTTATGACACACCCTTACACCCTTCATAAATGATCCCCAAAATGAATAATTTGATAACTCATTAGCATCATTTCATTCAATGCTCATTAGCCTTAATGAGTTATGTAAAAAAAAGTGCTTAAAAATTAATCAACAATTAATCTTATCACTAATCTTTTCCCTTTTTAGACTAATCAAGGTTTCTATTTAACCTAATTAATTCACACCATCATTGGATAGAGCATGAAATTGATAAGCTATGTGTATCAACTAATGTGTAAATTAATCTATAATTGGAAATTAATTAAACTCTTAATTTTAGTCTCTTCTCTTTATGCAAAATTAAGCAAAAGAGAGAAAAATTAAGTTACTCCTAATGTTTGCTAACACCCTAATGCATACAATTCAAACAAAAAACACACAAATCAAGTAAAAATTAATGATTGTAGTTCTATGTTTAACCTTAAAGAAAGCTACAATTCACTAAAGAAAGCGACAATTCACTAAAAATTACATTCTATTGCATTTTTTGATGCAATGGAAACAAACAAAGCCTAATACCCTTTGTGTGCAACCCCTAGGAACATTAAAAACCACATTAACAACAACAAAAATAATAAATTAAACAAAAAACATTCTTTACAAAACAAAAAAGAGAGCTATTTCTCATAAAATCACACACAAATCACCATCAAAACCACATCTTTTTCATGGGAAACCATTAATCAAGACAATGGCAATGGGTAATGCGTAGATTAGAGAAAAACAATGGAAAAAGCCAAGGGATGACTCCCCAGTAGCGGCGCCAAAAATGTTATGGCTCACCTTAACCCCCCTTGAAACACAACAAGAATTACCTGGTGAACTGCAACTCTCGTGAGGATCTTTCCAATGGCCGACCTTATAACCCTTGAGGTCTCCAAGCTCTACAACTCCTTGAGAAGCAATTCCAACATGTCTCCTGCGAGTGTTGTCACACCAGCGCATTGTACTACTACGTGTACTCATCCCTCCTCTCACCTCACATCACTCTCACACACACTCACTAGCATGCATTATAGAGAGAGATTAGCAAGACTCTATTGCACAAAGGGAGAGTTATTTGTATTATGAGAGAGCAAGACTCTATTACACAATGGGAGAGTTCTTTGTATTATGAGAGATATTCACTTATATACATGGCCATAAGTTTTCATACTCACTTAAACTGTGGCCGACCAAGCCCTTTCGGCTCATAAAAGGCCTAATGCTATTACAATGACTACTCTCATAATATATCCATGAAGTACATCACTTGGGACTTCATCCTAACTTACTACCACACGCTCTTGAAGCGAAAATCGCCATAAGTATTACATAGGACCATTAGGACGCCCGTGTGAGGTGGGAATACTATCCAAGGCCCTTGGTGCCTTGGGGGTATGCTAGCCCACACGCTGAGGAAATTGCATCTTTATGGGGATGAGGTGCAAGGGAGCGGCATAGCATAAACCCATGTTAGGCACACTAGAATGCACTCATGCACTGGGTAGGCAAGTTAGGCCTCTCGTGTTGCAGTGGAGGTTCATAGGTGCCAAGTGCCCTGGGGGATGCCCTCCCCACCTTGACGGGCGATCGGGCCGAAAGGTGGAAACGGGACCAAAAATGGTGGAAACGGCGGACCGGAGAGTGCCCCAGGGGATGCCCTCCCCACCTTGACAGCGATCGGACCGAAACGTGGAAACGAGACCAAAAATGGTGGAAACGGCGGACCGGAGAGTGCCCCAGGGGATGCCCTCCCCACCTTGACAGCGATCGGACCGAAACGTGGAAACAGGACCAAAAATGGTGGAAACAGCGGACCGGCGAGCCGTGCCGTGCCGACGAGCCGAGATATGACCGGCGGGCCGGCGGATCATGGATGGAAGGTAAGTCCCGAGCCTAGGCCGTGGGAGCTGGGCCGGGCATGAAGGTAAGTGATCGGTGAGACCTGCAAGGAAAACGCGCCAGACGGGCTGCCGTTTCCACCGTTTTCAGTCCCGTTTTCACGTTTCAGCCTAATCGCCACCGTCAAGGTGGGGAGGGCATCCCCTGGGGCACTTGGCACCTAGGAACCCCCACTGCAACACGGGAGGCCTAACGTGCCTACCCGATGCGTGAGTGCATTCTAGTGTGCCTAACATGGGTCCGTGCTATGCCACTCCCTTGCACCTCATCCCCATAAAGATGTAATTTCCTCGTTGCGGGCCAGCGTACCCCCAAGGCACCAAGGGCCTTAGATAGTATTCCCACCTCACAGCCCGTCCAAGTTGTAGATTTGGACACCATTGCTTCATATCTTGAATGTATGACCTTTTAGTGTATCTACCTTGACTCCTTGATATAAGATAATGATAGTAGCTCTTGTTAACCTTGACTCCTTGATATAAGATAATGATAGTAGCTCTTGTTAACCCTAGGAAATGGGTTACATGAACCGTTTAAGTAAGCAAGCCTATTTCTTACCTTGTAAGAAAACATTGACTTCTCAAAAACGAGCCGTGCGATTATGTTTATCAAACAAATTTTTATACATCACGGATTGCCAAAAGTTATTGTTTTTGATAGGGACTCTACATTTTGTAGTAATTTTTGGATCACTCTTTTCTTCAACTTAGGCACTAAGATAGACTTCTCCACTGCTTTCCATATCGAGAAACAAAATGGACAAATTGAGGTTACCAGTAGTACTATCTTGGATCTACTTAGAGCCTATGTTGCCCAATAACCTAATTCACAGGATACATATATTCATCTTTTGCAATTTGCATACAATAAGACTCCTCATTGTGCTACCACTCGAGCACCTTTCAATGTCATGTATGGAAAAGCATTGCCTATTTCAGCTACTAAACTTTCCTACAAAATTGAAGCTTTTGATCAATTCACTATTGATTTTAGTAGCATTTTGAATGATGTAAGACATTCAATTGCACATGCTCAAGAGCAATATGTTACGAATGCAAACCGTAAACGGCTATCTCTTTTGAAATTGGAGATTATGTACTTTTGAGAATTGAGAAACGTAGACTTAAGAGTGTTGAGAAATTCCCAGCCCATTAAGCTTACCCCAAGATTTTATGGACCTTTTAAGGCGATTCACAAAATTAATGATGTTGCTTACAGACTAGAATTACCTTCTCATTGGAAAATTCATTTCAGGTGAATTCGCTAAAACCTTTTAGGGAATCACTTCCCACTCATCTTGTGTATGAGGATCCACCTCTTATTGAGGGTGAGAAAAAAGTTTTGATTTGAGATACTATCATTGATTGAGAGATTACATCGACTCGTACTGGAAATCATTATATCAAATACTTGATGACTTTTTAAAATCATCCTCGTGAAGATGGAAGATGGGTGCCTAAGAAATATTTTCATGTCTTTCATGAGATCCTTCGTTCTTTTTAACAAACCTGCCAATTGAGGGTAATTGCAAACTCAAGCAAGAGGGAATGTTATAAGAATGTATTTTGAGCTCTCTTAAAAATAGTATTCTATCTTCTTAGATAACTTGGAAACACTTGGATTATCTTTCGTCATGCCAAATTATGTTAATATCATGGGTGATTCCATTGTAAATATTAATATGTTTGGTGTACATTGACGTATGTTTGGGGCCTCCAATGTTTGTTTCAGTTGGTTTGTATGATAGGATGATTTCATGGGTTACTTATGCTTGGCACATATGTGTGTGGTGATGGTTTGTATACTTATGAAATATTTGTTTACCAATTTATTGCTGGTTATTTTATAGGTGAAGAGGATTCAAAAGATTGAGGAGAATGCATATATTATTATTTAATGGCACACATTTTTGGAAACAAGCTTTGTATATATTTATACGAGCTTGTGCACATTTTGATTTAATTTGGAAGCTTAGATTTATCAAGTTAGACTTGAACATTCAAACTTTAATACTTTTGTAAAGCGTTATATGCTTTAACCCTAGCCTCAATTTATGGACACTCTATTTTGAGCATAAGAGAGTGTCGTGCAAGGAAAAGCAGCTTTTTGTATTTTTCAAGGCTATGGCCTATTCTTGGAATGAAATTATGTAAATACTCATGTGTGGGGAGAGGCCACACATATGAGGGGGAAAGATTGCACCCATTGTTGTGCCACTTTCATGAGCTAAGTATTTTGCATGTTATTTATTCAATTCTTGAATATGTTGAACATATGGTTTTTGATGAGGTATGTGGGTTGAATAATATATTTCTTACAAGTCTCTATATTCTCTATTTCCCTAGAAGTGAAATCGTGTTAAATAGATCCTTGACGAGGAGTTTGGGATCCTGGTTATTATTACACCTGGTATTCAAAGAGCCAAAGATGTGTTGAGAACACCTGACAGTGATCCATATGTACGGAGGTCTACGAGGATTAGATATCTAGTGGACATGCTAGATACGATTGGTATATGTATCCCATCATTTTGCATATATAGTCAAAGAAATATAAGAGATAGAGCCCACATGTTTTGAGGAGAAGCTGCCATGGATAGACTCAAGGTGTTCGATTTAGGAAATCACAACCATACCACATGCTTGAAAGGGTAAATAGTTATAACTTAATAATATTGGAAATTTACATCTCATCTCATGGTTGAATACTAATACAAACCAAACACTATGAGATTTAATAAACACAATGTGTTAACATGTACATTAGGTATTTTGGGTGCGTGACCATTATCATTTCTCACACACCGATGGGTCGTCCTCCACCTCCTTATTACAGACTTGCCATGCCAAGTGCGATTTGAACCCTCGAGACTTCAAAGCACTAACCACTAGGCTACGCGGGCAATGTACATTCTATATTTTTAAAACCCTCACCCTTGCATGCATGTCCTCTAGGGGATGTGAACGACACTCGATTTTTCACACATCCTAAGGGCATGCAAATATTTGAAACACCTGTGAGAATACCATGCAAGAAGCGTTGTGATATTTCGGTTCTTTTTTTTTTTTTCGGGTTTTGGGGGGAGGGGTGGTATGCCGCATACATAGAGCGCCATGATGAAATAAATGCGTTTTCTAGTCTTTCTTTTCACAGCCCATGCATGGAGTTAGATAGTTGCAAGTCCCAAGGATCAACACCAAATTTAAATCACAATAGCAAAGGGCTAATATATATATGTTACTATTCTACCCCCTCTATTCACTCTATGCCATTAATTAATTAATGGGATAAGGTTAAATTAATTAATTAACCTTTGCGTACCCGTGCCCAACTCGCCTCAACCACCCTCCCTCGCCCCAGCTTCCGTTGTGTTGCCCAGCAGCGAGCCCTCAACTCCAGCACCCTCTCCTCGTCCCTTTCGCTCTCCCCCTCGCCCTAGCCTCTTCTCGTCCCTCTCCCTCCCTCTCATTCCACACTAGCGTCCCCTCCATCTCCGGCTCAAGCACCTTTTATACCACTCGAAGTCGGCGTCCGATGAATTTAGAAGGCACTAGATTTTTGCCTAAGGTTATTGCAGCTTTAATTCTTTTGTTCGAAGGTTTACGCTCGCCCATTAATTAATTAATAGCAAACCAAAATTTTGGTGCCATATTAACACACATTTTATAGGGGGGAAAAAAAAAACAACAAAAGGCTGTTACACATTTAGGGTTTAGTGGTTAAGGTTCCTCACACCATTTATTCGGGCTTCCAACCATAAAAGGTTTTCTTGGCGAGGAGGCTGCTGCAGCTCGCGAGGAGGAACGATGGTGGCCCCTTTGGTGAAGCCCAAGATCATCAAGAAGCGCGTCAAGAAGTTCAAGCGCGCGCAGAGCGACCGCAAGATCTGTGTTAAGGTAAGGGTCGGTGAATCCCTACCGTTGATCGCGATTACGTATTCTCCTATGGAGCTTAGTCTGATATCGAGATTAGAGAGAGAGAGAGAGAGAGACAGAGAGAGAGAGAGAGAGAGACGTCTGCGAGTGTAGTGATAAGAGGGGCTTGATCTGTAGGGAAGCGCGAGAGTTCTTTTTTTTCGGGGATCTGTGTAAGAAAGAGTTTTCTATATGGACATGGAGATGTCTGTGTGTTGAGGTGGAGTAAGAGAGGTCTGTGTGTGGCTGTATGGATGTCTGTGTATTGAGAGAGAAAGGCTGTGTGCACAGAAGAATCTGTGTGGCTGTGTATACAGAGGGATATGTGTTTGTGGGGAGGCTGTGTGCAGAGAGAGGGATATCTGTGTTTGCATGGAGAGGCTGAATATCGAGAGGAAATAGTGCCTGTTTCTTAGTCGATTGGGAGAAGGGATTTATATTTGTAGAGCATACCCCCCCCCCCTCTCTCTCTCTCTCTCTGCTCTTACACCACACTCATCCAACTTAGGGTTATGCCGGTTTTATTTTTAGCCAAGCTGGCGCAGACCCAAGGGTATCGATTCTCGAGTCCGGAGGAAGTTCAAAGGATGCATCTTGATGCCTAACATTGGGTATGGGTCCAATAAGAAGACTAGGCATGTGCTTCCAAGTGGGTTCAAGAAATTTCTGGTGCACAACCCGGCAGAACTTGATTTGCTCATGATGCACAACAGGTCAGTGAGGAAATTATACTATGTAATTCATTTAGCTATCGGTATATTATTGAGGTACCTTTTAACATTTCATTTCCATTGTTTTCCTTCTTTCAAAACAGGAAGTTTTGTGCCGAGATAGCACATAATGTCTCAACATTGAAGCGGAAGTCCATTGTGGAACGTGCTGCTCAGCTCAACATTTCTGTTACTAATGCATCTGCCAGGCTCCGTAGCCAGGAAGATGAATAGGATAGCTGAATTTTATGGAGTAAAATGAGGCACGTTTAAGTTTTGAAGCAAATTTTTCATGGAAGAGCAATTTTTGGAAGTGAAACTGCTCACCCCAGTGGTGTAGTTTTGGATCCGCTCATTATGATTGACCTTGTTGTTTTAGTTGTGCTCTAAGCTGCATTTTATCTTTAAATATTCTAGTGTCTAGATTCAGTCCTCTCTTGGCTCAAAGGTTCATGGAGCCCATGGGCCAATCTTAACCGAACACTCCTAACTACTGTTGCTTGTTTGTTTTTGAAATATGGCAATGGTCTATTACCTTGGTTCTGCTTGTTTGAAAGCTAATGAAGGCCTTTCCAAACCACTCTATTGCCCTAAAGGTCTGTAGATGTGATGCCAGATGGAGGTTGAGGATGTTGTGTGCATAGAAGCCTTCTAAACTTATCTGTCCCATGTGTGAGAAATCTGGATGCATATGTGAGCCACCTCATCATCTACTTCCCTCGTAGCCATTCAAAGGTAAACCATCTTCTGCCTTCCGGACCCTGGTGTTTCTTTTTTCATGCCCTATGTAGTATTTAGATATTATGGTGGTATACATTGTATATCAGCTTAATGATTACTATATTGTGTTGTAGTTAGTGTATTCTACCATACTATAAGATATCGTATAAGTTTTGCCTATCTACAGTAAATACGTTAATTTACATTTCATACATAATTAGGTGGGTCTGAATGTCATTATTTGCTTCTTGAAAGAAATATATTCTAAGAGCCTTCATAAAGCTATTAAGATTAGCTTTACATGCAGTATAGTTGGATTATACCCCCCCCCCTCTCTCTCTCTCTCTCTCTCTCTCTCTCTCTCTCTCTCTCTGATAACTGTGCAGGAACCCATGCTCTAGTATGCGCCAGTGAACTTTCACTTATTGAAACAGAGATCTTTGAAATGTATTGATTTCTGGAGAAAAACTAAATTACAGGGACAAAGCGTCTAGAATCACATGGTACCTAGTTAACCCTTTGCTCAATACACCAAATCTTGCCAGGTCTCTCAAATAATTCCCTAGGAGATTCTACTCCCATCCAAATTCCAAGCAGGGTAGTGCCACTTCGTGTTGAAGAAAGGATTTTTGTTTTGTTTGAAGAGAATAACACATTTTCCCAGGGCTTACCTGGAGGAGTCATTCAAGAGAATCTAATAGTGGGAAACTTATGTTTACTCCTACACTCCGAGAGACAGAGAGAGAGGGAGAGGGTATTAACCTTGAAAACATGTGGAGTCTTGACATTTCCTTGTAAATTGGTCATGCTTACATTTTCTGGTGCATTTGTGAGCCTTGCTTCATGGAGTAGGGAATGGCCATTCCCAGCCGTCACCGTCTGCTGGGAGCATGACACCTCAGCTCCCATAATGGAAAAAAATTGAATGGTACAGACACTAATGCCACATCAGCAAGCAGAATCTCCATTGCGGTTTCTCAGGTGAAAAGAACCGGCTGGTTCAGAATCTGGTGGACCAGTGACCGTGACGGAACCAGAAGTCAAAGCCCTGAATGAGTTGGCTTTACCTCTCTCCAGTGCTAGATGCCCCCGACTTCCAGTGGCCAGCCTCCATTTCCACATGTCCAGTGGTTTATGTCCAGCACGATCTGGCATGGACTACATGGTCACGGTCAAGACACTCTACGTACTCAGTTATCATTTGTTCACACTCCCTCCTTAAGTCAGCAAGAGAGATTTCTTGCCCTTTTTTTTTTTGGTGGATGCCCTCTGCAAGAGATTCCTAGATTAACTTGTGCTTAAGCTTCTGCCATACTCTCGGTCTATACCACAGACAATCCACAAACTTGATCAAGTATTCTTACCTCGCTATTAGTCATCAACCTCATCAGTTAGTTCAATGAGGGGCAAGCGATCTGATTTTATATTTGGTCATCTCCTGGAATCTGTTTTTACTTATTGGGGGTAGGTTCGATGACATGCTTGAAGCTAGGTGTCCAAGAAGATTGTCTTAAGGCTTGGCCATTTGTGATGCCTAATGTTAAAAACTGTACTGGGAGGGCTCTTATCTTAAACGTATCAATGTGTAACTATGAAAACGGTTTTCCAATGTTATGGCATTTTGATTTATCTTCTTGCTGTAGAAACCACTTAGAGAATGATAGTATTGGGGTTATATTTGGGAAAAATGTTTTGACCGTGTGTTAAGCTATTGTTGACTACATGATGCAGAGATTCATTATAACTATTTATACAAATGTCCAAGATCCCTTTGCAATTAGTTAAAATTGCAAAATAAATATTATTTCAACTAATTAATGAATTTTGTTTTTCATTCATTGTAATCCTTTTTTTTTGTCCATTCTTTGATATTACTCATTATGAGAGTGTTGGAATTCTTGATAGCTATACGATTAGGGAGGTATTTGATGGGCAAAGAAAGAGGGTGAATCAAGTTTTTGGAAGATATGCATATATGTCTCTAGGCAACTATGTGGTTGGGAGAGGTACATCTCAATGCTAGAGTTTGCGCACACCAGTGCTAAGCATTCGATGATCGGTAATAGTTATTTTAGATCTTGTACATATATCAAATCTGCAATGTTGATGGGACTTGAGCTATTCAGTTTTATTTTGCAATTAGAGGTTTATGCAAGAGATTGATTTGTGCACGATTCTACCACCAGTGCTCAAGATAGAGCGCAGTTGTATGTTGACAAGAAGTGCTTGTCTAGGAAGTTTTTTGAGGGAATATGCTTGCATATTTGGTAGTACACAAGAGTTGTGGGGCATTGCAAGCGAGGATGGATTCCCTAGGTATGAGGAATTACCCAATCCTCGTGTGGATAGATAATGTGAGCTGCGGTAATTGTTTTGTGATTTCAGGTTGTCTGATTCCGTGTGAGTTGGAAAGTGAGGTTGTATGGATTTCCCGTAACTTAGATTTGGTTTTAATTTTGACATTTGTTTCACAGAGATAATCTTGTAGGAACTGTGGCTTGTGATTAAGCTAGGTGTGATGTAGGTAACCATGTGAAAATGTCAGATGTGTGAGCTTGAGCTTGGCTTCAGTTGTTTTGATGTGGTTAGGTAAGGCTTTTCAAGAATCCTTTCAGAGAGTGGAAACATCATAGGTGGGGAAGTATATTATGTACCCAATGCTAACCACATGGTAGGTGGGGCCTAATTTGGGGTTGATCCAAGACATACTTTGTTGACCTTCCATTCACAAGTTGCAGATCTAGGACATATACTTCGTTGACATAAAAAGGTCATACATCATCATCATAGCTTTTCGTTCCATTGTGGAGGATGGTACTTTTGCCTTTTGATTGACATAAGCTCATAGTATAGGTAGCCAGTTTTTGATTTTAAAAAATGGTTTTTTCCATTGATCAATATTTTCATGGAGCTATTGCATTACTCTTTGGTATGATAAGATCTTTGGGGTCTTTTATAAAAACATAATATATCAATCCATCTTTCTTTATGTCTCTCTTCTTTGCATGTGTTCGTTCATTTCTTGTTTGCAAAGGTATGTATTTGTGCAATAGATGAATGAAGGCCTAACAAAGTAGAGTGATATGTCTCTTGCTTGGGTGTGCGTTTTGGGTGACATAGATCCTTCTTGTGTAGAACCTCCATGGATTCTAGGCTTCTCTCACACACTATAGTGTGTATACCCATTTTTTCCCCTTTTCGAAAGCCCTCCTTCAAGGGCATGTAGTCCAGCTAGAAGCTACACCACTCTCACACACAACTCTACGATGTCGGGCTTAAACCCACGACCTCTAGGTTAGGGTGGATTGTGATGAGGTGAGTCACTCGAGCAGTGCTTTTGCTGACAATGTGTATATACCCATTTTGATTGTGGCTATTAAGGTGGTCGTGCAAGTAATCAATACATGTGTTTAGAGTATTGTTCATGTTTTGGTGCTTTGAATTGTTAGTTGAAACCACCTTAGTTAGTATATAGGTTTTTTGAAATTACACATTTGTTTGTGATAAATTTCCATAAAGAATACTCTTAGGTTAGTTTAGTTCTACAAGTAAGAAACATCGATTAAACTAATGCTTAATTAAGTTGCCTTTGGTGTTGCAAGCTCGAGCTCAAGTTCATATACTCAAGCTCAAGCTCATTCTTAACAAATACATACACAAATAAGAACATAACAACATCAATAATGTCCATCAACGTAACCTCCACTGTACTGCCAAAAATTCATGCTAAATTCAAGAAATACTTCTACTGATTACGTACTTAACTTTTTGCAGATTACCAAATAAAACTATGCATGAAAATATCTTCTTAGTTCAAGATATAATATCTAACATTCTCACATTAGGCACCCATAATCAACATTGTACTAATAAGACCCCCAAAAAAGATGCTAACCCTAGTTTTTAGTTTTGTTATAAAGGTAATTTGTATAGCTTGAAAAGAATTTGCAAAAAATCATTTTAAAGAAATTCTTTCTAAAAAATTTCTTCCAACAGAAAAAAAAATTAAAAGCTTATTTTAAAAAAATGTCATTCAACCTTTTGCACAAAGGTTTTTACTTTTTGAGTTTTTCTTTGAAAGCATCTTAAATAAATTTTTACACTCTATAAATATACTTTAAACATGTATATAATTTATTGGCATGTACCTTCCATCAATTGAAGACAGTTTTTTTAAATACATCTCTTTCAAAGCAAGGCTAATATAATGTAAACTCTTACCATACGTAGATGCGTACTAATTGAGCATACTTAATTAAAATATTTCAAAATATTCTTAAGTCATGTTTGTGTATGAAGCCATTTTTATGATTCAATTACAAAACTCTGCTATCAGTTAAATTGAGGTGGATTTAGGACAAAGATGGGGACTTTAAGTTATTCTTATTTAGAGTTCCATATTTATGTAACTAATATTTTCCCACAAAGCAAGCCTCCGTGCACACTACTTAATATCAAAGAGCACTGCTTTATCTAAAGCTTTTCCTTCCTTATAGATGTTAGAATCATGCAAATAGATCTTTGTTTGCATGGATCTTTCAACTCCTCATGTTTGTCTTCAAGTCTTGAAATTATTTTGGAAATGTTCTTAAGTACTTATCTTTGACTCATACAATGTGATGAAAATCGAATGAAAATTTTGATAAATTACTATCCAAATGTCTGGGCCAAGATTAACTTTGATCTATTTCCACTTATAAGTTCAACAACTTAAGTCTTTGAGAGACTTTATATATATATATATATATATATATAACTCTTTAGGGTGCTTCAAGACTTCCGCCTTAACTAGAAAGACCTAAATTTTTGAGCAAAAAGCCAAAAAAAATATATACGGAGTTTGCCAAGGCACCTCTTGAAGAATGTGCCAATGCCATTATTTTATTTAACAAAAAAACACTCTCTAATCCCTCTTACTAGGCTAAAAATATGCGGTGGAGAGCATACCGAGCCAAGCTAGCCTCCTTTTTGTTTTTATTAAGATTATATGATTCTTAGGCTGGCGATTAATCCAAAGAGGATTGTTGTTATCGATAATTACGCAGTAAAAAGTAACTTTGATGCGTTTTTCTTGGCCAAACTAAAGCCCACCAATTAAAAGAGTGTGATTCCTTGTTGCATAGCTTAGGAGCAAACCTTAATTGATGCCACACCCTCTACCGAAAGCTCCCCATTGCTTGATGCAACACTTCCATTCCCTTGGCAATCCCTTCCTTAATCACAGCTTGCAATACCCACCCCTTAATGCCTTCCTAATTCCAGAGAAAATAGATGTCCTCTTTTTAATTAACTCCTGATACCCATTCCAATCCTTTAATGTCTTCCTAATCCCCCCCAAAAAGCCCTCGCTAATTTGGGGTCCGAATGCCAATGGATAATCCGGAGGTGATTAATTCCAACCTGCCAACCAGAAGGTCAGGGATTAAGAGCACGAATAATCCTAGCCGATCTGCAGCTAATCCCAATTTCGATGCTTGGTCCAACTCAAGCCTGCAATCGATTTCCACACAAACATCAGTGTATGCGCCCACTTACATTCCAAGAAACATAGTAACATCAGATTGGTATGACTCAAGGAATGATTCAGATACATCAAATGGGCCATCTGTTGCTAATCGCGGGCAGAGGGTCAA
Organism: Cibotium barometz; assembly: GCF_041138505.1. Lineage (NCBI taxonomy): Eukaryota > Viridiplantae > Streptophyta > Polypodiopsida > Cyatheales > Cibotiaceae > Cibotium > Cibotium barometz. The sequence goes on from NC_141055.1 coordinate 43,089,673, forward strand.
TCTTAAGAACACTAATCCGATGGCACAGATAGCAGAAAATGGTCCAGTAGGCACTAATGTGGGCGCAAATCTCACGAGATCAAGCAGTGAGAGGTGTATTGCTCCAGAAGAAACTGGCTATGGGAGCTCGGGAGGAAAATCGAAGAGCGAAGCCTATATGAGATCTAACAGTGCTGTAGGTTACCTCTCTGATGCGCCGTCTGTTTCAAGCACAGGCTCTAGCAGGTTGCGAGGCAACGCGGCCCGTTTGAATGCTGGGATTCCCGCTCAAAATGGATTTTCAAATTTTGCAGCAGCCAACAAGAGGAGCTCGGCCGCGTCGAGCCCCCCGTTCACCAGCCACTCGGAGAGCAGTTTTGAGCAGTTCCCGCCCTCTGTGTATGAAGAAATGCAGCCCAATTTGGCTGCGCCCGCCCAGGCCAACAAGAGAATGGGTCATGGGTTGTCATTCAAGGAAAGGAACTTCGCCTTCGATTTTGAGAACAACAGCCTCACAAGCTCCATAGGCGTGCATGAATATGAAGACCCATTTCATGGACCTCATCGATCTCAATTGGGGGGCACTGCATATGGCCGGCCTCCATCTCATCCTCACCAATCTCATCTGCCCCACGATCTTCAGCACCCTGCACAACCACCCTCACAACAAACACTACCACCACCAGCACCAAAACACACCCTCGGAGGCGTCGTAGACCCTTCCACCATCAATGACGGCTATAGTAGTGGTGACAACATACATAGCTCAAGGAGGACAATCAGTAGAAATGGGGACTCCAAAGAAATGGAGGCCTCTGGAGACGACAATAATAGCATATCATTGTCTTCCAAAGCCAGCAGAGTTAGGTCTGTTCGCCTTAGCACTACCTCCTCCTCTAACCTCAGCATCAAAAGCCCATTTGAGCCCCCCCTCATCACTAGACAAATAAGTGGCTTAAAAGCTAGTGCATTAGAGTCCTTAGAGCAAGACACCACTATTTCAACAAGTGATGGAGCTTCAAGTGAAGGTGGTGGAGGGCAAGGGCCATCCACCATAGAAAAGGCTCTTAGAGCAGGGAACAAGGGTACATTCTTGCTATGCATACCTAGAGGAGTTTGTAGGCTAGAAGGAGAGTTAAGGAAGATTGGACCAAACTCACATGCCAACTCCATAGGTGACAACAAACACACTTCTACCAAAGATAGTGTTAAAATGCTATGGGCGGACCTCTATCAACCTCCATCCTTTGATGCCTTCCTTTGCCATGTCCAACAAGCTCAACTTCTTCGCCAATTGGTAAGCTCATCTTTTAAAGAATGCCAATTTTGCATATTTTCACATCTTGCTTTTAGCTTGTGCTTGTGTTGTACTAACTCACACCATGTTAACTAGTTAAGGACATGATTAATCATTATGCATGTCATATATGCACCATTGTGCTTGTTCAATTGTTTTAGTTTAGACTTTACACCATCTTCGACCAACCAATCATCTCAACAAATTTGCACATTATATTTTAAAGCTACTTAAGTGTTAAGCTCCACATTTGAGCCACCAATGATCTTATTTGTGTTTCCTTTACTTGCTAAAGCTTCATTCAATTCTCCTCTTTCTTTCAAATTCGATTTTTAGTGATTTAGGTATGTTACATCAAATCTCTTAAAACTTATCAATGTAATTTTTTGTGAAGAAACAATAGTGTTTGTCCCTTATGGTTGTAATTCATGACCTTGAAATAAGAATAATAAGCTCTTAAGCTTATAGACTTTCTTGATTTATATCTATATTTGAACTTTTTGGTTCTCATAATTCTCTGTGTTTGGGTTAATAATCGCAATTACTATAGAAAATGTAGAGCTAACAGGATATTTTGACGTTGTGATATAGATTTCCCAAAGAAATTGCCCTCATATCCTCTTTGATGGTCCATGTGGATTTGGCAAAAAGTCATTGATCATGGCCCTACTTAGAGAAATCTTTGGACCAATTGCTTGGAAGGTACGAGTTTTCTTTGGTCTCTTATTTTGGGAGCTCAACAATTCAACTAACCACTCTACACACAAAGGATAATTTCTAGAGTTTTCTACTAATTTAAGATATCTACATTCAAGGCATTTAGATTATTTCAATTCTCTTTGGAAAATTTACCTTTGAAAGACCTTAAAAAGAGGCTACAGTTCATTGTATATAAAGGCAAATTTTTATTGTCTTCATAAAGGGCATATAACATTCATGTTTGTCTCCTCTTTCAAGAACTTACACATTAAAAAATATCCAATACTAGGTTCAATTCAATTCCATCAAGAATTCTTATATTGTGCTTTGCAATATCCTTAGAGAGAGTTGTTAACTTTGGCATTTAATATGAACATTTATATTTTATAGGTTTTAACACCTTTGTTTAAATAACTTCATAGTATTTATGCTTGGACTCTCCTTAAAGAGACGATATATAGAGAGGCATTATGACCTTGCATGCAATTTGCATGTAAATGCTTCTCAAAATACTTTTATTACTACTGAGTCACCAGCCCTTTCCTTTTAGAAAATTCTATAGCATAAAGCTTTAGAAAAGAGAGATAAGAAGGAAATCACATAGCCTTAAATAATCATTGTATCAAAATTTTTATTTTCATTCATATATTTATTTTTTGATTTTGGTTTAGGTATATCCTGAGACAAGAGAGTATGGTAAGCCGGTGAGTTTTTTTAATATCTTATCAATTAACTCGACTATTTTTTAAATTACATATAAATTCACTTTCTCTCATGCATAATTATTTCACCTTGGAATGCTTGATTTTTTAAGGGTGAGAGAAAAATCACTACACAAGGAGTAGCAAGCAAATGCCACGTGGAGTTGGATGTTGAAAGGCTCGGTGAAAATGCAAGGCTCATACTTATGAAATTGTTTAAAGACATAACTCAAAGCATGGAGTCTTCACAAGTATTTGATGATGGAGACTCATATGCAACAGAATTTAGAGGTAATGTAACCTTGCAGTACTAGAGTCCATGCATACTTTTTGACAATGTCATTGTTGGAAACATAGTTAGAGTTTAAGTGACCTTTTACTTTAGTATAACCTTGCAATATCTAGTCTTCAAAATTACATGAACTAATTCTTCCTTAGATGTATTATTTTCTACCTTAAGTGGATTCGAGTGCTTGCTCATACTCACTTGAATCTTAAGCATGAGAGGTGAAATATTATTATTTTCATGTAATAATGAGCGAATAAACGCTTAGCAATTGATCAACTAAATTATTTGACACTAATTTTGCTTATCATCACTCATGAGCTAAACTAATTAATTTGTTTATCCAAAAACACACACACGCACATGTGCGCGCGCGGACACACACACACACACACACACACACACACACACACACACACACACACACACACACACACACACACACACACACACACACACACACACACACACACACACACACACACACACACACACACACACAAACACACACATGGATATGCATACTATGCTTATAAAAATTGTGTAATTATAAAGTTGGCACAAACACGTCCAAAAAGTCTTATAAACATATTGTAATACCCTTGTTCCTCCTCTTCTTCTTCTTCTTTCTGAAAGAAACGTATCGTGCCTTGAGTGTTTAAACTCCTATAATCAAAGCATGAGTGCTTATTTTTGGCATGAATGCATTTTTTTTTGGTCTAAATAAGTAGTTAGAGGGTTAATGATGACACTTTTAGGTTCTTTAAATATCTTTATAAGTGGAAAGGTTTATCTATACATGGGTCTACTCAATGCCATTTGATTTAAATAAGAATTGAGAGAGTTGAGGTTTTTTGAACCTCTACCAATTAAAGGGTAAACTATTAGAAGTGAAAGGCTACTCCTTCCTCTTCAAAATAAGAATTGAAGGACTTGCGACTTTCATTCTTGGATCTTCAAAAAGTGACTATAGGCACAACCTACATCCAATGTAAAAAAGGTTTCAAACATAGCATTAAAAAGATCTTTATAAATTAAATTACTTTAGGTAGCTCTAGCCATACACTTTTATAAATAGGGTGAGGTTATTAACCTACATCCAATGTAAAAAAGATTTCAAACATATCATTAACAAGATCTTATAAATTACTTTACTTAACTCTAACCATACACTTTTATACATGGGGTGAGGTTACTAAAGGTCTAATTTTCTAAAAATTATGGAGTTTTCTTTATGTTGTTATAGTGTTATATTTTATAAAATGTGTATGATATTATAAATTACTTTATGTAATTCTAACCATACACCTTTTATAAATAGGGTGAGGCTACTAAAGGTGTAGCTTCCACTAATTTTCTAAAAATTATGGAGTTTTCTTTATGCAGTCATAGTGTTATACAAAGTGGATAGGTTGTCCAAGGATGCACAACAATTAATCAGGGGGTTAATGGATCGTTATGGAGACACATGCAAGCTCTTACTATGCTCCAATAACGTTAGTAACATGGTTGACTCTATTAAAGCTCGTTGCCAACTTATTGGTGTGGATCATCCCTCCCAACAAGAGGTATATGATGTGTTGTCCTTACCAATTTAAAATGTTAAATGTTCTAATCATCTATGATGAGATTTTGATGGCTTAGTTTTATAAAAATATGAATCAGATTGTTAGTGTTCTTCAACATATTGCGGAAAAGGAGAAGATTAGGGTCTCCCTCAAATTTGTTACACGCATTGCTATCGAG
>NC_141055.1:43096880-43104380 GCF_041138505.1 Cibotium barometz
CCATGACACTTGTAATCCTCATTTGGACACACCAAATATAATATTTTAGTAATTGTGGTGATACATCATCTTTTGACAGGTCTAGTTGAAAGTCTGATAAGGTAAGAATCCTTTTAGTAGATAAGGGTCATGTTTTGAACTAGAGCTATAAAATTTGGCATAATATTGAAAGTGTTGCGAGAGATATTTGATAACATATTTCCAAATCGTGTATGCGTGGTATGATGCTATGGGAAAGGTCTTGATCCAACTACTTGAGTTGTGGGGGCCTTATGATCCCTAAAAAGAAGACTCTTCAACAAACACTTGGTATCAAATGACATAGGGCATGGGTTTGTATAATATTTGAATTTATTTTTACCCCAATGCAACACAAAATATTATTTGATAGACGTTTACTCACAGTAATATGGATGACCTAAAGTGACCCACTTGGTGCTTGATCCGATTCTTTCTCTGCTCCCTCTAGTTGTACAACTTCCTCTTCTCCACCTACCTACTCTAACTAATGGCTATTTTATTCTTGGAGTTTTTATACACAAGCACTCACTATCCATAACAGAATTCAGGGTTAAGCTACATCGACCTAGTTGCTTCATATCTTACATCTGAGTGATGAATGTTGTGAATGCAAACATGAATATGAATCTGAATGATGTGGCATGAATATGAATGTGAATGCCATGGGGGGACAACCATTTTGTGAGTGTAATCCCATGAGCGGGCCGAGCGATGGAAAAAAATCTAGTCACTTTTAAATTTAAAAGACACTAAAAACTAAGCATAAACCAAAATATATTTCACTAAGAAAATAGAAAAACACACCTCTATAATATATTTGGACAACTCTCCACCTTCTTAATTATCAAAATCCTATTTAATTAAGCGTGTAAATACAAATTTTCTCCGTATATTTTTAAGATTTAATAGCGGCCAAAGATCTTCTTTAAAAGCAAGCCCAAAAATATAAGACTATATTCACAATTATTAAATATAATGTAGTAGTATTCTGTATAATTTCATCAAAAGATGAAAGGATCAAAATTTCAACCTACAAGCCTAAGTGCTTGATGGAGCTCTCTTTTAGTCCATGCCGCTTGGTGGCACATTGGAAAGGCCCTTTGGATGATCTCTCTTTATTTGTGTATGTAAGGATTATGATAAACCCAACCAACAACCAATGTGCAAGTGGTCTCAAAGTATCATAGGTATTACTTCAAAGAATCACCATGGCTTGTAGATTTTTCCCTGTGGTTCCTTGGTGTATTTTTTGCCATTTGGTCCTCTTCTTTTAGTCCATGCCGCTTGGTGGCACATTGGAAAGGCCCTTTGGATGATCTCTCTTTGTCTGTGTATGTAAGGATTATGATAAACCCAACCAACAACCAATGAGCAAGTGGTCTCAAAGTATCATAGGTATTACTTCAAAGAATCACCATGGCTTGTAGATTTTTCCATGTGGTTCCTTGGTGTATTTTTTGCCATTTGGTCCTCTTTATTGTCTAGCATTAGAAATCCAAAAGCTTTGGTGTCACTGAAAGTAGGTCACAAGGAAGTCCATGTTGCGCTCCCCTGGATATATGTATCCAATAGCAAAATGCTAAAGCATCAATATGCACATGGAAGATTAGATCCTAGTTAGAGGGTCTCAAGATGGGTGCACTTGCTAATGCCTTCTTTGATTTTCATATGTTGGTTGTTGGCATTTATTTGTCCATTTTAAGATAATTAGTAGCTTATATAAGGGTTGGGCGTATATATTGAATTTGTGCACCCCCTTGAAGTTGATGTGGGTGGTGGTAATTCTAAGATTATGCATATCTTGTGCTCATCTATGTGGAGATGCCGTTCTTTTGGAGACAATGTGTTCAAGGATGATACCATGCTAACTCATAATTGACATTTGAGTGAGTTTAATGATATGCAATAGAGTTTGCATCTCTCAAACACTAGCCGGAAAGATTGTCCTTCCACTTTGAGTGCATGCATAGTTCATCACCCATTGGAAGGTAGCAAGGGCATGGGTTAGGCTAAATGGCATGACGTGATATAAGTGTAGGTTCCCCATTCCGTAACACATGTTGTTTTGTATTGATTGATTGGGTCGATTGTAACTCGGTTGTCCATCCAAGAATATATAAGCTTCGTCTTCAATGATTTTTTCCAACATGTGGTTGGTGTAAGGCAAGGGGTAGTGATCATAAACTATAGCAGCATTGAGATTAACACACACTCTAAGCTTTTCGTTCTTTTTGGGAACGATCACTATATCAGCGACACCCACTTGGTGTGCGTGATTCCGTACACAAATCCCATGTAAGCTTGTCTAGATCCTCCTTGATCATTCGTCCATACTTGGGATTCATGTGATAGGCTCTCTATTTCGATAATTTTTTGACTTCATGGAGAGGGATGGTGTGTTTCACCACTTTTGAAGGAATTCCCTTCATGTGTATTTTTAGGCAAAAACACCATGAAATTCCTTGAGAAAGGCTATAAATTCTCCTTCTTACTCAGGGTTGAGGTCTTTGGCACAATAAACATTATCATAGGTTCTTCACCTAGCCTACTGAGATTTACTTCTTTGTCCTCACAAGGCATGTGTCTCTCCACCCGAGCTTCCTTGAGATTTCTCACAATGTATCATTCTATCTCCACTGTTGTTTTGTAGGACTTAAAGTACTTGTTGGGAACTCAATCCCCTCTTCAGAATAATAAAAGATCTTGTTTCTACCTGTTTTGGCCTAGAGAGAGAAAATATTTTAGAGAGAGATAACTCAGTTTTTAGATATCTTTGGATGGAAAAATATCCTTTCTTATTAAAATAAATTCCCCCGAAATAGAAGTTTAAAAAGAATTTCCTAAGGTGCACTAGAAATAGATTATAATATGCTTAAAAGGCCTTAGCCTAACGGTCCAGATTTTTTGAAATTTTTGGATTAAGGTTCTGAGGGGCCAATAAGATTAATCCAAATGTAGGGAGGAGATAAATTGAATAAATAAAGAAAAACCCTCCAAAAATGAGTAAATACTCACATAAGATGAAGAGTGGACTAAGGACCAAGGAAAATAGTTAAAAAACTGATTTTTGACGCCTCAGAGTGGGGATTTCCCCTCATGAAGGAGGCACCTTTTTTCTCATCATTACGTTCCATTTTAAATCAATAAAATGAGACATTTCATCTCTTCTCTCTTCTAATTCAAGTCTAGTTCCAAAAAGTAAGCTGAATTGACCCAAAAATGATCAAAAATTGACCAAACTGATCTGGAAAATTCTAGAATCAGCTTGCTTGGTTTGAGGCTCACTTTTTCCTATAAATAGAAGCCTCCCCCTTTGTAAAAGCTTAATAGTGTTTATGCACTGCTACTCTACTCCTCCCGAGAGCCAAATACATTGAATTCATTTGATAATTCAATTGTTTTGGACTAAAATTTCCTCTCCAAAAGAATTAGTGGCCACTCTTGATCCAAACAAGAGTAGAACCCTCAAGCCAAAGGAAAGCTCACAAAACTCCATGTAAGCTAAAAACTCTACTGTTTAATTTTCTAATCTATGGTTTTCTGATTTCTTTGCTTTTTTAGTGAATCTTGATGATATGCCTTGATGAAAAGGCTACCCCCTTCTCTTCCTTAAGAATTCAGCCCTTCTTTATCCTAATATGTGTAACCAATAAATTTATTTAAACTTTTCTTATTGTTTACTCTTTAGAAAGTGAAAATTGAATAGATTAGAGTATTTTACTTCAAATTGGATTAATTTTAAATTGATATTAGAATGGCCAGCCATACAAAGGAGGTTATGGCAAAATTTTCTTGAATTTTGTGGAAAATAAAGTTTATCTTTATGTTATTCTAAAAGAGTAATCCCCACCGTTTGTGCATCTTAAAAGAAATATTTTTATTTACTCCATGTACATATTCATCTATGAATATACATGGATATCATTGATATAATTATTGAAATTAATTTCTATGCATAGAAAGATGCATATTGGAAATGTTTTTATTCTAAAAGTGTTATTTTCATTAAATTTAAATTCTATGCATAGAAAGATGCATAATAGAATTTGTTTTTATTATAAAAGTGTTATTTTGATTAGATTTAAATTCTATGCATAGAAAGATGCATATTGGAAATTTTTTAATTATAAAAGTGTTATTTTTATTAGATTTAAATTCTATGCATAGAAAGATGCATATTGAAAGTTTTTTATTATAAAAGTGTTATTTTCATTAGATTTAAATTCTATGCATAGAAAGATGTATATTGGAAAAAAAATTATATTATAAAAGTGTTATTTTCATTAGATTTAAATTCTATACATATAAAGATGCATATTGAAAATTTTTTATTATAAAAGTGTTATTTTCATTAGATTTAATTTCTATGCATGGAAAGATGCATAATAGAAATTTTTATTATGATAAAAGTGTTATTTTCATTGAATTTAATTTCTATGCGCATAAAAAGATGCATAAAGAAATTCTTCTAAATTAAAAAGTGTTATTCCTATTAAATTGATTTTATGCATAAATAGATGCATAAAGAATTTTTATATCAAAATTAGATTCTCTTTCATTCTATGTTTAAATTCTATGAGTATTTGATAAGTGAATAAGTAAATACTCTGAGAGAGGAATTTCTATCATTTTATATTCACTCGGATTGTAAAGAGAAAATTCAAGAAATCTATCGAAGTCAAAATATTCAGATAAATGATTAATTTATTCCTCATCAGAATTCGTGATTAATTTAGAAATCAGTTAAGCGAATATTCAACGAAATGAAATTCAGTAAATAGTAACTGAAATATCACCCCCTTTTCGAGAAAGATAGTTCAGGAAAAACCTTATCAGACGCGAACCCCGAATCAGACTATGACCACGACCAAACTCTTTCGTCAAATTCGAGGAAAGATGATGTGACCAGTTCAGGAAAATACACTGTGACCAGTTCAGGAAAATACACTCAAATCTTCCACCAAATCTGAAACTAAGATAAGACCCTTTCGAACTGATCTGAGGATCAAGGTTACAAAATTCAAGGAATTCTGTTTTGAAATTCAGTATTACGATTATGAAGTTTTGGGGATACTGATTTAAGATATACTCATTGTATTCAAAAGAAAATCAAACTGAAAACTTGCATAGAAACCCTATTTTCTTAAAGGACTATCTTACGCCAGAATGCTGTGGAGGGAGCATTTGGTATATGTGTTTTTCTAAGGAAAGTTCGGTTGCAAGCTGGCGGGGAGTGTTCAAAGGACATCTCACACGGCAAAGCCTGTTGACCAGCCTTGGTATGGTTAGAATGGTGTGCTTCCGATACGATGGACGAGGGCCGATGAAGCGGTCCCTGAGTGAAGTGCCAGGACACCTAAGGAGGATCCTGGAGAGTTCTGACCAGGCAATACACGGGCTCGCGGTGCCTAGGACACCCATGCGTATGTTGTGGAAGATTTTGTATGATGGACCGATGATTATTGTAGTCTGTTTTACTGGATCTCGTTTTGCTGACCGGCTGGTCTCAACGGAGAGTCCAGAGTGATACTGTTTTTTTTTGAGAAACAAGGATTGGATGGAAATTTTGAGTTATGACATCTGTAACTGTTTGTCAATGGATTGTTTAATAAGTTAAAGTTTAAAGAGGAGTGTGTGCGTATCTGTATCTAAAGCAAAAGTTAAGGCATTCAATTATGGGTGGGTGAGTAATTGTCTGGTTCTACCAATTCCAGTGGTTGGGCGGTGGCTAACCTATGGGCCGGATGGGGCTAGGCTGGAATCAGTAGAGTTTTAATAATGAAATTGAATAATAGGAATACGCTTAGAATTCGAGTAGATAAATAAAAACCTGAAGACCTTTTATCTATTTTAGGATATATAGATATATTAGACTATATATCTATTAGGCTACACACACACACACACACACACACACACACACACACACACACACACACACACACACACACACATTTATTAAAATACATATAGCTTAATATGTGTGTGTGTGTGTGTGTAACCTAATAAATACCTAGACTAAAAAATATATATATATATATATCAATATATATATATGTACATATATACATAGCCTAAACTATATTCTTTCTCTCTTTTGAGCCTAAATGTTTAAAAAAGTTTTAAAAGAGCATGAGTTTTCTCTTTGTCGTACATCACATATTCTCTCTCTCTCTCTCTCTCTCTCTCTCTCACACACACACACACACACACACACACACAATTTCAATAACATAAATAATAGAAAAGTTTTAAAAAAGTATGCCACACATATTGAACCATTGAAAAATGTGTGTGTGTGTGTGCGTCTATCTATAGCTTAATACATTTTTAGCCATATATATGTGTGTATATGTATGTATCTATCTTTAGGCTATATATATTTTAGGCCACACACACACATATATGGTACACATATTTTAGGGTACATGTATTTTGCTGTGAAGGTTTTGCTGTGAAGGTGTGGATACTCTCAACTCAGCAGGCGAACGCATCTGTGAAAAGAGGTACTGTTCTCTCTGCTGTTCTTGAGCCGGCAGCTATGTTGGAGGTGGTGGTGGAGAAGATTGCGGCTATGTTGGTTGGTGGCGGCGGCGATGGTGAGGGAGAGGGCGAGGTGGAGGTGGAGGTGGAGGTGGAGGAGGAGATCGGTTTAACCAGCAAGGGAGGCATTGTCCAGGCAATTTGAGAGGTGGAGGCGGCGCTGTGGAGGCGGAGGCGGAGGCGGTGGCACTGGAGGCCGAGATGGAGGTGGTGGCACTGGAGGCGGTGGAGAAGATTGTGGCTATGTTGGAGGTGGCGGCTATGTTGGTGGCGGCGGCGATGGTGAGGGAGAGGGCGAGGTGGAGGTGGAGGAGGAGACCGGTTTAACCGGTCATGATGCCTCCCTTGCCCCCGTTGCTCCAGCCACTCCAGGCTTCCGGCAGAGCCTGGAGTGGCTGAAGCAATGGGGGCAAGGGAGGCATTGTCCAGGCAATTTGAGAGGTGGAGGCGGCATTAGAGGCGGAGGCGATGGCACTGGAGGCCGAGATGGAGGGCCAATATATATATATATATATATATATATATATATATATATATATATATATATATGCATCATTAAGGAAGATTGGGTTGAAAGACATGAATGGAATCAAGAACCACCATTTCTTGATGGAGCCACATACAAGCTTCTTTATAGATATTCTATAATTCATTAATTATAAATGAAGCTTTGGTATGTACCCCACATCCTTGGACACTCTAAGTGTATATAAGTTAGTGAATTGCTATTAGGTGGATTCGGCCATCCAATTGTCTTGCCCAACCACTCGATCGTTAAATCATCGTTTTATGTATTATGAGAATAATGTAATCTAAACCACTGTAACTATCGCACTACATCACTTGGAATCCGAACAATGTAATGTATAAGTATAGCCAATTATCAAATTAGTATATTTCTCTTTTTCTCTACTTAAAGCATTTTGTAGTTGTACT
>NC_141055.1:43861880-44146880 GCF_041138505.1 Cibotium barometz
ACTGACTGGAACATTTATTGGCTCTGGAGGAGAAATGGTTGCAGAGCATCTGGACATCCGATGTCATCCACCAGCGCTGACAAACGTCGTGGGTTGAATTATGATTTTTGATGTTAATGATCCAATTTTATTGTTTAATTCCAGAATGGGTCCACATCTAAGTAAACTTAAGTTGCAGTGGACGGGGCCATACCATATATTTTCCAAACTCGGCACCGGCACATTTGAATTACACACAATGGTAGCAAGTGGAATGCATTTGGTGCTTAGCAATGTTATGAATGGCTTCTCAAAGGCTTCTATCAAGTGATTGCTTCCATTTCCAAGCTTGGGACACATTGGTGAGTTTTCTTGGTTGCCTATGGGCTGAAATTACATGTATTTCCATAAATTTTTATCAAGAAACCAAGAAAATGGCATTGGCATGGGCTAGAACCTTGATGTTTCATCATAAGGGAAAGCTTGACCACATTTTTGAACCCTATTAATAAAAAAATCACTCCATTGACGGTTCATTCATAGTTTGTTGATTTTGAGGGTTTCTTGCAAGCTTGCCATTGAATCATTATACTTGGAGAATGGTAGATTGATGCCTAATGGATGTACTATGATTAATTGGGATTGCATATGATGTGGATACTTTTGCTTCTTGTCATTTTGGCCTATGTGTAAGAGGCTTTGAGTCGATTGCTTGTTGGAAGCAAGTGTTATGCCTTATGAGTTAGGAATTATACAATGAGTATTAGTACATGTGATCTTTGTAAGTGAACTCTCTTACATATTTGGATTGAAAGCATTCATTACAATCAATTTCAATTTCCAAATGCTTGTAGAATCTAGTTTCAATTTCAAAATGCTTGTGGAATCTATAATGGTGAGAGGGTACCTTTTGGCACTAGGTGGAGTGGCCAAAGGGAAATGCATCTTGAACCTATCGTGCTGTGAGTGCCTTGGTAAAGCGGTACAAAAGGGGATTAAGTACGTGGTGTAAAGATATGGAATCAACCCTTGTCATTAGATTCTAAAATTTTGTAAAGCGGTGGGAAGACTTGGCTGGGAAATCGGCAAGTAGCACTTCATTGACACACATTAATTAACATTGGTATTTATATTAATTTGGCAATGATTATGCAAAGCAATGCAATGTATATGTTTATGGTTTTACATTGAGATTTTGCAATTGATGCCCAAAGTTCATGCCAAAATTTTGTAAAATTTTATTGGGAACACTTAAGGGACATCGGTTGATGCATTGTTGAGAGTAATGAATTGTTGCAACAATGGACAAAGGGAATGCTTCGGATACATGATTTAGGGATTTTGGCAATCTTGACAGTTTTATGTCAGAGGATAAAACCCTAATTCTATAGAAGAGGTTTTGGAATGAAGCAAAAATGGATATAGGGTTGCATTCCCCATCCCTTGAGCTCTCATTCTAGCCCTTAACCTCTCCTTTCAGACACTCGGGTAACCAACTAGGTCACATTTTGTACCACCTACTTTGTTTTCACAATTTTGATCCACTTAGATTGAACCAAATTTGACTTCATAGTTGGATAGTACACTCTTAGAACATCCTATAGAGCCGAAGAACTCCCAAATCAAACATCATATTAGGGGTCAAAAGGCCAATTTACTATCCGTTGACTTTCTATAGAAAAGTCAAAACTGAGAGTACTACAGCTTTGACCAAATGATCATATACATGGATTGTGCGCTCCCTTACCTCTCTATAGGGCTAAATATTAGTCAAATCCGAGTTCAGGAGCTTATCCAAAGGTTAATTTACATTTTAAGATGATGCCCAAACCTAAAGGAAACTACAAGGAATCCCTTGAGCACACGAGGCGGGCACATTAGATGCAAGGCAAGATGCCCAAGGAGCTATGAAAGAAGAGATCAACATCAATTTTACTAAGGGAATGCATAAAAAACCTAATGGAATGCATCAAGAACCTAATGTACCACATATGCCTAATGTTCCACAAAAGCCTAAGGATGGCAATGACATGAACATGAATACCATGATGTACTTCATGTAAAACATGCTTGATAGAATGGACCAAATATTTCAATTCATGGGTGAACAAGTTTGATTTTATTAGCAAGGAGTTGTATAATGGACTCACCAATTTGAGGCAAGATGCAGGCAAGAGCAAAGAAGCTTATGGTGGACCTATGATGCATCCATATGCACCAAATACAATTCAACCAATGGGACCACAAGCTTATGGCCCTTTTGTAGGAGATTCACATATAAATGTATTGCATACTCCTTAAGCTAATATGCACCATGGTGATAGAATTCATGGATCTATTCTTGGAAAAGAGAACTTGCCTCCATCATTAATGCATCAAGTTGGAACAAATGTGCATGGTATACCTATGCATAGTGTCTCTTCAATGCAAGAAAGGAGTTTGGACAAAGGCAAGGGTATAGTTTTGGAAGAACCAAGGGTGGATGGAACTTGGAATCCTTCCCATACGGGTGGTTCTCACTTCAATGAGATGGGAGGTCCTCACTTCAATGAGATGGGAGGTCCTCACTTCAATGAGATAGAAGGTCATCACTTTAATGAGATGATTCATCATTATAATGGATTGGAATGTAGTCATGGTAGGCCACATCATTTCAATGAGTTGGGGGCCAATCATGTTAGACCATCTAAGCATAGATCACATGATTGTAATCAAGGTGGTGATGGGATGAATTTAAGGGAGTGAAGGACAAGATAACATTCACTAAGTTCAAAGGTGAAGGCTCAACCAATGAGGAGGAGTCTGAAGAAAGGAGCTTTACTTTGAGCTTAGCCCCTCGTAGTGCTAGGGCTAAGGTATTGTTTAATATTTTTCATCTAGAAGGCTATGCCCATGCTTGGTGGGGGCACTTGAATGCTCATGGCTATTTGATCACTATTTGGATTGACTTCGAGAATGAGATAAGGAGAACTTTTGTTTCAGCCCTTGTTAGATCAAGGATGGTAGAGAGAAATGGGATGATCTCACTTACATGGGCAATGTCAAAGATTATGTGCATAAGTTTATGAAGTTTTCACTTCATGTGGAAGGCTCATATGAGGAGTACAAATTGAGAAAATTCATCAAAGGCCTGAAAAAACAACATTAAGGTTGATGTGGATGCTCAAAGACCTGAAACCATCAAGGAGGCCATGCCTCTGGAGACCTATGAAGCTAAGTATTCTCATCATGGAAGTGGAGCAAGGCATGGGTTTAAGGCTAATTTTGGCACTTCAACTATGGGCAAGACTTTCAAGTGGTGTGGCATCTCACATGGGCCCTCCTATATTCCCAACCATTTATTGAAGGGTTTAGGGTTAATTTTGGCACTTCAACTATGGGCAAGACTTCAAGTGGTGTGGCATCTCACATGGGCCCTCCTAGATTCCCAACCTTTTATTGAAGGTGTAGGAAATAAAATTTTAGATTTGGCAACTCTCTTCCTAGGCCTTAAAATGCTAAAGGGAAGCAAGTTGATGTGAAAGCATCAAATAAGAGCAAGATTATTGGTGAAGATTCCATTAATGACTTGAAGGACAAGGGCTTGTGTTTCAAGTGTGGTGACAAATGGAACAAGGATCATTTAAAGGTTTGTAAAGCCAAGAAGATGACCTTAAGCATGTTTCTCACTGAACCTTACCCCCATGAAGACACAAAGGAGGATGTGGATGATTATGAGGAGTGCTTTGAAGATACCAATAATGAAGTTGAAGATGCATAGAATGATAGTGAATTTCCTTTTAATCCAAGTAGATCAAAGAAGAGTGAAGTTAACTATGATGATGGGTTACCATTGCCTATGTGTGTTCATCTCGTGATGACAAGGATAATATGTCCACTTTATACAATATCTCAAGTGATTCCTATGCTGGTTGCAAGGGTCCAAGTACATTAAGGTTGTAGGCATGTATAAATGGGAGGGTGGTGCATGTTTTGGTCAATATTGGGAGCACACATAGCTTTATCAACATAAAATCCATATGCAGCCTCAAATTACATCCCCCATAGTGGCATGAAGCTAAAGTGGCTAATGGGGCACATATGGATTACACATTGGTATGCAAAGATGTGAGTTTGACACTCACAAGTGATTATACTTAGAAGGCTGATTTACTTGTCTAGATATGGGTCCCACTGACATTGTATTGGGATATGAAATTTATAGCAAGGGTTGACAGCTCTTGGGTTATTTCACATGAGTTTATAGCAAGGGTATATGAGTTTTGTGTATGGAAATAATGAGGTTACATCGACCAAAACTCGCGTGCTGAGTATCAAGGTGATCAATGCAACACAACTCGAGAGGGAGCTTAAGAAAATGGGATGCATATATGTTTTATAGCTTTTCAAGGAAGAAATCAATGAGGAAAAGGGTGAATTTATGCATAAAGGATCGGGGGACGGTGGGCAATACTTCATGCAATTAAGAAGTGTCATCACTACTTGTATGGGAGTCACTTCTTAGTGAAGAGTGATCATAGAGTTACCATAGAGTACTCCAATATTTTTTTGTCTTAACCTACACTATCTCCCAAGAAGATGGGTGGCTACATTGCAAAACTGTGATTTAGAAATCTCTTACACATGAAAGGGAAAGAGAACATTGTTGGCGGATAGATTGTCACGTATGTGGGCATGCACATGCATGGCGATGTGGGCATATGTGGCAAAATTACAGTAAGGGTCCCATGATGATTTATTGCATTTTAAGCTTCGCAACAATGGACTCATTTACTACAAAGGCAAAGTCTACCTTGTGCCTAATTCAGGCTATAAGAAGAGTGTGTTAGAAGAGATGCATTCTTTTCCATTATTGGGGCACATGGGCTGTTCAAGACCTTTGAGAAGGTGCGAAATAGTTTTTATTGGAAGAGAATGTGGAAAGATGTGTATGCTTTTATGACAAGTTGTTTACCTTGGCAACAAAACAAGGATCCCACACATAAGCCCAGTGGCAAATGGACATATATTTCTATGGATTTCATCACACTGGGCTACCTCACACAAGAAGGCGATGGGATAGCATATATGTGGTGGTGGACCGCTTAACAAAAGTAGCACATTTCATTCCTTCTAAGTTTAACTTTTTAGCATATATGGTTGGAAAACAATTTATGATTCATGTGTTCAAGCTACATGGAGTGCCACAACAAATTATTAGTGACTGAGATGTGAAGTTTATGAGTACATTTCGAGGGACATTATTTGAGATCATGGAGACTATTTTGACACCTAGCATCGCCTATCACCCCGAAACTGATGGATAAATCAAGAGGGTGAACAAGTGGGTGGAGGCTTACTTAAGGCATTATTGCCATGATACACAAGGATGAGTAGTTGTTGCTTATTGACTTTGCTCATAATAGTACGTATCATGAGAGCATTAGCATGTCACCTTTTGAGGCACTCTATGGGCACAAAGTGAATATATGCAAATGATCGTTCAAAAGCAAGAAGGGGTGAGTCTAAATGCAAAAGAGGAGATGGAAAAGTTGGATGCACTCTTATAACAATGCAAGACTAACATTTGGCAAGCTCAAGAAAGAATGAGGCATTATGCAAATTCTCATAGGAGGTTATTGGAGTTCAATGTGGGAGATTGGGTGTTCTTGAGGATTCCCAAGACAAGATATGGTACTCTCAAGGGCAACATGAATGCCAAGTTAGCTCATCACTACTACTATGGGCCATACAAGAGGTGGTGAGGCGTGTTGGTGAAGTTGCTTTTCAAGTGGCACTTCCATCAACTACTAGAATTCATGATGTGTTTCACGTATCACATATTAAAGCTTACCTTGGGCCAAAAGTTCTCGTGCTAGATGAGCTACCTCTAATGGAGGGCATGATTGGGTATGTGTTGGATTTGATTTTGGAGGCACAAGAGAAATGATTTTTCACAATTGAACTTTGGTGGAATACTTGATCAAATGGCAAGGATTATCTAAGGTTTGAAGGGCTATTGGATGCATTTTAGAGCTCAACAACATTGAATTAGCTTGCTAAAATTTCCAGTAAATTCACTGTGGACAACCCTATACCCTTGGGTTTTGGATGCATAGTGTTTGGAAGTTACACGAGGCTCTTATGCCATTATGGGTAGATGTTATGGCTTATTTTAAAGGCTTTGGGAACAATTCACTGCCATACACATGCATTTTTGGAACCACATATATGGCATGAGAAGAGAGCAAGATGTTAACATGAGTCCTTAGTGGCATATTCCATCCATGTGGATTATATTTGTATATATCAATGGTTTCGAGGACAAAACCTCTTGGGTAAGGATGGTTTGTAACAAAGCTTGCATTTTTGGAACCACATATATGGCACAAGAAGAGAGCAAGATGTTAATATGAGTCCTAAGTGGCATATTCCATCCATGTGGATTATATTTGTACACATCAATGGTTTTGAGGATGAAACCTCTTGGGTGTTTTGTAACAAAGCTTAAATGGTCTCATGTAATAGATTTGGAGAATGGGAAAAGGACCATGCCCATGGACACATTAAAGTGTAATGTAAAAAGGGGGGTCTTGTATATAAGTCAACATAAGCCTAATTTGGGTACTAATCACTTTACTAATGAGAATTACCATTCCTCTCTCTAAACTTAGGCTAATCCAAGCTAAGATAGGCTAATCTAGATGTAGCTTTATTTTAGTAATTGGTGTATTGAGCAAATTATTGAATTAACCCCAAGAGAAACATTGGAAGGCAGGGGCAATATGTGTTAAATTACATCCAAGGTACACAAGAGTATGGCATCACCTATACCTTAAGCAAAAGCTTGAGCGGATATTGTAGCTCACATTAGGATGGAGATTGTGATAGTAGAAAGTTTATTTTTGGTTATTATTTTTCACTTGGGTCTAGAGTTACCTCTTGGATTTAGTAAAAAGCAACCAACAATGTCCCTCTCTTCTACAGAGGTTTAGTAAGGCAGTTCACTTTGCTTCATGGTTAATTAATTTTGGGTGGATGTATAGCCTAAGGAGGCTTAGTAAAGTGGCTCACTTTGCTTCATGATCAATTAATTTAGGGTGGATAGCCTAAGGAGGGCATCTCACAATTTTTGATGTGCTTGAAATTTTAAAGGCAGTACCCACCACTAGGATTGTTGCACTTATCCCAACATCTTTGGTGGAGTTTGTTGAGTGTATCTCTGATATTTAATTTTGAGACTATGGAATACAAATCAAGTCTACTACTATAAAGATTCCTGGATAGCAGTAATTAGTAGGTGAGCCTTCACTCTACTTCTAGCTTGCTACTCCAATCTAAGCATACTAAATAGGGGTAAATGCTTTGGTGGAATTAGGGCCCATCTGCTTCACCATGTGTGGAGGCCGTATAAAGGATCAGGTAGTAACAATATCTTGCTTTTATTATAACCGTCCTCCCAAGCCCATGTCTAGAAGAGAGATTGGTGTGACAAATTAGTTGAATTCAAGATAAATGTTCTATCTATAAATAGACCAAAGGGCTTGGGAGAGTGATTCTTCCAGTGTGAAAGATTCATCCATTGTCAATACTAACTCCAAAGTGAACATCATCAATATAGTGTTATACCAAAATTGGGGACAATCTCAAAAAAGTAAACATTATCACTATAGCGCTATACCAATAATTGGGACAATCTCAATTAGAGAGATTTCATTGTGTCATTAATTTGATATACTAAGCCTTGTATCAAAAGTGGAAAAATCTCAACCATAGAATTGATTTCACTAAAGCCTTATACCAAAAGTGGGACATTTGAGACTTGATAAAAATGATTGTGCCATTATTCAACTAGGTTTGCTCAGGGCACCTTAAATATAACCCTTTCTATTTCAAGCAACCCCTAACCAAAAGCTCTAAGAGCTAGATCTTAAATGAAAGGAGAAGCTCAAACCATATATCTGAAGAGATCCCTAAATGATCAAGAAGTTAGTGGTGAGTTTGCTTGGCATTTTAGAGTGATAACTTGATTCTAAGCGCCCCCACACAACTCTTGAGTAAACCTTGAGTACAAATGCACGACCACCAAAACCCTTGGACGGGCATTTGAACATGTGTAACCAGCTCTCATAAATCCTCAGAAGAACCAGGGAGAGGAAAACCGGCTGTGATGCCATGGCGAGCACGAGAGCACTTCGTAGCAATGTGTCCCGGTCCCTCCTCTCCACTATGTCGCGGCGGCGATCACTTTCATCGCCATCGCCACTGTGCTCTGTAGATCGGGCCATCATCGCTGCACCTCCCTTTGGCAGCTCCTCATGGGACTTCTCCATCAGAAGCTTCCGAAGCGGCCGTTTCGAAGATCCTAGCAGACGGTATGCATTTCTCCATCCTGTTGTTCTTGTCAAAAACCATGGTTTTTGACCTACGATTTTGTGTTTAGAAAGCCCGGGAAAAATCATCATCTTAGTTGCTAGTTGCCACTACAGCCATTACCATAGTAGACCTGTGGACTGTACCTGCACACTACGTAGTATCTGCAAGCAATCTACGTACTATGTATGGGCTTGCTGCATGTTGATTTCTACGTCTAGATTTTTCATGTGTCAATATGATATGTCATGTCACGTGTAATGTGTCATATGTCATGTGGTGTGCCATGTGTGACATGTCGTGGGTTTACAGAAGCAGTCTTTTTGAAGATCCTGACAGATGGTATGCATTTCTCAATTTTTCGTTTGTGTTGGTACGCTCTCTTTTGCCTTGACAATGTATGTGATTGCCCTAATTGTCAGTATTTTTTCTCAAAAACCTTGTAAAAAACCATCTCTTGCCATCAAGGCCACTACCACAATGTAAACTGTGCTTTCATTTGCTCTTGCGGTATCTGCTTTTGTCCTAATTGTTAGTTTCCTTGCTGAGAGTTCTTGTAAGCAACTGTGACTTTAGTTTCCAATGCCATCAAGCCCACTACAACATTGTGAACCATGCTTTTATTGACTTACTTTTCAATGCCATTAAGGCTACTGCCACAATAATATGGTTTACAATGTGCATGACTCATTTGCTGTGTACATTGATATCGAACTTTAGCTTTCGAGTTATTGTATACTTCGTCTTATCCAGCCACTTAACCAGCTTATCCTTAAAAAGAACCTTTATTGGTACCAAATTGTTTTTCTCGTAATAAAACATTTGTGTGCTTGCAGAGTCTTTTTTCACCCTTGCTGCACATTTTTTTATGCCTGTGGGGAGGGGGGGGGGTTTGTTTTCAAGAGAATCCACCTGGACACCCTCCCCTATCCTTGTAAATTTGCAAAAAAAGAGAGGATATCTGCGTGCTCTGATTACTCAAAGTCCATGGACATGAGAAGAGCTGGCCCAACTACATGTGCTCAGTCATGGACGTGCAGATGCAAAAGCCAGACACCAACATATATTGGGTGCAGTAAGGCCAATTCGTGTTGTGGTTTACACCTTTGTAAGAGGATGTTCACACACATACACAAACACACATAGGCAAGACCTTGATCCCAACATCTGTATGTGAAGTCATGTATCATGCGCCATGTGCTGGGTATCGTGTTGAGATTTTAGGAGACTACAAAAGTCATTTATTTTATGAAGTGAAGCAATTTTGTGTGTGTTATCAAAGTAGATGATCTTTAATTGGCTTATATAGAATTAGATGGCAAGCTGAATCGGTTTCGCATGTGGATGTACACCCTGCTAACTGAGTCTGCACATAGTC
This sequence comes from Cibotium barometz, assembly GCF_041138505.1. Lineage (NCBI taxonomy): Eukaryota > Viridiplantae > Streptophyta > Polypodiopsida > Cyatheales > Cibotiaceae > Cibotium > Cibotium barometz. The sequence continues at coordinate 43,871,590 of NC_141055.1, forward strand.
ATGATTGGGACTTGCTAGGATTTAAAAGATTGCTTCAATGAGTTCAAAGAGCACCTCTTTGAGATTTGTAGCTGCACTTAGCTCGTGAAGCCTTAGAAATGGGCTCATGAACAATCAAGCAAATGATCTGAATGGCAGTCAATGCAGGATCTTCTGGTTATCTCAAAGTTAGAAAAAGTGGAGACTGTACTTTGGTTGGGTTTTCTAGAGTGGGTCTCGCCATAGATTGGGTCATCTCCTTTTAGGTGTATTCTTTCTCACCTTGTTTTTAGTTTGTTTTGGGGCCCTTTTCAAGCATTTACACATTGTTTCCTGAGCAGTTGTGGTTCTACGCATTATAAAGGCAAGGGACTGTCCTGAATGTAGCACTCTATATCACAGGTTCCTCCTCCTGCAGCTCTCTGGCTGAGATTTAGAAGGGGCCTTACAAGACTTTCTACTCCTAACTTCTGTCCCGCAATTCTTCTCCTTCCGGATGAAGCACAATGCTGAAGGTTGGTGAAGATAGTAGTTTTCTGCACGATTCTGAACTGTTCTTGCATGGAAGTTTTGTTTAGGTGGAGGTCCAAGAAGCCTTAGTTTAAGTGATTCCTGTTGAGTTTTTGAAATTGTGGTCTCAGTGAAGAGTGTGTATGAGTGTCGACCTCTGATTATTGAGCTCTATCGAATGTTGAGATGCTTGTAAAGATTTAAGCTCCAGGCTCTCTTTATTTCTATCTCAGGTAACTTGAAGAAAGACTAATTCATATTGTTACTTTGAAGAGCATCAATCTAATCAGTGCCTTGTTATAAAAGGCCTCATTGGACTTTGCATGTGCAAGGTACAGGAGAAGATAGTTTGCAAAGGTTCTACTTTGTGTGCCATATGATAATGGTTAACATTAATTTCTTTTTGTACTGGCACTGTATTGATTCTGGAATATTGTCGTTGTGAAGGTATGTAATGTCAACACCGACAAACTGGGGCATTCGCATCGTTCCGGAGAAAACTGCTTGTGTGATTGAGCGTTTTGGGAAGTATGTTAAGACATTGGATCCAGGCATTCACATTTTGATTCCCTTCGTAGATCGAATTGCCTACGTGCATTCTTTGAAGGAGGAAGCAATCACAATTCCTGATCAGAGTGCAATCACAAAAGATAATGTCAGCATTTCAATAGATGGGGTTCTTTATGTGAAGGTAATCTATTTTTATTTTTGGTACTTAATTGCTCCCTGGCCAGCTTGATCTGGTTTTGAAAGCTACTCATGTCACTGATGCAGATTGTAGATGCTATCAAAGCATCTTATGGTGTTGAGAATCCACTCTATGCTGTGATTCAACTTGCTCAGACTACCATGCGTAGTGAATTGGGGAAAATTACATTGGACAAAACCTTTGAAGAAAGAGACACACTGAATGAGAAAATTGTGGTAAGGCTATACTGTGCTGCTTTTTGGCTGTAGAATTGTTAAGAAATTATTTTCCAAAGCTGACTTTTTATCTGTAAGAATGAATCTCTATGTTGGTACCAAGGGTTCTATCTGCCGTGGATGTTCAAGGTGTCACAATAAATAAGGCAAACACTCAAGGGTTGATTTTTGCCCTCTGCTTAAACTACCCTTATGCACAGTGTCAATGCAGTACTAAGTTTGGCCTGCTTTGGAATGGACTCAAGATTTACTGAATTAAAAAGAAACATGACACAATTGGGTGGGGTGGACTTGCATAAAGCATGGTCGAAAAAACCTACAGAGATTAGACAAGAGGCAGGAAGGTTGTGCATGCTATCTTCACTACATCAAAGCTGAGAGGCTTTGCTTGGTTGAAACAACTACAGCAACAATTAAGGAAATGAAGGAAGAAGTATTTGGGACCTAGACAAAATTTTAAGCCCTTATGTGTTCACATTTATTAATAAGTGAGTGTGAAACATGAAAAGTGTGGGCACTGGGATGAGATTGGGGCTGAGATAACATCAGCTTTGCAAGAGATGTGGGACACAGGTTCTATGCCTTCTTCTCTCACTGAGGGGCTTATTTATCTTATTCCTAAGAGCGGGGATAAGACATTGATTGGCCAGTGGAGACCTATCACCTTACTTGGGACTGCCTATAAGATTCTTGCTAAGGCAGCGAGCATCAGGTAACTTCAGGTTGCAGCCAATTTTGCAGGATGTTAGTCATGATACCCAGAATGGATTCTTACACGGCAGGAGCATCTTTGATAACATTTTCTCGTTTTGGGAGGCCGTCGAATGGACTAAAGCGAGCAATCAGCCCTTAGCCATTCTGCTCTTGGATTTTGAGAAGGCCTATGATAGAGTGGATTGGGACTTCCTTGAGGGTACTCTTAGTCATATGGGCTTCTCTCAGAGATGGATCAAGGGAGTTTCATGCATGTATCGTGATGCCCACAGTAGAGTTCTTGCTTGCGGTAATAGACGAGAGCGGTTTCAGATTTCTCGCTCAGTATGACAGGGCTGCCCATTAGCCCCTTTATTATATATCGTAGTTGCAGAGGCCATGAGCATCTTTCTCCGCTCCACTGCTGGTATTTTAGGATTGAGGTTGCCGCTTCGTAGTCATGAGGAGTTGGTTGACTCTGAGTTAGCTGATGACAAAGCCCTGTTTTTGGAGGCTTCACATATATGCTTATGTTCCTTCCAGGTAGCACTAGAGGAGTTCTATTTGGCAGCAGGGACACTCATTAATTGGCACAAATCTGTTGGTTTTTGGGTTAGTGATTCACCGAGAGTTGATTGGGGTGCAGAGCTTGGTTTTACTTGGATCAGCAAAGGATGCACTGCTAGATATTTGGGATGCCAAGTTGGGATTGATATTTCTCCTGCACAGCAGTTTGCTCCGGTACTTATGAGTATCCGGAAGAAGAAGCTTCTCCATTGGAGCTCCAGGAGATTAGATTTAGCCTCCAGAGCGTTGGTGGCTAATGAGGTTTTGCTTGCCTCAGCATGGTTTCTTGCCTCTTGTTGGTGCTTCTCTCGTACGTGCATTGGCCAATTGCGGAGATTGATTCGCAATTTTCTCTGGTCGGGCTTGGATGACACCTCAGACACTTGTGTCAGGGTAGCTTGGCTCACAATTATTCAGCCCAAAAGAGAGGGGGGCTTGAATATTATCGATTCGGATGTTCAATGTAGGGCGTTGCTTTGCAAACTTGTGGTCGGAGGTTTCCTACCAGGCACTCAGCCTTGGAAGGATTTTTTCTTGTCTCAGATTTCCAGATGTACACCCAGGGTCAGGAGAGACTGGATGCCCAACACACGTTTTTTGTTCACAAAGGTTGATATTAGGGCACCATCTTCCCCTCTTATTGCAGCCATTGTCAGAGCATGGAGAAGCATGAGATATTTTTTGCGACAAAGGCTTCCTAGGTCTTTGGACGAGGCTGAACGACAACCTATTATGTGGAACGAGTTCATTAGGGATGAGGTTGGTCGGCCACTTGGTGCATCTCGTTATATGCAATGGTCAGGATGGGAGAGATGCGCATACACAATTCTTGCTTGGAAGACCTTTAAGAGTCTTTCGGAGGATCGGAGAGTTACATCCACTCAGCATCTTAGGGGCTCTTGCATTCGTATTGATCAAATTGATGCAGCTATTCTGCATGAGTGGCTTTTTGGGATCTTTCACGGAGACCATCATCCGAGTTGGCTGGGAGTTTTTTCGAGGATAGGCATACATCTGCAGGTCATTGCTCTGCCAAGCCAGGAGGATACAGATTTCCTTATTTATTCTATCATGCCTGGTGGGAGATAGAGGAGATGTATGGAGGAGATTATACCAAATACTAGGCTTAGTCGAGTGAGGATTGTTGGTCGCTTGGGGAAGCACTGGTTCATTGACCCTTCTCCTCAGATAGTGACACATGGCTCTTGGTGTTTGTGGCTATATGGTGGCAGTCCTATGTGATATCTTTAGTGGGACCCAGGAGAGTGGGAGTGGATTGATGCCTTCGATCCTTTGAAAAGCCTTCCTTTTTCCAGTTTCATTGTTCGGAATGCCAGGCTTCTCCTCACTTGACAGATGCATAGGATCCCTACTCTCAGGCCCCATTGGGAGAGCTATGATATTTCTCCAGTGATACAGCGCAGATATTGGCATAGACTTTGGCACTCATATAGAAGGAGCCAAATCTCTCATTTCTGTTGGTTATTCTTACACCCACCAATCAGTGGAGATCAGTTTTCGATGTAGCACCTTCCTGTCCTAGATGTGCGGCAGATTTTGAGTCCGTACAACATTGTCTATGGGGATGCAGCCTTGCACAGCAGATTTGGGGCAAATTGAGTGGCCGAGCCATGCATGTGACTTGGGGGGCAGTTGCTTGGCTCTCCCAGTCCGGTCCACAACTTTTTTATGAGGGCAGTGGTACAGGTTCTGTTTTTTTCATTCGTAGAGATATTGCCCAGCATGGTTTATTGCAGGATGTTCCTCACTCTGATTATACACCCCCTAGACAGAGGATTGACACTAGTTGGGAGATTATTGCTAGTATTACAGCATGGCAGATCTGGAGAGCTAGATGCACGGAAGCTATTGAGGGTGTCCAGATTTTTGGGTCTCAGAGCATCAGTACTATATGGGGTGATATCATCCACACTCTTATGGCTACTTGGGCTCGCATTCAGGGGCCCTCTCGTTTTGCGCAGGTGAAGCGTGCGATATTTATGCGGGAATGGGACCATGGCATCTTCTTTTCCTCTAGTACCACAGGTCTTACATGGCATCATGATGCTCCTCAGTGGTTGAAATCACCTTACATATTGGGGTGATTCTATTCTCTTCCGGCTTATAGCTGTGATTGTTGTATGTTTTTCTCATACTTAATAGAAGTCTCTTTCTGAAAAAAAAAGAAACTGTGGGCATTGGGCATTGGAGCACTTTGTGCACCCTCTACACTCAAAAGAGCCAAGTGCCCCCGCTATTGTCCATGTGGGGTGCCCATGCATCTTTTGGGAAGGTGTGGGCACCATGGTGGGCTGCCCAGCACTTAGCAAGCCTGCATGTCACCCCCTTAACCCCTCTCTGGACTAGGCGCCTCCTTGCATCAGTTGTAACATCTGCACAAGCACATGTTAGCATATTTATTCTCAGTTTCTGCCTATGTTTGGAGTCCCCTTTTGATCCCTTTTATGGCCCTTGGTTATGGGCTGGCCACCCCTATTTTCTTGTATTTTTTCCTTTTTTCTTGCTATTTTTCCCCAGGTTGGGTGACTTTTCCCAGTCGGCCAGCTCTGATTTGTCCAGTTGGCCAGCCCCTCATTACCTATTTATAGGTGGGCTTGCCTCCCTCACTTTTCATAGTTTGGTCATCTTTTGTATCCCTCACTTATGAGACCTTTTATGTCTCTTGCTCGGGATTGCTTCATTGCAATATATTCAGCATAGTTGCTTCATCTCTCTCTCTCTCTCTCTCTCTCTCTCTCTCTCTCTCTTGCACTTCTCAGATTAGCACTTCCGCTTTGTGCACTCTTTCATGGTATCATCGCACTAGGTTTAGAGTTCTCTCTGCTGCCCCAGATTTTGCCCTATCTACAGCCCCTTCACCTCTGCGTTTTTTTCAGATTTGCAGCCTCTGGTTGCTGCGTTTTCTGGACAGTTGCTGTTGGTCGCTCTACCTTCACTTGGGTTTCATCGCTTTCAGCCTGAAGGTACCTTCTCATCAGCGTTTTTTCTCTACAGGAGAGTGGCACTGGTCAGCCTGTATTTTCAGGTCTGCAGCCCCTTGTTTGGCTGTGTTTTCTTCTCTAGTGGACATTACCTATTGCAGAGGGGGTCTTGTGGTGATTCTGGCTTTGGTGGCAACCTTGGTACCTGTGGTGGACACCACTTCTTCTGAGATTGTGCGTTTTTCTTGAGGAGAGCTCGAGTTACCGCCAAGACTGTCCTAGTTGTTGCCTTTCCCTTTTGCACCTTCCTACAGCATATTCCCAGGCCCTGTGTGGCTGTTTTTTCTCTCTATATCAAATCAGCATTTTTTGCTTCCCTCTTCTTGTGGCCTTAAGGCTATAGGTACAATCGACAGAAGCTTTTGTGTTTTTTGCTACACGAGGATTTTCGGGTGCTATCGAGCCTGTTAGAGCTGCGTTTTGGTGGGAGGAAGGGACCTACATCAGCGTTTTTTGATTAGGACAGTTTTGATCTTATGAGGTTTGGTCCTATTGGTTGGATCAATGATGACAGTTTCAGATTTTTCTCCCGCACCACTTTCTTGTTATTTCCTGGATGAGGCAGACAAGTTGGATGGTGGTAACTTTCAGCCATGGATGGTGGTAACTTTCAGTCATGGAAGTTGCAGGTTACTTCTATTCTCAGGGAGTATGGTTTGATGGAGTTTCTCTCGTACAAGAATCGGCGCCTACCGGACCTTGCCTCTGCGGAGGATGTGTGTAGGTGGAGGAGGACTGACGGACAGATCTATGGGTTTCTCCTCTTGAATTGTCAGGATTCGGTTCTTCGACACTTCATCTATGCTTTTGATGATGCTTCTACTTTCTGTGTGGCAATTGCTTTGTGATCTGTATGGTGATGCCAATGATCGATAGATGGTTTTTGCTTGTGGGTGCTATGCAGCCGGTGATCTTGTGGATACTTCTTTTGGAGATGTTCTTGCAGCGAAGGATAGTTGGCTAGTTTTTTGTTTCTGTGCATACTTCTCCTGGCCATCTCTGGTGATGTTTTTGAGGAAGACAGTGGGATATCTTTGCTCATAGCTTCTGAGGGGGATTTGTCTCTTATTGCTTCACCTCCGACTCTTTCTTCGACAACCAGTGACCAGGATGTGTTGTTGGTCCCTTTACCTTCTATGGAGGAACTTGCTTCTACACTATGTGATGTTATTGAGGAGGCTACTACTACTTTAGTTACCACTACTGTGAATGTTCCTATTTCCCTTACTTTGTGAGGATTCTGGATTGTGGGCAGGTGTGTCCGTGACCGTGCCTGGGGCACAGTGGTACTTCCAAGTATTGAAGGTTTGGGATTTGGATTTGGTTGGGCTTGTGGAGTCCTGACATCAGTTTTCAGAGGGGGCAGTTGAGTTCTTACATCTGGTGATGCCGACCTTTGAGGAGGTGCTTTTGTACAGCATTGGGCTACTCTCGGTACAGTGTTGGAGCAGATAGACTCTTTCTTTTGAGGGTATTTTCTTCTTGGAGTAGGCTTCTAGGGATTTCTATGGCACTGTGTTTACATTTGGGTTTGGCACCCATATTTGGAGCAGCACGACGCAACCTACATGGTTGTTTTCTTCTAGAGGATCAGTGTACTTGGTAGCTTGTTTTGTTGCTTTTGTAGTTGAGTTGATGAGGAGATTGCTTGTGGAGCTTTCCTGGTACCTGTTGTTGCTGCATTCTTTTGTCGTTGATAGAGGACAACTTCTTTGGCTTCTCAGAGTTTGTCTTTTGTCTTTTGTCTTTGACAGAGGACAACTTCTTCGGCTTCTCAGAGTTTGTTCAGCGTTTGGTGCTGAGAGGGGGTGTTAGCATATTCATCCCCAGTTTCTATCCTTGTTTGGAGCCCCCTTTTGATCCCTTTTATGGCCCTTGGTTGTGGGCTGGCCAACCACCCCTATTTTCTTGGTATTTTTTCCAGGTCGGGTGACTTTCCCCCAGTCGGCCAGCTCTGATTTGTCCAGTCGGCCAGCCCTTAATTATTGCCTCCCTCACTTTTCATAGTTTGGTCATCTTTTGTATCCCTCGCTTACGAGACCTTTTATGTCTCTTGCTCGGGATTGCTTCATTGCAGCATATTCAGCATAGTTACTTTCTCTCTCTCTCCGATTTGTCTCATAGGCCGAGTTCGGTCTTTTGGAAGACGTTAATAAAATCTTTCTCTCTCTCTCTCTCTCTCTCTCTCTCTCTCTCTCTCTCCTGCACTTCTCATATTAGCACACTCTAGTGCTTATCTTGCTTCTGCTTTGTGCACTCTTTTAGCACCCTCTTTATGGCCAACGCTCCTACTTGCCACTTGCACGACTTGTACGGAGTTGTATGATTATACGGCCTATTCCTTTCTAGCGTCGAAGATTGGGGAGCGTTGTCCTTCGGTGCAACCCTACCTCGTGTGAGATTAGGCTTGGTGTGCGAGATTCATGTAGAAGCCTACATGAGAGTGGTCAGAGTGACTATGGCAATGGGCATAGCCTACTCTAATACCATTTGTAAACACTAGGGTTTGCACAAAAGAGAACCTAAGCTAAGGTGGATGGAAGATATCCATGGTGTGTATGTAGAGAGAGAGAGAGAGAAAGAGAGTGCTGAACGAGTGAGCATTGCACGATTCAATGATAGATTGATTGATATGATAGAAGTGATGTTGACTCACCAAGTACAATGCTTTTGTAGGCTTGTAGCCTTATCTTTTGACCCATACAAATAACACACACTGATAAGTACATGCCACATGGCACACTTATCATATCCACTCATAAGAGTGTGTTCGCACACTACTTAGCATAATAACCCTTTTAGGGGCTGTTCTCTCACACACACACACATACTCACACACATGCATGCATATGGACAAGAAGCAAGGGTTCTGTCACAATCCTCCAGAGATCTGTGTCATGCGGAAGGATTTCTTGGAGCATGATGGATTCACTCATATAAGAGTTGGTGACTTTAATGAGTGATTAGAGTTGGTGACTCTAAGTCAGTAAGAAGAGTTGGTGACTCTGACTACTATATTTATGCATGTGTGCACACTCAACCTTATTTAATTATTATTTCTTTGTTTACTAAAGTCTATGGTTGCAGGTTCATATTCATTAAAGTTTGGGCGGACAAACTTATAATTTATAAGAGAGTTCACATTGGGCTGGACTATTTTAATGAACCGGCACCAATTATTAGACTTGGGCACCCTGGGCATGGACCAAAAACCCACTAATTGCTAAAAGTGACCCTGGGGGCTATTTGTGATACCCACGAGTTGTTTTTTTCGGGTTTTGGGGTGTTGAGCAAGCTAGGGCAGCCACAAGAGCTGGTCGACTTCTTCTGTAGAGGGCATATGGGCTGTGGACAGCAAGAATGAGAGCAGTGAGGCTGGCCGATACTAGGTACAAGAACTACAAGGCTGGTCGACTTATGGAACAGGGGCAATAGGGCTGGTCGGCTGCTGAAAAACAGGTTGCAGGGGAGGCCGACAGTGCTCTCTCTCTCTTCCCACAAGCCACAAAGAGCCAATCAAGATGCATACTTGCTCCCTAGGGCTGGTCAACTTCCTCTACTGCATCTCTTTTGGCTGGCTGTGCTGAAATAGAGCAAATTTCAGCCATACTTCATGGGTTTCCTTGAGATGGAACAGATACAGGTCGTGCCAGGATTCAACCCAGCTTCATGGGATGTAAAACGATTGGTCTAAGTGCTGTTTTGGGCTTGTTTGGAGCTGCAGAAATTGCACAATCGTGTGGACAGCTCTGAAACCAAGGGACAGTTGGTGATTGTTAAGCCCAGGTTGGTTACCAAGGCCTTGGTTTAACGGGACAGCAGTTGTTGACTGCATTGGCCGTGGTTGGTGACCGAGGGTTGGCTTTATCTAGACAAGAGTTGGTGACTGCTTTGCCCTTGGTTGGTGATTGAGGGTTTGTTTTCTCTATTGGGCAGTTGGTGCTTTGGTTGGTGACCGAGAGCTTGTATTGTTTTGTTTTTCACAGATTTGGATAAATTTGGTGCTCTTGGGCACCCGCATCTTGTACAAGAGAACACTTTGTTGGTAAAAAAGTTTTCGTAGCCAGGGGGCATGGTGATGCAAGAGAGTTTGCTTATAAAATTCGGAGTTGGTTAGATGGTATATCTTAGAATCCTTAAGGATTTGGAGATGAGGAAATCTATAAGAGTTTATAAGCTTTCTATCCGATTTAGTGGTCTTATGAGATAATTAAGTTAATTAATGATGTGGTCTAGAAACTAGAGTTACCATCAAGTGTAAGTTCACGTGGTCATTTATGTCAAAAGATTGAAAGAGATGTTGAGGGCGGGAGTGAAGGCCTTGGACTGTTAGGGTTAGGGTTTGGAGGTGCTGCAAACACAGGCGTGGAGAAAGAGAGAGAGAGAGAGAGAGAGTGAACACGACTCTTGTATGTATTCAGCTTGTGAAGTGAAGTACAATAGCCACATAATAAAGTGACCTAAAAAGATGTGTGTTCACATGTCCGGCCATAAAATGTGCCGGGTGGACCAAAACACTTATAAACTGTTTATAAGTGTAACTAAGCTAAACTGGAGCTAAACTGGGAAAAAAACCTCCACTAACTGAAGTAAAAAGTGCCCTAGTAATCTACTGATGATCACTAGCACTCCTCTGGGTGCATACACAGCATAAAACCCAACAAACCCCCCCGGAGTGATATGTGATCACTGTACATCATCCACCAAAAGGAAACAAATTCAAAGCAGTGCGGAATGCTTCGAATTTCGGACGTGGTAATGCCTTGGTGAAGATGTCTGCCACATTCTGATCTATAGGACAGTAGATCAGACTGATATCACCTGCCTGGAGTCTCTCCCGAACAAAATGATAGTGAATCTCAATGTGTTTCGTGCGAGCATGAAACACAAGATTCCTGGCCACAGCAATGGCACTCTGACTATCAGTATAGATAGGTGTAGGCTCCTCCATTGAAATATCCATATCAGTCATGAGACGACGCAACCAAACACACTCAACAGTAGTAGTGTAGGCTGCTCTGTTCTTTGCCTCACAAGACGAAGTGGCCACTGTGGTCTGTTTCTTGCTTAGCCAAGAAATGCATGAAGAGCCAAGAAAGAAACAATTTCCACTAGTGGAATGTCTGGTATCAAAATCACCAGCCCAATCTGAATCACTGTAAGCGTATAACTGCATGTCACCCCCCTCAGGATAAAGCAATCCAAGAGACAAGGTACCCTGCAAATACCGGAATACACGCTTCACAGCTTGCCAATGTGACAACCGCGGGCTGTGCATGAATCTGCTCAACTGAGATTGAATATCTTGCCGTGTAGTACACAAGTAAGTAAGGCACCTAACAGCCTGAGCATATGTAGTGGCATCAAAGGAAATACTGTCATCTTGTAGTGACAGTTTCATCCCAGGCTCCATAGGAGTACTAATAGGCTTGCAATCCTGAAATTTAAACTTCTCCAGAAGTTTAGCAACATACCGAGATTGCAACAACCCAATGCCTCTGTTATCCTGCACAAACTGTATGCCCAAATAGTAGTGTACAAGCCCCAAATCAGACATGTCAAATGTCTGTTGCAGTATCTCTTTAAAAGGTGCAATTTTGTCATCGTTTGATCCCATGAGCAAGAGATCATCTACATAAAGACTGATGACCAGCAGATCTGAACACAGGCTCAAACAAAATAAACTTTGCTCAGGATCTTTAAAAAGATTACTACTCTCCTCCAAAATCTTGAAACTCTTGTTACAGAAGAAAGTCTCCACAGATACAAAACACCTCCCGAAACTGATCCTCAAGTGAAGTAGCTGGAGATAGGCCCCCTCTGAGTGTAGAAAACTCCTTTGGGAAGCAAAATGCAGCCAAAACATTGCTGTCTAGCAAAAACAGCACTCCTCCACCAACAGAAGGCAAGGAACATGAAGAAACCGGGTAACTATGTAGGCCAGGAACAAAACACAGGTATAGATGCTCCAAAATCAGCAAAACGTTGGCTGAAATCAGAAATTTAGTGACCTCCTGTAACTTGGTAGAACACAATGCTAATCAATACACTTAAATACACTAGGATCTGATGGGCACATGCTCAATACAAGAAGTAATTTGCTGAATTGACAAGAGACACACAGTGAGCTGGAATGGCCGGCCCCTCCCTCAAATAAAGTATGTTGATCTTGAGAGAATCAAGCACATAGTGTTATGGGCATTTTTGACCAGATTTCCATACCAATGCATATGAATACAATATTGCAAACAAGTGGTTGTCGATGTAGACTTGCAACTCACACTACCCTCTCAAGTGCCCATGTTCCCTACTGTAAACCGGCCTTGGTCTTCAGACAAAACCAAAGGGCGGTGCAAAAACAAACTTGCACACAAAACAATTCAACACCTTTGAGGACTAAGAAAAGGAAAACACATAGGGGGAGCTAGAGTGCTCCTGCAAACAGTACACGGACACCGATTGGCCCCAAAACGTAGTGGCGCCCCTTGCGGTATTTCTTTAATTGATCATGAGAGAGCTTTGATTACGATAAGGCTGGAAACTCAGCCGTCACAGTAGAACTCCTGAAGCCTGCAAAGACCTTGCATCATGGCTTCATATCCACTCGGCATCCACAAACAAGTCCAGCCATTGTTCACATCAAAAGACTCCCACACATTGAGTCTGCATACAAAAGCTTTCTCCCATGATCAGGGCTGCCACAACCATCCATAGCCTCTCACCCTATGAACAACATCACACCCTGACACATCCAGTGCTTCTGCATCACAACAAAGACTCCAAACTGTTTCCCAAAAGAGAACTCGCCTCACAGCACAGCGTACCATACAATAGACACACCTGTACACTTCCTCTCTACCTTCCAAGGGTACTATCCATCTCAGTCATGGATTCCCTATCCCCTGTCCAATCAGTAGCAAGGTTGTACCAATCATGTGTCCACTCCTGTGACCGCTGCCTGCATGTGACTTATCTCTTGGAGAAACCCAAAAACATGTTTCCACATGAAATAAAGACCTGTTTCAGCAAACATCGGGTGACTAGTTTTCCCATGAAACATTTTGTCTGGCTCAGCATGAAACCCATGTCTTGTTTCCATGTGAAATCATTCTCGGCACATACTCAAATGTAGTGCCAACACAAAACACAAACAAACGAGAGAGCTCTTACTGAATATGTCTGGCTGTATTTTTGCCCCAGAACTATGTTACATAGGTTTGCCCAAAACTGCAGGTCTCTCTGTTCCTTCCAAGCAGGAAGAAAGCAATCTGCTCCATGGGTATGCACCCATGAGAGCTTGCGTTGCTCCCATGCCAAGAAACATAGCCAGGCTACCTTGTACTTGCAGCTGATAACCCATGTACACAGTGTACTTGCAGCCAAGCAAAATAGCCCATAAACAGTCTCAAAACATGCCCTGTTGCAAGGAGGACCAGCATACTTGTGCACCTCTGTCCAGCAGCTAACTGGTCTTCTCCCTCCAAAAAGCAAAGAGAGAGAGGAAGGTTCAGCGCCTGTGTTTTCTGTAGCACAGCAGCCAATTTACCAACCTTCTCTCTCCAAAAAAGTAAGCTTGGTTTGCGCCTGTGTTCTCTGTAGCACAGCAGCCAGAGAAGCGCAGCCCATGCACTCTCCCAAAAAGCAAGAGTAGCGCGGCCCGCCAGCAGTCCTTCCAGAAAAGCATGAGAGAGAGAGAGCCAAGGCGCATGTGCAGTCCCACTGTTTTTCCACCAGTAGAGAGGCGCATCCAGCCATCTGCTTTTTCACCAATAGAGAGGCGCATCCAACCATCTGCTTTTTTCACCAAAAAGAAAGGCGCATCCAGCCATCTGCTTTTTGCAGTCCAGCTAGCTGGCGTGTAAGTGCAGTCCAGTGCTTTGCTTTTTCACCCATAAAGCGGCGCCTGTTGTGCAGCCTGCCAGTCCCTTTTCAGAAGAGCACACACATGGCCCCCAATAATAGGATATGGGCCACGTTATCTTTCATAAAGGGTATTATAATGTTTTTAAAAGTTTTTAAAATCTTTTGTTCCCTCCCCCCACATGGGGTTGTGAAAAAAAAGACTTTTTAAAACCTTGAGTCCTTTTTGACTTCCAAACCGATGCCATTCACACTGTCCACCATGTCCCCGTGCACACCTGCATACTGTCTAGAGAAGAACACATGGTCGTGACATAGCCCCCTCTTGCAAAATAGCAAGCGTCCTTGATTGCACTCAATCGCACAGTAAGGCATCTTATGAACAAAGATGCCCCATATGACAAAAGCAATGGCTCTCCATTGCATCTGGGTGATGAAACAATCATCCTGCACAATATGGCCACACCGCCAAGTGAAAGTGACAAACAACTCTTACTTGCTCCTTCAGAACCTACAGCAAAAGTCTAAAACCAAGTGGAAACACGTAACTTGTGTTAGCCAAAAATAAAACCATGCATCATTCTACATATGGCACACATATGCATGACACACACATATGCATTCGCAAACAATATGCTCCTCAAGATGCTCTACCTACTCTAAAGTAACAGTCTAAGGGCTGCTCGGAAGCTTTACGCCCATGGACATCCCGCAGGACCCACGATTGGTGGTACAACATGAGCATATGAAAGCACTCAATGCATCCAAACAATACATCCACTAAGTACTTTCCACATATGTCCCTCTTGATGCTTTACCTACTCTGCTTATGGCCATCCTGCAGGAGCCACACCCAGTGGTGCATTCATGAACATAATAGTGCATACATGCACATATAGAGTTTGATCTATATATCCATGAAGCAAACCAACTCTAGGACTGCTCGCAAGACTTGTGCTCTCCATAGAGTCTCGAAGTGTTAGCTCAGGTTGCCGCAGACTTTGAGCTCAACCAAACCATGCCATTCCAAAGGAGACCAACTCCACAAATAGCATCGTCTCAATATCCAATTGACCAATCCTATGGTCAAGAACAGCCAAAACCATATGACAAAGATCAATGTCCCAATCTTCCTCAGTCATACCTTAGTTCCAAAGGCAAAAACCAACTCTGTTAACCATAGGTGTAGACAGAGTTATCCATAGTTGCAGTTCATGGTGCGGCCGACTTTGAACCATACCCAACTTTACCATCTCATGTGACTAGTACACAATATTATAGAAGTCCCATAAGTAGATGTACCGTCAGCTATCAGTACCTTCGGGTGAATACAAAGATGTCACCAAGCGACTCCTAGATGACAATTGAGCCTGTTTGTAACAAGGGAGTGGAGGTGCTACCCCCCACTTGAGCATCAAGCAATGCTTCAGACCCCAACTCTGCTGAACCTGAATGAGCTGTAGCAAAAGTCGGCTCCAAAGGCATCAAGATAAAGCTGCAATACCTGAGGTGAATCTGCTAAGTCACCCTCCTCCATCCACTTCGCATCCATCGGTGAATAGTTCTTGAACTTCACAAGATAGCGACGGGAAACTTTACCTTGTACTTTTCTTTCCTTATGTGCGAGTATCTGCTCGGGAATAAAAACCTCATCAAGTTCCTCCGCTTCCGACAGAGGGTCATCTCATACATCCTCAAGCACCCAAAACCTCCTTGCACTCCACCCAAGTGGTAAGCACAAGTCCCCGATGAAGCATAGTAGATCACCACTGCTAAACATAAAAAGAAGCTGCCTTCCAGACCCATGAAGCTTCCATGAAGATACCATCGGTGACAAACTGTCGAAAGCCATAGCCTTCAACCTAAGTTTTGTACCATAACACTTCAATTGCGTCTTGTTCCTAGCCTACTACTACTTGTCTTTTCTCCTGAGGTTCATCCTCAGCTTTTGCTCTTCACATCATATAGGCAAAGACACATAGTCCTGCATTGCCTCCTGCACTTCCTTTTCACTTTCCACATGTTGAAGCTTTTGATGCGACTCTCATGAGACAACCATGAGCTCACCCCCTTAGGAAAGTTGGCAATTGTCCCGGCCAAAGAACCCACAGTGTCACGACCCTGTGTTTTTCTCTGGACAATATGCAGGTGTGCATGGGGACATGGTGGACAGTGTGAATGGCATCAAGTTGGAGTCAAAAAGTAAACCCATGTGTGGACAACCCCAAGTGTGAAGGGGGCAAAGAGATTTTAATTTAAAAAGGTTTTATAACCTTTGGTGGTCAATAATTAATGTTATAAAGGTTTTAAAAACCTTGGGAGACCCCAAGGCAATTTTTAGAGACTACTCCACTTTTGGAGGCCCTCGACTCTCCTCCCTCTCTCTAGCTTTTTGGGAAGCGTGCTAGTTCTCATGTGTGGAAGAGAGGAGAGGTCGACTCCATATGGGGCTGCTGGTTTTTGGCTGCGCACAGAAGAGCCAGTACAGATCTGTACGACTGCTGCTGCAGGTACAATGTACGGCTGCTGCAGGTACAAGTCGACTGTTGGAGAAGGTGTGGTTGCTGCGAGTTGTTGAAGATCAGGCCGTACAGCCAGGCCGTACAGCACTGTACGGACAGCAGGTACAATGTACGGTGGCTGCAGGTACAGGCGGCGCTGGTTCAGGTGGCTGCTGCTCTGTTGTTAGCTGGTACAGTCGGGTACATGCAGGCGGACCAGGACAGTTCTGTCCAGCAGCTACAGGCGGGCCAGTTCAGTTCAGTTTTGTACTGTTGCAGGTGGCGCATCACCAGGGTTCAGCGGCGCATAAAAAGCTAGGCCATTTGTGCTTTTTGGAGGACGCCCTGTTTTTGTAGAAAGGAGGGGCTGGTTTTTCATGAACATAGACATCATGTCGATGGCGTTCAACTGATGGAATTTTGAGTTTCTCTTTGCTTTGGGTTCGGGATTGTTTTGAGATCAATTTGAGGACTGTTTATGGGCTGTTTTTGTTCGATAGCAAATTCAGCAATGTACTTGGGTTTCTGGCTGCAAGTACAGGTCAATCGAAAATGTTTCTTGGCATGTGAGTGAAGCAAGCTCGCATGGCTGCGTGCTCATGGAGCAGATTGTTTTCTTCCTGCTAGAAAGGAACAAAGGGACCTACAGTTTTGGGCATCTCTATGTTGCCTGATGTTTCATGAGGGAACAGGTAACTAGATGTATGCTGTTGTTGGCACTGTTGTTGAATGGTGCTATGAATGGTTCTGTATGGAAACAGGACAGAAGTTTCACAGGGAGACATGCCTAAGGGTTTCATGTGGAAACATGTCGTAGGTTTCTCGAGGAAACATGTTTTTGGGTTTCTCCAGGAGATAGTTACATGCAGGCAGAAGGTACAGGACTGGACACATGTTTGGTACAGCCTTGCTACTGATTGGGTAGGGGACAGGGAATCCATGACAGAGATGGATAGTACCCTTGGAAGGTAGAGAGGGTTGGTACAGATGTGTCGACTGTATGCTGTGCTGTGCTGTGATACGAGTTCTCTTTTGAGAGACAGTTTGGGAGTCTGTGTTGTGATGCAGAAGCACTGGATGTGTCAGGGTGTGATGCTGTTCATAGGGTGAGAGGCTAAGGATGGTTGTGGCAGCCCTGATCATAGGAGAAAGCTTCTGTATGCAGACTCAATGTGTGAGAGTCTTTCGATGTGAACAATGGCTGGACTTGTTTGTGGATGCCGAGTGGACAAGAAGCCATGATGCAGATTCTTTGCAGGCTTCAGGGGTTCTACTGTGACGGCTGAGTTCCCAGCCTTATTGTAATCAAAGCTCTTATAATCAATTAAAGAAATACCGCAAGGGGCGCCACTGCCTTTTGGGGCCAATCGGTGTCCGTGTACTGTTTGCAGGAGCACTCTAGCTCCCCTTGTTTGTTTTCCTTTTCTAGGTCCTCAATGGCGTTGAAGTGTTTTATGTGCGAGTGTTTGTTTCACCGCCCGTCAGGCCGGTTTCAAGGTTCCGTTTGCCGGGACACATCGTCGACTTTCTCAAGGAGGCGAGCTCGTGGTTGTCTCATGAGAGTCACATTAAAAGCTTCAACATGTGGAAAGTGAAAAGGAAGTGCAGGAGACAGTGTAGGGTTGTGTGTCTTTGCCTATTTGAGGTGAAGAGCAAGAGCTGAAGATGAAGATCAGGAGAAAAGACACGAAGGACAAGAAGTAGTCGGCCAGGAACAAGAAGGAGTTGAAGTGTTATGGTGCAAAACATGGGTTGAAGGCTATGGCTTTCGACAGTTTGTCACTGGTCGTATCTTCATGGAGGCTTCATGGGTTCGGAAGACAGTTTATTTCTATGTTTAGCAGTGGCGATCTACTATGCTTCATCGGGGACTTGTGCTTACCACTTGGGTGGAGTGCAAGAAGGTTTTGGGTGCCTGAGGATGTATCAGATGAGGCTCAGACGGAAGCAGAGGAACTTGACGAGGTTCTTATTCCCGAGCAGATACTGGCACATAAGGAAAGAAAGGTACAGGGTAAGGTTTCCCGTTGCTATCCTGTGAAGTTCAAGAGCTGTTCATTGATGAATGCGAAGTGGATGGAGGAGGTTCACTGATGGATGCGAAGTGGATGGAGGAGGGGAAGCACCTCCGCTCCCTTGTTACAGACAGGCTCAGTTGTCATCTAGGAGTCGCTTGGTGACATCTTTGTATTCACCCGAAGGTATTGGAGGCTGACAGTACATCTGCTTATGGGACTTCTATGATCTTGTGTTCTAGACACATGAGATGGTAAAGTTGGGTATGGTTCACAGTCGGCTGCACCTTGAACTATAAGTGCAACTATGGATAACTCTATGGAGGGCATAAGTCTTGCGAGCAGTCCTAGAGTTGGTTTGGTTCATATATGGATTGAACTCTATTTGTGCATGTATGCATACAGTTTTTGTGGTATTATTGTATTCTGGTGCCATTGGATCCTGGTATCACTGAGAATACATTGGGTAATACTCAGGCTTGTGACGTGTGCTGCATGTATATTGGTATGATACATCTAGTGCTTTATTATGTTCATGGATGCACCACTGGGTGTGACTCCTGCGGGATGGCCATGTGACATACGTGGGAAGTACTTAGTGGATGTAGTGTTTGGATGCATTGAGTGCTTTCATATGCTCATGTTGTACCATCAGTCGTGGGTCCTGCAGGATGCCCATGGGCGCAAGGCTTGCGAGCAGCCCTTAGACTGTTACTTTGGAGTAGGTAGAGCATCTTGAGGAGCATATTGTTTGCGAATGCATATATGTGTCATGCATATGTTTGTCATATGTAGAATGATGCTTGGTTTTAATTTTGGCTAACACAATTAACGTGTTTCCATTTGGTTTTAGACTTTTGCTGTAGGTTTCGAAGGAACAAGCAAGAGGTGTTTGTCACTTTGGTGTGACAGTGTGGCTTATTGTGCAGGATGATTATTTTATCACCCAGATGCATTGGAAGGCCATTGTTTTTGCCATATGGGGTGTCTTTGCTCATAAGATGCTTTACTGTGCCATTGAGTGCAATCGAGGACGCTTGCCATTTTTCAAGAGGGGGGTATGTCACGACCCTGTGTTTTTCTCTGGACAGTATGCAGGTGTGCACGGGGACATGGTGGACAGTGTGAATGGCATCAGGTTGGAGTCAAAAAGTAAACCCATGTGTGGACAACCCCAAGTGTGAAGGGGGCAAAGAGATTTTGATTTAAAAAGGTTTTATAACCTTTGGTGGTCAAAAATTAATGTTATAAAGGTTTTAAAAACCTTGGGAGACCCCAAGGCAATTTTTAGAGACTACTCCACTTTTGGAGGCCCACGACTCTCTTCTCCCTCTCTCTAGCTTTTTGGGAAGCGTGCTAGTTCTCATGTGTGGAACAGAGGAAAAGTCGACTGCATATGGGGCTGCTGGTTTTTGGCTGTGCACAGAAGAGCCAGTGCAGATCTGTACGACTGCTTGCAGGTACAGTGTACGGCTGTTGCAGGTACAAGTCGACTGCTGGAGAAGGTGTGGTTGCTGTGAGTTGTTGAAGATCAGGCCGTACAGCCAGGCCGTACAGCACTGTACGGACAGCAGGTACAGTGTACGGTGGTTGCAGGTACAGGCGGCGCTGGTTCAGGTGGTTGCTGCTCTGTTGTTAGCTGGTATAGTCGGGAACATGCAGGCAGACCAGGACAGTTCTGTCCAGCAGGTACAGGCGGGCCAGTTCAGTTCAGTTTTGTACTGTTGCAGGCGGCGCATCACCAGGGTTCAGGCGGCGCATAAAAAGCTAGGCCATTTGTGCTTTTTGGAGGACGCCGTGTTTTTTGCAGAAAGGAGGGGCTGGTTTTTCATGAACATAGACATCATGTCGATGGCGTTCAACTGATGGAATTTTCAGTTTCTCTTTGCTTTGGGTTCGGGATTGTTTTGAGATCAGTTTGAGGACTGTTTATGGGTTGTTTTTGTTCGATAGCAAATTCAGCAATGTACTTGGGTTTCTGGCTGCAAGTACAGGTCAATCGAAAATGTTTCTTGGCATGTGAGTGAAGCAAGCTCGCATGGCTGCGTGCTCATGGAGCAGATTGTTTTCTTCCTGCTAGAAAGGAACAAAGGGACCTACAGTTTTGGGCATCTCTATGTTGCCTGATGTTTCATGAGGGAACAGGTAACTAGATGTATGCTGTTGTTGGCACTGTTGTTGAATGGTGCTATGAATGGTTCTGTATGGAAACAGGACAGAAGTTTCACAGGGAAACATGCCTAAGGGTTTCATGTGGAAACATGTCGTAGGTTTCTCGAGGAAACGTGTTTTTGGGTTTCTCCAGGAGATAGTTTACATGCAGGCAGAAGGTACAGGACTGGACACATGTTTGGTACAGCCTTGCTTCTACTGATTGGGCAGGGGACAAGGAATCCATGATAGAGATGGATAGTACCCTTGGAAGGTAGAGAGGGTTGGTACAGGTGTGTCGACTGTATGGTATGCTGTGCTGTGATACGAGTTCTCTTTTGAGAGACAGTTTGGGAGTCTGTGTTGTGATGCAGAAGCACTGGATGTGTCAGGGTGTGATGCTGTTCATAGGGTGAGAGGCTAAGGATGGTTATGGCAGCCCTGATCATAGGAGAAAGCTTCTGTATGCAGACTCAATGTGTGAGAGTCTTTCGATGTGAACAATGGTTGGACTTGTTTGTGGATGCCGAGTGGACAAGAAGCCATGATGCAGATTCTTTGCAGGCTTCAGGGGTTCTACTGTGACGGCTGAGTTCCCAACCTTATTGTAATCAAAGCTCTTATAATCAATTAAAGAAATACCGCAAGGGGCGCCACTGTGTTGTGGGGCCAATCGGTGTCCGTGTACTGTTTGCAGGAGCACTCTAGCTCCCCCTGTTTGTTTTCCTTTTCTAGGTCCTCAATGGCGTTGAAGTGTTTTATGTGCGAGTGTTTGTTTCGCTGCCCGTCAGGCCGGTTTCACACAGGCTCGCCTACTTGAGAAAGTCGACGATGTCCCCACAACGGAACCTCGTAAATTGGCCTCCAGCCTTCAGACAAAACCAAAGGGCGGTGCAAAAACAAACTTGCACACAAAACAATTCAACACCTTTGAGGACTAAGAAAACGAAGACACACAAGGGGGAGCTAGAGTGCTCCTGCAAACAATACACGGACACCGATTGGCCCCAAAAGGCAGTGGCGTCCCTTGTGGTATTTCTTTAATTGATTATAAGAGAGCCTTGATTACAATGAGGCTGGAAACTCAGCCGTCACAGTAGAACCCCTGAAGCTTGCAAAGACCCTGTATCATGGCTTCATATCCACTCGGCATCCACAAACAAGTCCAGTCATTGTTCACATCAAAAGACTCCCACACATTGAGTCTGCATATAGAAGCTTTCTCCCATGATCAGGGCTGCCACAACCATCCTTAGCCTCTCACCCTATGATCATCATCACACCCTGACACATCCAGTGCTTCTGCATCACAACAAAGACTCCAAACTGTTTCCCAAAAGAGAACTCGCCTCACAGCATAGCATACCATACAATAGACACACCTGTACACTTCCTCTCTACCTACCAAGGGTACTATCCATCTCAGTCATGGATTCCCTGTCCCCTGTCCAATCAGTAGCAAGGCTGTACCAAACATGTGTCCACTCCTGTGACCGCTGCTTGCATGTGACTTATCTCCTGGAGAAATCGAAAAACATGTTTCCACATGAAACAAAGACCTATTCCAACAAACATCGGGTGACTAGTTTTCCCATGGAACATCTGGTGTGGCCTAGCATGAAACCCATGTCCTGTTTCCACGTGAAAATATTCTCGGCACATACTCAAATGTAGTGCCAACACAACACACAAACAAAAGAGAGAGCTCTTATTGAATATGTCTGGCTGTATTTCTGCCCCACAACTATGTTACATAGGTTTGCCCAAAACTGCAGGTCTCTCTATTCCTTTCAAGCAGGAAGAAAGCAATCTGCTCCATGGGTATGCACCCATGAGAGCTTTCGGTTCTCCCATGCCAAGAAACATAACCAGGTTAGCTTGTACTTGCAGCCAATAACCCATGTACACAGTGTACTTGCAGCCAAGCAAAACAGCCCATAAACAGTCTCAAAACATGCCCTCTTGCAAGGAGGACCAGCATACTTGTGCACCTCTGTTCAGCAGCCAACCGGTCTTCTCCCTCCAAAAAGAAAAGAGATAGGAAAGTTCAGCGCGTGTGTTTTCTGTAGCACAGCAGCCAATCAGCCAACCTTCTCCCCCCAAAAAAGTAAGCCTGGTTTCCGCCTGTGTTCTCTGTAGCACAACAACCAGAGAAGCGTAGCCCATGCAATCCCCAAAAAGCAAGAGTAGCGCTGCGTGCTAGTAGTCCTTCCAGAAAAGCATGAGAGAGAGAGAGAGCCAAGGCGCATGTGCAGTCCCACTGTTTTTCCACCAGTAGAGAGGCACATCCAGCCATTTGCTTTTTCACCAACTGAGAGGCGCATCCAACCATCTGCTTTTTTCACCAAAAAGAAAGGCGCATCTAGCCATCTTCTTTCTGCAGTCCAACCAGCCGGCGTGTAAGTGCAGTCTAGTGCTCTGCTTTTTCACCCATAAAGAGGTGCCTGCTGCAACCCGCCAGTCCCTTTTCAGAAGAGCACACACCTTGCCCCCAATAATAACATATGGGCCACGTTATCTTTCATAAAGGGTATTATAATGTTTTTAAAAGTTTTTAAAATCTTTTGTCCCGTCCCCCCACATGGGGTTGTGAAAAGAACCACTTTTTAAAACGGATTATAAAGAGAAAATTCAAGAAATCTATCAAAGTCGAAATATTCAGATAAATGATTAATTTATTTGTCATCAAAATTCGTGATTAATTAAGAAATCAGTTAAGTGAATATTCAATGAAATGAAATTCAATAAAATAGTAAGTGAAATATCACCCCATTTTTGAGAAAGATAGTTCAGGAAGAACCTTTTCAGACTTGAATCGTATGCGATCTTGTTATCCGGTTCCTGCCTCTTGCTACTTGCTTCCATATTTAAGCATAAAAGCTTACCAATTGCAAGCATAGTTGATGATAGCGGAAGTGTTTGTGATGAAAATCCTTGTAGTGATGAGATCTTCGATTTGTTGCATTTTTTTGTGAGGACAAAAGTCTTCAAGAGGATGAAGGGAGTCTTGGGAAAGCTTCCCCTATGGTTCAACTTGAGAAACGAGGGCTAAAATTAGGGTTTTCAGCAAAAGACCAAAAATTACTCCAATGAAGAGAGCTATTTTGCTGAATTTCAGTCATTGGGAGTGTGTAGGAGAGTGACTAGCACCCGGAAACACTCTTGGAAGCTTGGGAAACACTTTAGCAAGCTTGGATAGAGAAAAAGCAAGAAATACAGCCCAAAATGCCCTCATGAAGAAGGCGCCTACCTCTAGAGAGAGTAGTAGTAGTGAGGTGGCGAGTTGTCCACTCCAGGTGGCAGGCAGGTGCTTTGTGGAGCAAGCTAGAGAGGACAGATGGCTGGTTACTCCCTTTGTGCAAAGGGGATAAGGTCTGGGCGGTGGACATTGGGTTTTGTTCACCTCGGGACATCAGTTTGTGTGAACACCGATGTTTTATAAGTGAGTTTTGGTTGCCCAAAACTTAATGAAGTGTGTACACACTCACTTATAAATTAGTGTCAACTCCTAAGTCTAGGTTTATGACCAATACGTACCACCTGTCACATGCCACATAACCATGTCAGCAAACAGTTTCACACGCACGGTTCACGGGCGGGCGTCCCCTTACCTGGAACTACACATTGGTCAAGCAAGCATGAAAATTGCAGGCGCATAAAGATACTATGTAATGCAGCATTGGTATGGACAATCCCCGTTCTTGAGACTATACCAAAATAGACGTGCTCCAAGCAAGTACACGAAGTACCAGACTCAATGGAACACCAATCCACTAGGCATTTCTGGGCATGTACACAGGCACGAGTCCCAACGAAAAGCCAAGTCCACAGTATCACAAGAGTGGCATCAATCCCCGGCATATACAGCTGCCATGGACACAAGTCCAATGTACATACATGATGAGAAAGCATGGGTGGACCAATTGGGTGGCCAAATGGTGACACCTCCTCAAGTACCAAACTGCCACCAAAGCCACAATCCACACAAAACCCCCTCTGCATGTGATACGTGTCCATTGTAGAAGAAAACGCAGCCAACCAGAGGGTTGCAAACCTTACAATTCAGGCTAACTAGGTTCCACACCTCATATGAGGAAAAACTTTGAAGAGAAGGTACCTTCGGGTCTAATTGATGAAGCCCAAGTGAAGGTAGAGCTACCAGCAGCACCTAGGGAGAGTCTCCCTGGCTGCCTTGCTTTGTTCTTCGCTCTGTTTTCTTATGAGCAGAGAGGATCTTTTGTAGCCCTATGGGCGTTTTTTTTTATATAACTAATGAAAGGATCTTTTCTCGGGGAAAAAAAAGGTAGAGCTACCAGCAAGATCAGTCCAGAAAACGCAGCAAAACAGGGCTGAAAATTTGAAAACGCAGAGGTAAAAGGGGCAGCAGACAGGGCATGCAAAAGTGAAAGGTACCACCAAGCCTCAGATAAACCAATCGGCAAAAAGTGACTGTTGCAAACCACCTGTAGATGAAGAAACGCAGCACCAACAGTGCTGATGCCTTGAAACAGAGTAGGCGGACAGTTGTAAGGGGGGTCTCATGGGTGAAAACCGGTGATGGAAGACCATGGGCTGCAGTGGAGAAGAGCCAGGAAGTGACCAGACGACCAGCAGCAAATCTGAGAAGAAAAAATGCAGGAGGGAGCATCCAACGCTGCATGTCACTAGCGCTTTGATACCATGATAGAATGCATAGCGGAAGATGGAAAGTGGAAACACAGGAGAGAGAGTGAGAGAGAGAGATGGAGAGGAAACACAGGTGTATACTTGCTCTTGATATCACCAAACAAGGATACAAGTCATGAGCAAGAGGGGAGAAGGCCTCGTATGTGAGAGACTGTAGCAAACAATGCAATGCAATGAAAAGAGTGAGGGAGGGACCGGCTATATATATGCCCATGTAGGGGCAGTCGACCAGCTCTCCACGACTAGGATAAAATGTTTAAGAATCCAGAAAATGGGAAAAATATGGGAAAATGATGTGAGGGGTGGTCGACGATCCCCTCTAGCTAACATGGTCAGCCCTAAAGGCTAAAATAGGATACCACACAGGAAGCCAACAACAAGGGAATGATAACACATACTACTTTGAGGATGTCGCAAAGCGCTGCTTCCACTGAACTACTCATTATGGAGCGTCATGGTGAAGAGTCTGTTAATTGCCAAGGGGCTATGGGAGATTCACGGGAAAGAGTCTCGTCCTACAGCACCAACTCCTAGCATCTCCTCGGCATCAAGGGCGACTCAAACAGTGGCACAAGTTGTGTCCGTTATTTCAGCACGGCCTCCTTGACCCATTGAAGATCACAGATGGTGGAATACCCGTGATGCTCAAGTAATGGCCATGATTGCTCTTTCAGTCAAGCGCTCAATTGTACCTCATATTTGATTATGTAGCTTTGCAAGGGCCACCTGAGTGGTCCCTGAGACTGTGTTCCAGTCCCGTAATGAAGCACGAGTCATGTACCTGATCCGGGAGCTGGACAACTTGACCATGAACGAAGGTGATTCCATTGTAGATCATCTTACCAAGATAACATACCTAAAAGAATAGCTGCTGAATATAGATGAGGTAGTTGATAACAGAAAATTGGTCACCACCATTCCTAACTCCGTACTTTAGTCCTATTAGAGTTTTTGTTAGCATTATTCATCTCCTGGTAGTGTGCCCAAGTTGTGTATCAGGGGTGCCCAGATTTATCCCGGGTAACACCATATTTTTCCCTCTACTTAGGGCCCTTGGTTGTAGGGTTGGCCACCCATTTTTCACATGTTTATTTTGTCCAGTCGTGGGTCTTTTTCTAGAGCCAGTTGGCCAGCTCCAGTAGGGGCTATATAAGGCCAGGCTCTTACTCACTTGTAGATATCTTGATAGGGGCTTCCAGGCCCGGGTCCTTCCTTACGGGAGTAGTTGTTCATCATGCCCTCACCTACAGGGACCACCCCTTGCACATGGCTGTTTGTATCATTGCTTCTTCATCTTTATGGAGATTCGTTTTCTCTCTCTCTCTCTCTCTCTCTCTCTCTCTCTCTCTCTGCCTATGTCTCATGCTTTCCGCTGCGCACTTTTGACATGGTATTAGAGCACCGGGTTGAGGCTCTTCTACAGAAGGTGTTCTAGCATTTTTTCTGAGAAGGATTTCTGCGTTTTCTGATACTGCTGGTTGCAGAGGAGGAGGGAGTGTTTTGGTCTTGTCTCGGGCTGCTGGAGGAGGTACAGGGCAGCCCCTTCTGGCTGCGTTTTCTGCAGGGCTGGGGCGGCCAAAGTAGGTACTCTTTTGGCTGCATTTTCTGCCCTTGTGAGCAGGTGAAGGGCAGCCAGCATGGCTGCGTTTTTTTCTCTGAAGGTGGGCAGCGTGGCTGCGATTTTTCTCTAGAGGAAATGCTGGGCAGCATGGCTGCGTTTTTCTCCTAAGGAGGTACTGGGCAGCATGGCTGCGTTTTCTTCTAGAGGAGGAGATGCTGGGCAGCATGGCAGCGTTTTTCTCCAGAGGGGGTGCTGGGCAGCATGGCTGTGTTTTCCCCCCGAGGAGGTGCTGAAGGTGCTGTGTTTTTCTCTTCCCTCTCTTCTTCTTGGTACACCTGCTGCCGGCTGGTTACAGCAACGTTTTTTGCATTATCTCATCTGCGTTTTTGGAGGTAGTGGAGGCAGGTGTTCTTTTCCAGGAATGGTGCCTTCCCACATGGCCTTGGGCCCTTGCTCGGCCAATCTTTGCTTTGTCAGAGTTTTCAGAGTCATGGGTGCACACTTGGATTCACATCCTCGAGGTGTGTGGGGATGACAGTTAGTCCTTTCTCGATAGCAGAGGGGGTCTATGAGTTTGTGCGAGTTCAGCATAGCTTTGCTGGTGTACAGGTGTTTCCTTTAGGTTCTCAGGGTGTTCACCTTGAGAGGGGGATGTGGTTGCTTGGCAAGGTGAGCCACTCCTATTCCCCAGGCAGATGGCCTTTTGGATTACAGGGTACAGGCACAGGAGTGTTCATCCCTAGGATGAGCATTGATTTGGGAGCTTGGTGTAGAGGTTGATATCGGCATTCATGCAGAGGCAGGCTAGGTCATTTGGTGACGAGAGCTGTTGTCGAGGTTCACAGGTACTTGCTCAGTTGTTGCAGGATGGGAACAGGATGCATGGCAGGTGTACAGGTTCATTGGGTACAAGTAGGTACTAGTGGAGCAGCAGTTTGGAGCAGATGATTGACATCAGATTGTGCTTTGGGATGATGAGTTGTGGATGGTTGGTTCCACATGGACACGTGACTGGTTGGTTGGGAGCTTGCCAGCTGGGGGTGTCAGGTTTTGGCAGGAGAGCTTTCTTGAGCTTAGTGCCATAGTTAACACCAAAGAGCCCAGGGGGTGTTGCCATGTGATTGGGTTACTCATAGGGGTGTGTGAGTAGTAGTCCCATCACGCGACGGCGAGTTATGGATACAGGTTTTAAAGGTCAGGTGCCGACAGGATTGTCAGCTATAGTGCTGGAGGTATGTTTCTTTCACTTAGAGTGTTAGCAGGACAGAGAGGCATTCTTGGACCGAGGGATACATGGAGATCCGGAAACCTTGTATCTGGAGATTGGTGCTCAACAAGCTTAGAATTGGAGGCTTGAGTACCAAGGCTGATGTAGACATTGTGGGCCTCTAGGGTGTCTAGAGGGGGTGCCAACAGGGAGACAGATTGGCGGTGCTCTCTAAGGAGCAGATTTTTTCTTGGAGGTAGAGTCAGATGACATCCTTTCTTGGGCTGAAGAGGGAGCACATTGTGTGGACTGGTGTGATACAGATTGGGTTGGAGATATGGACATCCAGTGGTTCATTTTTTAGATTTTGCTGGACTTTTGGATGGGGAGCAGTTTCTTGGAGTGAGTGGCAGAGGCGGGAGGAGATCGACTTCTCGACTTGCTCTGGAGGTTTCCTTTTCCAGCTCCTTGGGCTGGTTTCTCTCCCAGGATCCGAGAGGGGGTGTTAGCATTAGTCATCTCCTCGTAGTGTGCCCAAGTTGTGTATCAGGGGTGCCCAGATTTAACTCCGGCAGCACCATATTTTTCCCTCTACTCAGGGCCCTTGGTTGTAGGGTTGGCCACCCATTTTTCACATGTTTATTTTGTCTAGTCGTGGGTCTTTTTCTAGAGCTAGTTGGCCAGCTCCAGTAGGGGCTATATAAGGCCAGGCTCTTACTCACTTGTAGATATCTTGACAGGGGCTTCCAGGCCTGGGTCCTCCCTTAAGTGAGTATTTGTTCATCATGCCCTCACCTATGGGGACCAACCCTTGCACAGGGCTGTTTGTATCATTGCTTCTTCATCATTATGCAGATTCGTTTTCTTTCTCTCTGTGCCTATGTTTCACGCTTTCCGCTGCGCACTTTTGACAGTTTCCATACTTCTTTGAATATATCCTTTGAGGAGCTTGCTGGATTACTTCTCCACGAGGAGTAGACAAGGAAGAATAGATCTAGTGGTGATGCAAGTAGAGGAGACCAAGCGTACTTCTCCAGGGACAAAGGCAAAGTGGACTTGTCACAAGGTGACACCAAGAAGAAAGGAAAGTGTCACTACTGTCACAAGCTAGGGCACTACATCGAAGAGTGTTGGAAGAGGCTTGCAAAGCTGAAAGCTGATGAAGATTCTGTAAACTCCGCTTCCTCCTCCTCCTCCGACGACAAGCAAGTCCAGGATGACCGGGCTTTCTAGCCACATTATCACTATGGGGGGAAATGTTTAATAATAGTGATTAATGTGGCAATAAACAAGTGCTAGGTGGTTGAGTAAACTAGCACTGAATGAAGACCTTAAATAAAGCGGTTTCAATGTGTGAACTGTTGGAGAATGCACATGTAGAAGCATAAACAAGACGAGAGAGAGTAGAGAGAGCTTGTGGATAATAAGATCACCTTTTATATTAGCTTGAAGCTTTACAATGGCAATTGGCCAGCAAGAAATGAAATGAAATGAAATGATATATTAACGTGTTCAAAAGGCCAAAATGACCTATGAGACCAAAAAGGTTACAACAATTGGTGGAGCTGATACAATGTCTGTGTAAGGAAAGCTAAAAACAACTAAACAACTAACTGAAACTGAAACAACTATGAGGAAAAGTACGGTACCAGGAGCTCCTAATGGATAACATCTGGGAGGAAAACTCCAGCAACAAAGGTAAGCATCATACACATCACTATCCAAAGATGTCTCTCATCGGTCGATGGCGGATATCCTCAATGTCCTCCATGGTGAGTACTCTGACTGGACGCCTCCCATGCCGTGCTAGTATGGTCCTGATCCTCTGTTGTAGTCTCCGCCAGTGTCGAGATAGGCCTCTCATCTTGGGGAGCCTGGACCGCCCTAGCTCTATAGCCCGATCAATCAGTGTACCTCTGGTGCGGCTGTACTCTGGGGCTAGCTGCAATGCCTGCTGACCTGACTGCTCAATCTCTGGTCGAAAGAAGTCTGTAATCTGCCTCTGTAGGTGTCTCTCCCTCTCTGATCCCCTCTCTCTCAGGAGACCCTCTCTATGTCTACGTAGCTCCAGCAAGTACAATCCGAGGCATCTCTGATCCTGGTATCTCATGACTCTAGAAAGTGGTCCAAAGCCCTCTCTGAACAGGCAGTGAAAACGGCCTCGTATCTCATAATATACTGGACAGTGACATATGTAATGTTACTCTGTCTCTGGCTCCATCTGGCACAGCTGACAAATCCTGGCCTCAACTGGTACTCCTTTGAATCTGCCAGTCTCAATCTCTAGCTGGTGTGAGGATGTGCGCATCTGACCAATAGCACACCGTACCCCATGAGAAAGATGAGTATCCATGTAGCTGGGTCTAATCACAAACCCATCCTCCGTGAGCTGGAGAAGATGATCTCTATAGAAAGCCATCTTCGTACCAAGCTCGTGTGTCGGCTGTATCCATGTCCTCCTAGTGTCCAGCTGAGTCAAGTCCTGCTTGATAAGTCTGGTAATCTCTGCCCGTGTGAGAGAGAGGGAGGGTGCATCCAGGGAGTACTGAAATGGGGGTAGCCTGTCCATACTAAAGCCATGCAGTTGGAACCAAGCCGTCATCTGTGCATACCAACATGATCCGTCTCCCTGTGATGCCAACTGTCGTGAAGACTCTAGGGCTAAGCGTGCATATATCTGTCTCTAGGGAGAGCCCAAGTGCTATGTATAAAGGAGACTGATCGAGTGAGTGCTTTTACTACCAATGGGGGGGCAGCCATCTGTGCACGGATGATATCATGTGGTACGGAGGCCTTGGCCCTAATCATCCGGGAAATCATAGAAACCAAGGACCTCTCCATACGTCTCCATCCATCAGTGCTACCAGCTCGGCTGTGGTGATCCATTGAGGGTCCCCAAATCTCCACTCCATACAGCATGGCTGAAGTGACCAAAGTGTCAAAGAGCCAGAGCTTTGTTCGAGGTTCCTGAAACTGAACCTGCGAACACATCCTCTCTAGTCTCCCCAATGCTGCATAAGCTCTGGTCAATCTGGTCTCCGCTGCTCTCCTCAAGGAAAATAGTGGGCCACTAAAAACCACACCAAGGTAAGTATATGCATCTGTATACTCCACTGTCTCCTGACCATATGTAAAGGTGGGCATTGACCTCCTAACCCACTGTGCTGTGGTGTTAAACACCATCACCTTGGTTTTATCAAGGTTAACAGACAATCCACTGTCCTCTGCAAACATGTGCAATGCATCCAAATGACGCTGCATCCCCTCTGGAGAATCTCAGATCAGCACAATATCATCAGCATACAATAACAGCGGAATCCATGTCCGTGCTAGCTGTGCTCCTCTGTCACCCTCCCGCTCTACAGAGTCCGAAACCTCATCCACATACATCCCAAATAAGGTGGGGGAAAGGGGGCAGCCCTGTTTCACCCCAATAGTGGAGTGAACCATCTCAGATATACCCTGGGTAGTACGTACCTGCCCCACAACTGTCCTGTATAAAGCCACGATTCCCCAAATCAGCGCTGTGGGCACTCCCATCTCCTGTAGTCTGCGCATCAGTCTGGCTCTCGGTACTGTGTCAAAAGCTTTGCGGAAATCCACAAAGCAACAATAAATCCTCCTGCCATATAATCTGCCCTCCTCAATAATAGCTCTGAGTGTCAAGATATGGTGAAGAGTGGAGAAACCTCTCCTGAACCCTGCCTGCCCTGATGCACGTATGCCCTCTCTCTCTGCCCATCTACTCAACTCCTGCTCAAGAATAGATGCATATAATCTAGCCAATGTGTGACCAATCATGATGGTACGATAATTCCTAGGAAGCATGGGATCCCCTGACTTGAAGATAGGCACAATCGTGGACATATTCCAAGTCTCAGGAAAACCCTCACACATGGCTCGGTTAAACATCATAGCAGTAAGCTCTGCAAGCATATCTCTGGCATGAATAAAGTGCTCTGCTACCAAACCATCATGATCATATGCTCTCCCAGTCCTCATCCTGTCAATAGCTTTCCTTACCATCTCAGCAGTAAAGAAAGCACGTGTCTCTGGGCATGGCTCCGATGGGTCTCGTAGGGGCGGCTGTTCTGGTGCTGTGTACAGGGATGCTGCATACTCACCGCAAATCTCTGTGGAGGTAATGGCTGGTGATGGTGAATGCTCATGGAATAGTCTCCATGCCTCGCCTGAGTCCTGACTCATAAACAACTGGTACAAATCCCTCTCTAACTGAGCAAGATAAGCCCTCTTCTTCCGTCGCACTAGGTGCCAGAAGGTAATCCGTGACTGTCTGTGAGTGGTAACACCCATGAGCACCTCTCTCTGTAATCTGATCCTCATCTCTCTGCACTCCTCATCATACCAACTGTTCTGGGGCATGTTCCCAGATCGTCTCCGTGTAGGCTGACTATGGGGATATGCCTCTGATGCTGCAGCATGAAGCGTCTCTATCAATATCTGAGTGAGCTCATCTAATGGCCGTCCTGGCTCCTCGGCACATAGGCGTCTGTATATCTCATCCGTGTATACGGTGTCAGTCTCCCTCGTAAAGGTATAACGAGTGTGTGTGGAGACCTGTCCCAATGGAGCGGTGCTGAACTGAAATGTGAGAGTGAAGGACAAGATAGCATGATCCATTGCTATTCCAACCGGCCTAGTGCCTACCATAAAATCCTGAAAAGAGGGAATGAGACTGGGTTGAGCCATAACATAGTCCACTGTACTAGCACCATGCCGATGTGGAAAGCTAGTGAAACCGCCCGA
The DNA here is from genome assembly GCF_041138505.1 of Cibotium barometz. Taxonomy (NCBI): domain Eukaryota; kingdom Viridiplantae; phylum Streptophyta; class Polypodiopsida; order Cyatheales; family Cibotiaceae; genus Cibotium; species Cibotium barometz. Next base: position 43,904,013 of record NC_141055.1, read on the forward strand.
TGTCGGGAATCTCTGTAGGCCATTCAGGATGGCCAATCCATGTGCAGTCCCCATGTCTATCAAATACCGCCCATACACTGTATGTTCCTCATCCTGTGAGAGTCTAGATAGGCCCATATCCCTAACATCAAGCTCCCTCAACATCTCCTCTGAGGTATCATAAAATACTGTCTGGTTATGGGCGGTCCTGGCATTGAAGTCCCCCAAGAGTGATGTCACCATCCCTGGAGAACTCCCAAATGTCATCATCCAAAATAGAAAAGGGAGACTGCCCGCTAGGTGATGCATACACTGATGTACTAGGAGCAAAATAGCATATAGCAATGTAGAGATATCTGCCGGTCTCTGCCCTCAGTCTAACCCACATGTACCTAGCCTGCTCATCTCTGCGGACTATATGTATCAGTGGTTGTAGCTCCTCTCTAAACAATACTGCCACTCCTCCTGAGCCCCGTCCTCTATGCTCTGAACGAGTCTCCTGTCTACAAGCTGTCTCCCATCGGTATCCACTAACATGTGGCATGGACTGTCCAGGAGCCTGATGCGTCTCACAGTAGAAGATGATGTCCCTCCCAGTGAAACTATCCTCAAAAGCCCCTACATCAAGGCGTAGAGATCCATTACAATTCCAAGTAGCAACTTTGAGTGTAGTCCCACAGGTCTCGCGCCGTCATGAAGAGCGCCTCTCCATAATCACCACTCTACCATCTCTATAGAAGGCCACTTTCCCTTTCTCTCGGGCTGCCCTTATCTCGGGATAACTTCTTTCATGTGGGCAAGTTGCGAGAGAGTGAGGTCATCTCCAAGAAATATTCCCGTTTGCTTGAGTGTAGGACGTCTCTTCAAGAAGTCCTTCTTCGCTTCCATGGAGGGGAAACGAATGATAAGTGCTCTCTCCTTAGAAGAAGATTCGCCACTACCTTCCCTCTTCTTTCCCACTCTCCATGCCTTTGTGTGCGTGGCTTCAATGCCCATCATAGAGAAGAGCTCCTTGGTTTCCCCTTCCGCATCATCACGGTCTTTTATACCGGACACTCGTACATGTAAGGCCCGGGTCTTCCTCCTTTGCTCCTCTTCAAGGGTCATGTTGATGATGGTGGGAGTGGGGATGGGTGGCGATTCTTTACCTTTCCCTTTCTTGGTGACCTCGATCCATTTCTCGGCCTTGTCCATCTTCTCTTGTGTCTTTGTGATCACCTCCACCCATGAAGATGTCTTCTCTTTATGTTGCTCCTCCTCCTCTCGAATGATCCTCATTTGTTCCTTGATGGTATTCAGCTCTTCAATCAAGGAGGGCTGAAATTCTCCATCCTCAAGCTTGCTTTTTGAAGTGGCTTCCAACTCCTTTTTGAGGGCTGAGATTTCAGCAGCTTGACTTTTAGCATGCAGTTTGGCCTCCACTAGTTCCTCCTTTAAGGCTGAAATCTCAGCCTCTTGCTTGGAAGATCTCTCTTCGAGCTCTTGGATTTTGTCAAATCCCTTCTCGAGTTTGGAGAGGCGGTTTATGATTGCGGTAACCGAAGAGTCGACCATCTTCTTGTTTTCTTTGATAATTGTGCCGAGCTTGTCCTCCACCTTCACGAGCTCCTCTTTAAACCCGGTCTTGGCCATGACTTTTTGCAGAACTTCCCACAGCCAATGGACTGAAAATTAATCCATGACAGCAGCACGAAACAGCAGCAACAGGGAGGGGGGGGGGTCAAGTCATGCAGGGGAAAGGGAAAGAGAGGAGATTCAGCAGAGAGAGAGAGAGAGAGAGAGAGAGTTATGTTGCTGCCTTGGGGGCCTGACGAAGGGTGGGAGGGTGGGAGGGTGGGTGGGAAGAGGGAAAAAGAGCAAAGGACAGGCAGTGGGATGGGGGGGGGGGGGCGCAAGTAGACAGGCAGCGAAGGGCAGGTGGAACAGCGAAGAGAGAGAGAGAGAGAGGGGGGGCGGAGGGGGAACAGCGAGGAGAGAGAAAAAGAGCGAAGGACAGGCAGCGAAGGGCAGGCGGAACAGCGAAGAGAGAGAGAGAGAGAGAGAGAGAGAGAGAGAGAGAGAGAGAGAGGGGGGGGGGGCGCAGGCGGAACAGCGAAGAGAGAGAAAGAGCGAAGGACAGGCAGCGGGGCGGAACAGCGAGGAGAGAGAAAAAGAGCGAAGGACAGGCAGCGGGATGGGGGGGGGCGGAGAGAGAGAAGAAGAAGAATTGGTGTGTGTGTCTTGTGCAAGGGAAGTGGATGAAATACTGAATAATGGGGGAACTCCTTATATAGTGCATGAGTGAGCTGGCCAACTGCCTCTAGGGCTGGCCGATTGCTCATGACCCATAAAATAGGAGGAAAATTCATAAAATGCCCAATAAATGGTACAACCCCAAAACACTGAGATGCATAAATTCTAACACCCCCCTTGTAGTTCATACTATGCAAGAGTTGGAAGAAGATAAGCTGATGAAGATGCAACCATGGACCCTCTAGCACCGCGAATACTGGAATCACGAGAGAGCATCCTCCAACGTGTTTCCTCGAAACAAAAAATGCACCATGAACAGCAAGGAACTTTGCTTGGCCATGAATTCCCACACAAGGGTGCAATGAACTCCAAGAATAGATGATGAGCTGCTGGACACACCGCGCTCATGATCCCCAACAGTGGACGGAACACATCACGTCGCAAAACCCTCGAACAATGAACTCGGAACAGATCCAGTTCATAATCTCTAGACTCTGCTATAGAAAAGTTAACCATGTCTTGCCAAATGTATAATGCTTGGAACTCCGAATCACGGCCCCCACGCACTAGTAAGTGGAGCTGCAATCAGCTCCCTCTCCTGCCCACAAGCCTCCTCTGGTTGGAAGCACATGGGGGGGGAGCTGCATGTGTACTAGAGAAGTACACCATCTGGGTTCTCTTGAGCCGGAAGAGCCCTGGGAGCCCTAGAAGTAGTACTAGAATTTGTATCACTATCCTGTGTCGTGTCTTTGCCTTTTCTCTGAGATGAAGGCTTGCCCTTGGTCTTGTCCTTCTTCTTGGACAAACAATCCTTGGACATATGTCCTCTTTCTCGCAAGAGAAGCAATGACTCCGACGTTTCTTTTGAACTGAGGAAAGTGCCTTGTTAGAATTATTGACTGACGCCTTCAACTTACCTTGTAAGACGAGAACAGACGACTCCTCCAAAAGTAGGGAGCTAAGATCATCAAAATCCAACTCAGTGGATGTGACCTGGCACTGCAAAGATCGAGAAATCACATCATAGTCCGGAGGAAGCTTGGTGAGGATAAGAGCAGCCAGCTGAGGAGAGGACAAAGCAGCACCCATAACCAGTAACTGGTCATGGATAACCTTGGCCTTCATAAGGAATGATTGCATGGAACTGCCTTTAGGGAATAACAAACCATAGAGCTGCCCTTGCAAGGTAACTGCCCTTATCGAAACGAATCTCGAGCAAAGAGATCCTCCAATTCAGACCATACCTGACGAGCACTGGTGAGAGTTTGCAATGCCGGTGAGACCTCCTCGGTGATGGTCCGCACAAGCACAGAATGCATCTTCGAGTCCCAATTCTCCCAGTTTTGTAATTCCGCAGCAAATTCATCCTCCTTATCCTGTGTCCACCTCCTAGAGTTTTAAGGACGCTCAGACTTCCTTTCAGTGCCCTGAACAATATCCCACAAACCCTTGTGGATGAACTAGATCCGCATCTGAAGCTTCCAATGGGCATAGTTGGGTCCTTTCAACTTGTCATCCTTGTTCGTACAGGCAGGGGGAGCCATATCCACAGCAACAAAGAACACAAATCTCAGCTTTCAAGTACTTCTCTCAAGTGCTTACCAACGAAGCGAGGCTCCAGAACTAATCAGCCCCCTCACAAACTTGAGAGAGGAGGAGGCTTAACAGTATCAAAACGGTCCAAGAAACCAGTGGGAATCTCTTGCCGGAAGGGTAGGGACTCATGGAGGAAGAAGGAAATGTACAGCCACTTGTCTGGCAACTCCACGTGCAAGAGAACTCACCAACAACTGATGCTGATGCAGAATTTTCAGCCAAAACTCCAACGCTTGTCTTTGTAGAAGAGAACGCAGCCAAGTACCTGGCCGGCTGGCCTCTATAGGAGAAAACGCAGCCACCAAACTGGCTGGCAGCAAGGAAGGGCTGGCTGGACCAGAAAATGTAGCAGTGTATGAAAACGCAGTCGCTGTTCGGGACTGATCTGCAAATAGGAGGAGCTAGGGCAGAATACGCAAGGTACATATGAGAAGGCGGGCAGATTTGCAGAAGATGGAGCAGCCTGAACCTAAGCGAGTGATACCATGTTGGAGAATGCCCAGGCGGAAGCATAAGCAAGACGAGAGAGAGTAGAGAGAGCTTGTGGACAAGATCACCTTCTATATTAGCTTGAAGCTTTACAATGGCAATTGGCCAGCAAGAGAATGTTGAACTTGTGCAAGGGAAGTCGATGAAGTGAATAATGGGGGAACTTCTTATATAGTGCATGAGTGAGCTGGCCGATTGCTCAGGACCCATAAAATAGGAGGAAAATTCATAAAATGGCCAATAAATGGTACAACCCCAAAACACTGAGATGCATAAATTCTAACATGAACAACCGCTAGTATGTATAAGTCTCTTGTGTGCGAACAACGTCTTAAAAGGCATATGTGGTGGCATCACATCTAGCATATGCTTTAGAATATGTAATGCGGTCTCTCCTATAAAAAGGACCTACTTCTATAATGAATTCATGCGTTCCACTACATCTTGTACTTACTCAATCCCTTTAATCTTGTGCTGATTATCTTGTTGATCATCATCTTTCTCTCTCTTCTCCCCATTATGCTTTCAAGGCAGTAGTCAACATTTGCCTTTGCCTTGATAAACTTTTGAAGATCTGGTTTTGAAATGGAGCTTTCTTGGTGCATTGGAAAGTGACATGTCCTTGCTTCGCATCTGAAACATGCTCCAATGTGTCTTGCCTTCTCCACAAATTTTGGATTGTATTGGGCATCTTCTTCGATTGAGGCTGTGTGGCAGGTGATTTATCCCACGAAATCCTTCTTCCCTGCTTGAAAGTTTGGTTTATTCCTAAAGAACTGCTTTCTTTGCTTCTTCTTTTGATAGTCTAGCATTTGTTCAAAGTTCTCGGCCTTCCTCATACCATCTTGAAAATCTAAGATGATACTCCCTCGGATTGTTACAATAAATATATTTGTGAGGCTCTGGTCATCAAATTTTGGGGTGTAATTTTGTAACTCCAAGAATGGTCCCTGTACGGTCCACAGTTTTCCTTCTTGTTTTGAGTTTAAGGAATTCCATCTTCTTCTGCATTTTATATTCCGGTGCGAAGTATCTTTTCTCTACACACTCCTTGAGCTTCTTCCAAGTTATACCATTGCCAATTACCAGAAGAAACTGAGAATTGTGTGATACCTTAAATTGGTGACCTTTACACATATCAATATATCAAATACCAAAATAAACCGCCAATCGTGTGATACCTCAAATCGGTGACCTTCACACGATTACACCGGTCTCAATACCAAGTGTAAAATTCACTGTAACTGTATGTGGAAAGGAGTTGATCACGACAAAGTGTGTAGTAAATTTGAGAACGCTAGACTAAGGAAGAGGTTTGGAAAACAGGGGATGTGCCCTAGGCTCTCTGAAACCGGCCTCTGGTAGAAACCAAAGTGCGGTAGACTAGTAGTCACCCAAACCAATTGTAGTCCAATAGATAAAACAAATATATGGGAGCTAGAGTGCTCCAACACGAAAAGAAGAACGACACCTTTTGGCCCCAAAGCTTGGCGCCCCTTTCGGTATTTCTTTATTCATTCATGGCTTGTATGTCTGCATGTCCAATCTGCCAATCCTCTAGACCTCTTAGCATAGAGGTTACACACAGCTTTGTGTCCCAAAACCACCACACTGTTATCTCCTCTAATCTGCTAAGACAGTGCATCCATGAGGCTTTGAATATGCATCTAACTGGCCCATGCACATAGCCACAAACTCAGCCATGAAAACAGTCCACAAACTCTTCCAAATCAGTCCACGAACTTGCCGTGTTTCCACCTTCGAACTGCCAAACCCTTACTCTCACAAAGGGCCAGAGAAACGACTCCGAAACAATCACGAGCCAGTCAAAAGAGAGACTTAGTGTGACACCTCCTGCAGTCCCACCTGCTTACAAAGAGAGAGAGAAACTTACAGTCCTTGTGTGGCTTTTCCCAAGAGAGGAGGTGTGAGAAAAAGCCCTGTTCTGTCCTGCCCTCTTGTTTTGCAGCCGCCTGCAGTCCAGCACAAGATTGAACACGTGAGAGAGAGAGCACACTTGTGGGTGAAACTGCTGTCCAGCCCTGCACTCCCTCCTACAGTCCACGCCTGTATGTCCAGCTCTGCCTGTATGTACAGCAGTGCAGCCCAACAACCAACCTCTTGCCAAAAGCAAAGGAGAAGGGGAGATTCAGCTGGCGCCTGTATTCACTGTAGCGCAGCAGCCAGCCAGCCCTCCAAAAGTCAAAGAGAGAGAGAAAGGTTCAGCGCCTGTGTTTTCTGTAGCGCAACAGCCAGCCCGTCTTCTCCCTCCAAAGAGCAGGTGTATATATGATATTCAGCTGCGCCTCTGAATAATTCAGAGCAGCCCGCCAATAGCCTTCCAAAAAGCAAGAGTGAGAGAGAGAGAGAGAGAAAAGAGGCGTGCTAGTCCAACTCTCCAAAAAAGGTGTAGGCCCCCCAAATTAGCCTAGGGGCCACGATCCTTTAAAAGAAGGTTTTATAGAGGTCATAAACCTTTAAACTTTTATTCCTTTTTGTCCCCTCCACACTTGGGGTTGTCCACAAGAGTTTAAACTTTAAACATCCTCCACAAGGTTATAAACCTTCAACATATAACTTGCTCACCGACCACCATGCTCACACTTGTGCTGCACAAATTCACAGGGTCATGACATACCCCCCTCTTGAAAAATGGCAAGCGTCCTTGATTGCATTCTGGTGATACAGCAAGACATCCAAAGGGGAACCACACTGATAACAAAGGCTGCCCAATACAGTAAGATATCAACCATGTGATCCAACTAAAAGTGAAAAGTACAATATGGCAAGATTAGCATCCCAATCCCTCTAAGCCATGCGTATGTAACAACATTCACTACAAACCAATGGTGTAGTAATAGTCCAAGTTGTATACCACTGTGAACCATACACAACCACAACATCCAATGTGACTAGTACACATATATCATAGAAGTCCCATAAGCAGATGTACTGTTAGCTATTAGTATCTTCGGGTGAGACAAAAGCTGCACCAAGCGACCTCTAGATGACATCTCAGCCTGTCTATATCAAGGGAGCGGAGGTGCTACGCCCCTCTTGAGCGTCAAGCAATGCTCCAGACCTATGCTCTGCTGAACCTGAATGAGCTGTAGCAAGAGTCGGCTCCAACTCAAAGGCATCAAGATAAAGCTGCAATACCTGAGCTGAATCTGCTAAGTCACCCTCCTCCATCCACTTCGCATCCATCGGTGAATAGTTCTTAACTTTACCTCGTACCTTTCTTTCCTTATGTGCCAGTATCTTCTCGGGAATAAGAACCTCATCAAGTTCCTCCACTTCCGACTGAGCCTCATCTGATACATCCTCATGCACATCCCCACGGAAAGGTCTAAGTAGACTCACATGAAATGCATTGTGAATCCTCCAGTGATCTGGTAGCTTCAAATGATAGGCCACCTTACCGATCTTTTCCAATAGCTGAAAAGGTCCATAATAGTGCATGCTCAACTTAGGGAATAAGTGCTCTTTACCCTTCATTTTTTGAGCTTAGCTTTCTCAAATCACAAAAGAATCCATTCACCCAATGCAAACTCTAATGCATGCCTGTGACGGTCTGCTGTCTTCTTTTGCTTTTGTTGGGTTTTTTGGAGTGCCAACTTAACTCTCCTATAAGCTTCATCCATGTTCTCCACATACTGGTCAGTCTCAAAGATCTTATCCTTTGTGTGCAAAATGGGTAGTACCTTCTTCCCTCCTTCCACAATCTCAAAAGGCGCCTTGCCCGTCGATGGATGGTGTTGTTATAAGCAAACTCCACCAAAGGAAGATGCTTTTCCCATTGTTGCTTGTGCTCTGACACAGCACTTGAGAAGATCTAACACTCTGGAATTAGCCTCTTCCGACTGCCCATCTGTCTGTGGATGAAACGATGATGATAACTTGAGAGTTGTATCCATGTTGTCAAACAATGCTCTCCAAAATAAACTCGTCATCCGTGGATCACGTTCACTAATGATAGACGAAGGCATGCCATGATACTTGAGGATGTTCGCCATGAACAACTTGATCTTCTTACGCACGGGAATGAAATGAGCTTGCTTACTGAACCTGCATATGATAGTCCAAATGCCACCATTTTCCGTTTGTGTCCTTGGAAGATCAAATATAAAATCCATGGCAATGCTCTCCCATGGTCTATTTGGAATAGGTAAAGGCTGAAGTAACCCTGGTTTCTTCTGACGGTCAAACTTCACCTTCTGACATATGATGCATTGCCTAACAAAAGCATCAACATCTCTTCTCAAGGTCGGCCAATAAAAGAAAGCCTCAATTGCCTTTACTGTGGCGATAATGCCTCTATGACATGCATATGGTGGAGCATGACTTTCAATCATAACCTTGAGTCGTAACTGCCTGGTAACACACAGTCTACCATGCATCAACAAAAAGCCATCCCTGAGAGTATAATGATCATGCTGTTGACCCTCAAACATCTGATCATAGATCTTGCCAAAATCCTCATCCTGGGCATACTGCTCTTTCATCTCATCAAGCTTATGATGATAAGCAACTTAGCAAGTGAAACTGCTGAGACCCGTGGCTTGCATGACAAAGCATCTGCCACAACATTCTTTTTGCCTTCCACATGTACAATCTGAAAGTGAAACATAGACAAAAAGTTGACCCATCTCATATGCTTCTCAGAAAGTTTAGTTTGCGTGAGGAAATAACGCAAGGTTTGATGATCTGTCTGCACAGTGAAATCAACCCCAAGTAAATAGTGTTTCCATGTAGAAAGAGCATGAATTACAGCAAACATCTCTTTCTCATAGACCTGTAAATGCTTCTCGGCATTCTGTAATATACGACTCTCATAGGCTATCACATGTCCTTCCTGCATAAGAACTGTCCCAATGCTGTTCCCACATGCATCACACTAGACAACAAAAGCTTTTCGGAGATCTAGTAGTACCAATACGGGATCCGAAGTAAGCTTTTCTTTAAGCTTTTTAAAGGCTGTAATTTTTCGATTAGCCCATTGAAACGGAGTTTCCTTCTTTGTTAAAGCATGAAGGGGCGAAGCAATCTCAGCACAATACCGAATGTACCGCAAGGTTTGATGATCTGTCTGCACAGTGAAATCAACCCCAAGCAAATAGTGTTTCCATGTAGAAAGAGCATGAATTACAGCCAACATCTCTTTCTCATAGACGTGTAAATGCTTCTCGGCATTCTGTAATATACGACTCTCATAGGCTATCACATGTCCTTCCTGCATAAGAACTGTCCCAATGCTGTTCCCACATGCATCACAGTGGACAACAAAAGCTTTTCGGAGATCCAGTAGTACCAATACGGGATCCGAAGTAAGCTTTTCTTTATGCTTTTTAAAGACTGTAATTTTTCGATTAGCCCATCGAAACGGAGTTTCCTTCTTTGTTAAAGCATGAAGGGGCGAAGCAATCTCAGTGAAATGCCGAATGTACCACCTGTAATAGGAACACAATCCCTAAAAGCTGCGTACATTATGCACGGTCCTCAAATCTGGCCAATTGAGAACTGCTTCCACTTTCGAAGAATCCATAAAGACTTCATCTTTAGACACGATATGCCCAAGAAGTGTATTTTTTCCAAGAAGAACTCACTCTTCTTGCCGTTTATGACAACCTATGCTTCTGGAGTTCTTCAAACACAGTGGCCAAATGCTTCCTATGCACAATCATGTCATCAAAGAATGTGTCCACAAACGCTCTATGAGGTTGGAAAATCCTATCCATCATCCTGTTAAAGGTGGCGGGAGCATTTGTCAAGCCAACGGGCATGACCAAGAACTCATAGCCCAAAGGTGGTCCGAAATGTTGTCTTATGCACATCCTTGGGTCTAATGCGTATCTGATGATACCTGCTTTTCAAGTCTATCCGACTAAAGACTGTGGAGTCCTGTAAGTGGTCCAATATGTCATCGATCCTTGGAACAGGGAATCGATTCTTGATAGTGTTCTTATTTAGTGTCCTGTAATCTATACACATGCGCCAAGAACCATCTTTCTTTTGCACTAAGAGCACAGGTGAGCAAAGGGGTGATGAGCTAGGTTGAATCAATCCCTTTTTCAACAATTCCTGTACATGGCTCATAATTTCCTCTTGTTGGGTTGCACTAACACGTTACGACGGTCTATTTGGTGGGGTACTCCCTGGAATAAGATCAATAGCATGATCTTCTGGCCTTTTTGGAGGAAGTTCTCTTGGCAATGACTCGGAAAAGCAATCTTGGTACTCACGTAGGAAATCGGTCCTGTCTTTATCTAACATAGACAAATTAGATTTAGATTCATTATGTTTTGCATCCTTTATGAAAACCAAGTACGCAGAAATATGCTTTTTCATTACTGATGGAATGGCTGAAGCCGATATAATAGGAAGAGGTTCCTCTTTAAGCTTTACATCCAAAATATGCTCTTTCCCTCTATGAGTCAAAGTAATCTTCCTGTTATACGTATCCACCACTGCATGTACTCTATGACACCATGGCATACCCAACAAAACATCACACCCATCAAGTGGCATGATATAGAATTCCTCAGTGTCCACATAATCCTGCACATGAAGCCTCAGCTTCCAAATAATAGGGATAACGGGTTTTGCATACCTAGGACAAGCCATATTAGCCTCATACAAAGGCCCCATCTTCTCTGCACGGATCCCCAATCTGCCAGCCAAATCTAGTGAGATAAAGTTGGCTCTAGCACCTGTGTCAAAGAAAATCAAAGCATTCTGATCCCTAGCTTTGCCCCATGCCTTGCACAATTCAGTCTCCTCACCACCTGACTATTTCCCAACAAGGTTAGGAACTAACCTTGCAGAAGGCTTTGCTTTCTTAGACTTGGGCTCCCCTTTAGTGTCAGAGTCCTTGTGGGACTTACGCTTGGGACAATTGAAAGACATATGTCCCTCTTTGGTACAGAAAAAGCATTTCTTGGCATCCACCAAAGCTTGTTTCTCCTCAGGAGTTCTCTTGGGCGTTGGTAACATCTTACGCCGCTTCTCTGCAGGCACTGTTGCATCACGTGATGCATGCTCTGACTTTTTAGTTTTCCTGCGAGTGCTTTTGCTGCCCTTAAATCCAGTTGAAACCCTAGTAACGCATTTGCCGTCATGGCATTCTCTATCATTTGCATGTCCAATTTGCCAATCCTCTAGACCTCTTAGCATAGAGGTTACACACAGCTTTGTGTCCCAAAACCACCACACTGTTATCTCCTCTAATCTGCTAAGACAGTGCATCCATGAGGCTTTGAATATGCATCTAACTGGCCCATGCACACAGCCACAAACTCAGCCATGAAAACAGTCCACAAACTCTTCCAAATCAGTCCACGAACTTGCCGTGTTTCCACCCTCCGAAAAACCAAACCCTTCCTCTCACAAAGGGCCAGAGAAACGACTCCGAAACAGTCACGAGCCAGTGAAAAGAGAGACTTAGTGTGACACCTCCTGTAGCACACCTGCTCACAAAGAGAGAGAGAAACTTACAGTCCTTGTGTCGCTTTTCACAAGAGAGAGGAGGCGTGAGAAAAAGCCCTGTTCTGTCGTGCCCTCTTGTTTTGCAGCCGCCTGCAGTTCAGCACAAGATTTAACGTGTGAGAGAGAGAGAACACTTGTGGGTGAACCTGCTGTCCAGCCCTGCACTCCCTCCTGTTTCATAAGGAGTTTAAGCTTGTAGGTGGCAAACTTCAGAGACGTTACCTTGTGATGTTAAAGAACTATTCACCTATGGATGCAAAGTTTATGGCTAAAGTATACGTTCAGGAGTATCTGCAACTCCTATCAGCATACTTGGAAGCTTTTAAGTTGCGGTCAACTAGTAGAAGTTGGCATTCTCCGTGCTTTCGACTCTTGGACGAGCTTTGGACCTATGGATGAGCTCCATTGTTGCATGCGCGGAAGCCTTGCTGTACTGATCTACATCCCTAAGTGTGATTAGGAACAAGATGATGAATAAACATGATTAAGACATGAGAAAGAAGAAGAGAGAGAGAGTTGGTGTTAGGGTTTCCTGTATTAATATCGTACAAAACGGTTGTTGAATGAATGTACATGACTTAGGCCCTTGATCAGCCCCAAAGGGGTCACCTCTGGCCCCTTACATGACTTCTACTGACTTCTAGGATGATGGAATGATGAATGAACTCATTGAATTATGCATTGATTACTTTATGCCTTTATATATGCCAAGAGGTGCTGGTCAGCTAACTCTAAATGCTGCCGGCATGCTTTGGACCTGAAAATACAAATTAAATGGTTGGGTGCTGACTTTTACTGCTGTCCCACGTGCTGGCTGACCTTTTGTAGACTGGCGCCTGCTGCCTAGGTCGCCCTTGATGGCTGCTGACTGCAAGCTAGTTGCAACTTGCCTCTGATCGTTGCCGACTGGGGTCCTAGACCCTCCATGGTGATGATGATGATGATGCTGAGGATGATGATGCTACTGTTGATGGTAAAGATGCTACTGCTGATGACCTAAATGCTGTCCTAACTGATGGATTAATCAGGGATTATGCTATTCATGCTGAAGATTAGCCATGGCAGAAGCGTGCATGTGACATCCATAGTGGACATGACGCCTCATGGTAGGGGACTTGTGTCTATGCCAAGGGTCATGTGGAGTGGCACCTCATGATAGGGGACATATGTCTACGCCGAGGGCCGACAAGGTGGATATGCGAGGTTGGGGATTTCGATCCGCGCCCATGTTCAGAGTACTATATCGGTTGGCCTTGGGGCGTAATGTCTACACCTAGAATGACCGCCCGTTACAAGCTAAATGAAAGGGAGATTGTACTGCACATTGGTATGCTTGGCATACTTGCATGCATGAACTGTTTTACATGCTTGCAAGATCTGTGTGTTTAGTTTATGGACAGGGGACGTCCTCTCATGAACCATGTGCGTGAATTTGTATTTTGACCTTGCTCTTAGTTTGTAGACAAATGGTAGGTGTGACTCTAAACTCTTTGTTTAAGCTTACTAGAGTTATAGTTCAATTTACTGTTTTGCAGGTCCACACTTCATAAAAGTATGGCCGGACAATTTATAAGTAAGTTTGGGTATCCACACTTCATTAATGAGTGAGTAAGTTTGGGTATCCACACTTCATTAATGAGTGGGGGGACAAATTTAGGACATTTACTCTTCGGGTTGGCTAGGCTATTGACCGGGCACCCTTCCCATTTATGGGAGAGGTGTGGCATGTGTTGAGAATCGAGATGGACCAATGGCCATCCTTTGTGCATATGGAAACATTATTTTTCTCTCCCTCCTTCCTCTTGAATGGGGAGCCAACTTCAAGGAAGGGGATATTGAAGAGTTTTACTCACAACAAACAATCCATACAATCTCTTGTTCCCTCTTAGAGGTTCTCTTGCATGGTGGAGCTTGTTCATGGTCAAATTATAGGTGGAGCTTGTTCATGGTCAAATTATAGGTTTCAAGCCCTGGATTGAACTAATCTTCTACTCGATTTCTACATGATGGCAAGGGTTTTGAGAAATTTCGTTGCTGACAATTCTTCCAAAAGCTGAAACCCTAATTTTTAGAAACCCCTAGTTCACGAGAAACCCTGATTATGAAGAAACCCTAATTCAAGAGAAACTCTAATTATGCAAAAACCCTAATTTACAAAAATCTTAATTTGGTTGAAATCCTAATTTATTGAAACCCTAATTTTAGCTAGGAGTGCCATGAAGTATTCTTTCATGATTACTTTGGCCTAAAGCTGGAAGGTGACTGTAAATGGCAACTGATGTGTGAGTTAATTCTACTCTACATCCGTGTTCTTGGCCATTAAGGTCTCCTATGTCTCGGTGTGGCACACACTTGGATGTGTGTGGATGCCAGTAGAGCATAACTGCCTGTGGCAAGATACTGGGGATTGGGGAGTGAGGTCCTTTGCGATTGAAGTTGTGGATTCAACCTCTACACCAACACAACATGTTTGAAATTGTTTTCATATGAATGTCTCATGTGGAAGCTCTGGGAGTCTTCTTTCTGCCCTAAACACCGTCTTGGAACAACCTGATGCAAAATTCAAGCAAGAGAGATGGAGAGAGAGAGAGAGAGCTGAGTTTCAGTATATTCATATAGTACAAAAAGGTGTACAAGTCTTGGCCAGCCCCAGCCATAGGCTACCATCAAAAGGTGGTAAAACCTAATCTACATCCTATTTTGTGATCCTATGTCCATGTGCATGCACTGACACCTCCCCTGCTAAACTTGATGACGGGATTCCAACTTCTGTTCTTGGATCATTCCTTTTTCTCTTCCTGGAGTCCCAAACCTATCATCCTTCCCTTGCTGGCAACCTTTTCACTGAAAACCTTGCCCTGTCTCCAAATCCACTCCAAATCTAATGAAGATCTATGCATCTATTCCATCTTGTCCCCTATCCCTTCATGCCCTGTCCCTGAACACTTCTTCTGGTCTTCTTTTCTTAAGTATTGAGTGTGGCACTCTCACTCCATCCCTTGGAGGATCATCCTCCATTGGAACCTTGCTAGGAAGTCTTTCCTGGTGTGCCCCAAGTGGCACCCGACTCACAGGACTAGCATTCCCCTTGGGCGTTGTGGAACACCACCAACCAACCTCATGGGAACTTCTTCCTTGTCTTGTGTTCCTTTCCTTAGACTGTGCGCCTTCATCTAGGACTGAATTAGTGTTTAGCCTTGTTGAGCTTGATTGTCGGCCGATCCAAAAATCCATCTTGCTGCAGCCGGCAGGAATACATCCCTATAGTACTGGCCAACAGCCTCGTGGTTCTTCCACCACATCTTTCCATGCCAATAAAGCTGCAAAGCTCCTTTATCTGGTTCTAAATCTGATCTTTAGGTGTTGCCCTTCAAGGATTAGCCCTGAAGTAAGCATGTCCATGTGCATGTACATGGCATCATATGCATGAATATTGTTGGAATTCGGGTAGGCATTGCCCATGGAGCTTGTATATAAAATTTCTTGATAATACAAAGGTGCAATCCAAAATTGATATAAAGCATGGAAAAAGGCAAGGGCAAAGCTGGTTTTAATATGCATAAGGGTGGACAGCCACCTAATGCTACTTCAAAGATGCCAAAGGTGTTCTGAAAGTTGAAAATGTATAAGAAAAGAAGCCATAGAACAAGAGGAGCACATATGGGTTGCTTCAACAACAAAGAGCTCAATACATGAGAGAAGGTAAATGCTTTAAGTGTGGTAGCAAAGACCACATATCTCCTCAATGTACTAGCAAGGGCAAGAAAGAAGAAGCACCCAAAGTGAATGTAAACATGGTGCCCGATGTGCAAGGCAATATGGGTCATGCAAGCAAAGATAGGGTGGTATGTAAAGCATGGGGGCAACTCAAAGATAAGCCCGTCTTATTTATGTTTGATGATTGCTCTACTGACAACTTCATCTCTACTTTAATGGTTGCCACCTAGGGGATTGAAGTGGGAGACATGGGATCCGAAATACATGCCTGTTTAGCTTTTGTTGAGAAGGATGTGAAGGTTAATCCACTCTTTGGAAAGATGCGAATTCACATCCAAGGCTAGCCCGATCACGAGGTTTTTCCCCTCTAAATGGATGTGATGTATTGCTTCGCAAACCGTGGCATGCTCGCCTTGAGCTCCGCAAGAATGGCAAGACAACTAAGCTTTCTTTTATGTACAAAGGCCAGGAGCATCTTATAGATGCAAGCATATCGGGTGATATTATCCCCGTTGTAAAATCAATGAAGCAATGAAAAAGAGTGTTTCTTTGTACTTGGTTTTTATACGTGATGATATGGAACATACCAATGTGCATGTTGATTATCTCACTCATGATAGGCTGAATTTTCTAAGTGAGTAGCTTTGCAGATACATTGCCAAATCAAATGTCTCCTTCTTGGCCAGAGGATCACCGCATTGATTTGGTGTCCGAATGCTTGCCAACAAGAGGAGATTATAAAACAGGTTGGTGAACTCCTAGAGAAGGGTTTAGTGTGACCAAGCTCTTCGCCACTTTGCTCACCCGTTCTTCTCGTTAGAAGAAGGATGGTTCATTTCATGTGTGTGTGGATTACAGGGCACTAAATATGATAACCGTCAAGAATCTGTTTCCCATACTGAGGATTGATGATATCTTAGATAAATTGGATGGTTCATTATGCTTTAGTCACATTGATCGCAAGAGCGGCTACCAACAAGTGAGAATGATACCTCAAGGTGGTTCCAAACGTAGTGAACGATACGTTTAGTAGGTTTGAAAACGTGCTGAAAAGATTCCAAACGTAGTGAATGTTGCCCCCGATATATATATATATATATATACAAAATTTATAGTTTACTTACAAAATTTTGAAATATGAAGTTTGAAGATTCATCAATGAACATTAAAGCACTTACTAATACTATACAACCTTTAATTTCAATTTTGCGGGAGAGAGAGAGAGAGAGAGAAAGAAAGAAAGAAAGAAAGAAAGATTTTATTAACGTCTTCCAAAAGACCGAACTCGGCCTATGAGACAAATCGGAGTACTTGTATGGGGTATCCTCTGTCATCCCAACAAAATGAAAAAGTACTGAACAAAAAAAAGCTGAATCTGGGTGTGCACGGGATGGAGCTCTACTACTAGGAGAATGCAAAGCTATATGCATGGAGTATACAATCATGATATGCAACCTAGCTAGCTCCATCCTGTACCATACTGGGGGTATAAAGTGGTATACATCAATGAAGGGGGTGTCCACAGCTCCCTGAAGAACATGCCTGGGTGTGCTCTGAAGCGAGCCAGTCGCTCCGCACCCTCTCTGTGAAACTGAGCTCTGATCTCTGTCATCTCTCTCTGGTATAGGCGTGGTGTCCGAAAGCCAGGTGTCCTCTGTCTCCTGCGGGCTCTAAGTGTCTCTGCTCTCTGGAGAGTAATTCCCTGCCGTGTAGGGGCTGGGAGGGGGATGCATCTCTGAAAAAATGTAGTAATCTGTGTCTGTCGCCCCCCCTCTGGAGCTGTCTGAGCCTGTAATAATGTCTCTCTGTGGCTCTGTATGTCTAGAATGTATCTCCCCAGTATGCGCTGGTCTGCTGCCTCAAAGATCTGGCGTAGGGAATGTGGCTCTCTGAATAAAATGGGATATCTCTCTCTGATGGCTGTATATGCTCTGCATCTGCATACATAATGCTCCTCTCTCTCCACCTCCTCTATGCAGAATTTGCATACCCTCTCCTCTCGGGGGATCCGTGCTGCTCTGCCAGTCTCAATCTCCAATCGGTGTGATGAAACTCTGAGCTGACCAATAGCCACTCGGGAGCCGTGTGGTAAAAAGCCCACCATGTATCTAGGCCTCTCTATAAATCCATCATCAGTGATACTCATGAAGTGATCTCTGTAGTATAGCATCTTCGGTGGAAGAGGCTGTGTTGGCGATATCCATGTCTCTCGTGTATAGAGCTGCCATAGATCCTGTCTCAATACTTTGTTCCTCTCACTATGAGAGAGACGGATATGTGGTGCATTCTTGTCATACTGGAATGGTGGTAGATGATCCATGTCTAGGCCATGCTGTGAGAACCAATGTGTGACCTGTGCATACCATGATCCTTTGTGTCCTGCCCCAGACAGCTGTCTAGATGCCTCAAAAGCTCTGTATGACAATCTGTCCTGGGGCATCTCTCTGAATCTGTCTAGCAGGCATATAGTCTGAAATATGGCCTCTACCATCATAGGAGGCACAGCAAACTCTACTCGGATAATGTCATGAGGTACTGACGGTTTGCTGCGTATCATGCGTGCCATCATGAGGGCCTGTGGTCTCTCTATCTGTGTCCACCAATGGGTAGCAAGGCCTGGCGCCCATACCGCTGCTCCATACATCAATGCCGGTGTGACTAATGTGTCGAATAGCCACCCCTTCGTCCGGGGCTCCTGAAAATGCACCTGGTGGCACTGTCTCTCTAGCATAGCCAATGCTGCATATCCCCGTGTCAATCTAGCTCTGGCTGCTGAACCCATGGTGAAGCGTGTGGCTGCTGCAGAGAAGGTAACCCCTAGGTACACGTATGATGTCACCACCTCCACCTGGCATCCTGCGAGAGTGAATGTCAGGTTGTCTCGATGTATGAAAGACCATAACCTTGGTTTTCCCAAGGTTCACAGTAAGACCCCTCTGTGTGCAGAAATCATCGAGTGCATGTAGATGCTGCTGTAGACCACTTGGAGACTCAGACACTAATACAATATCATCAGCATAGAGCATAATATGGACTGAGGTACCTGCTAAATCAACTCCATCTCCGCCTCCCCGTGTAATGAAGTCAGCCACCTCATCAATGTATAACCCAAATAGTGTGGGGGAAAGTGGGCATCCTTGCTTCACACCAATGGTGCTAGCAATAGTCTCGGACATACCTCCTGGACATCTGACTCGCCCAAAAACCTGCTCATATAATGCATAGATGCCCCATGTCATATCTGTTGGTATGCCAAGAGACTGTAGGAGCTGAAAGAGCCTCTCTCGTGGTACTGTGTGAAATGCCTTGCGGAAATCCACAAAGCAGCAATAGAGCTTTCTCTTCCTCACTCTGGCCTGATCAATCATACATCTCAAAGTGAATACACGGTCAGTGGTAGAGAAAGCTCTCCTGAAGCCTGCCTGCCCTGATGAGCGTAAACCTGCTCGCTCAGCATATAAGCTAAGCTCATGCTCCAGCACTGCACCATAGAGTTTGTCCAGCACGTGGCCAACCATAACCGTCATGTAGTTGCTCGGATCGAGCATATCCCCTGTTTTGTGAATCGGCACAATGGCGTGCATTGTCCACTCCGCAGGCAAACCCTCTGCTAGTGCCCTGTTAAACAGGTGTGCAAGAAAAGGAGTAAAGAATCTACTGCATATATGAGATGCTCACCCTCAGGCCCATATGGTCGGCGGCCCGTCCATGCTGTAGGCGGCGGATAGCTTCCTGTACCATCGAGTGGGTAAAGAAGCTAGCTGTGGTAGGTCGAGGCTCCTGTGGGTGGCTGAGGTATAGGTGGCTGCTGTGGGACATGGTATAGACCCTCTGCATATGTGTGCCATGTCTGTGGGTCTGCAATAGGTGTCGGGGTCCGGGGCTCTCTGAAGTGCCGCCATGAGACAGGGCTATCTCTACTCATGAGGAAATGAAAGATCTCTAGCTCCTGTATCTCTGCGAAGGCCCGCCTTTTGCGGCGAGTAAGTCTCCTCATCTCTCTCCTCGACTCTTGCTTTGTGATGGCTCCCAAGGCTCTCTGTATGCGGAGCCGTGAGTATAGGGCTCTGCACTCGTCATCATACCATCTGTCCTGGGGCATAGTCCCAGGTCTCGCAGGCTCTCCTGAGTGTACACGATGTGGGAAGCTCTGTAATGCAGCCGTGTGTAGGAGTGATGCCAGCTGGGCTGTAATGGTATCCATTGGTGCCAGGGGATCCATGAGTAGGAGTCCATCCTCTACTCTGCCAGTGTATATGTCTGCCATGTCATGTGTGAAGTAGATGGTAGTGTGTGGCGTCGGTATGTGGGGGACTGGTGATACTGGTGATCCGGCTAGTGAAAATGCCAAGTATGTATAATCTGCTCCAATAGGACGACGTGGAATGGAGAATGAGGTGACAAGCTGTGATGCCTCCACAGACCCCATAATGTAGTCTACCACCGTGCCTCCGGTCCGTGTATGACCCCCATGTGGGAAGCATGTCAGCCCTCGTGATCCTGGCCACTGTAACATCCCGTTATAAATAACGAGACGATGCCTGGCTCCCAACTCTAGTAAGTGGTCCCCATAATGTCCTCTGTCTGGTCGAGTGTCCTCTGATGCCCGACTAGCCCCTATCTCCTCTGGATCCACAGGGTGGAGGATCTACATGTCATCATAGTCATACACCTCACACTGTCTGCTCTGTGTGTGGGCATTGAAGTCGCCCGTTTGAAATACTTTCCCTAGTGTAGAATAATGCATAATCTCCTCTGACAGACAAGTGTATGGCGAGGCTCCTGTCTCCTCCTCCTGTGGCATGTCCTCTGTAATGACATAGGAGGATCCTGATGGAGAAAAGTAACATAGAGCTATGTATATAACCCTGTCCTGTGAGAGCTGTAAGCTGATCCACATGTATCTCGCCTGTGGATCCTGTGCTACCACTCTCAGTCTCCCCTGTAGCTCCGGTCTGAATAGGAGTGCTACTCCCCCCGACCCTCTCGAGGTACCCTGGCGTGTGGTCCTCCTGTATGCTAACTTCCACTGGAATCCCTCTACTCGAGGTAGCCCTGTCTCTGGGCTCTGATGTGTCTCTGTCAGAAGTATGATGTCTCTCGCCACCATAACATGCTCCAGTCGTCCAGGCTGCACCCATAGTGAACCATTACAGTTCCATACTGCCATGTTTATCTCTGTCAGTTGCCTGGTCTGTGTCCCATAGGCCCCAAACCGCTAATCCAAGGGCCGGCCATCAATGATGATCTCAGCATCTCGATAGAAGGCCTTCTTTCCTTCTCTCCTCGCGTGTAAGACTCGTGGCATGCAAGTTCTCCTATGCTCAAGCTGCATCCTCGTGAGATCATCATCCAAGAAAATAGGAGCTCCCTCTAAACCTCGTAGTATGACCCTCTTCCTCATGAAGGTGACCCTCTCCGTCTCTCCTGCAAACTGTAGGATGAGGGCTCGCTTGCGTGTTGAGTCTTTCCCGGCTCTCCATGCTTTGGTGAAGGGGAGAGGGTGCTCTTCCTTGTAGCCGAGCTTCATGCATAGAAGCTGTCCATCTTTCTCGGGAGTGGAGTCGGGTGTCTCGGCTATACCTGTGACTCGAATGTTGAGGCGGCGGGCATGCCTCATCTTCTCCTCCTCAATGGTGGTGTGAATGATTTGATGTTCTTCCCTTTAAGTCTCATCCCTCACTTCTTTACGGATGTTCTTCTTCACCACCTCGACCCATCCTGACTGCTTGGCTTCGAGCTTTCCCTCCATGTCCTTTGTGATCTCCTTGGAGATCTCTTCTTTGATGGCCGTGAGAGTGTTGTCATTGATCTCCCCTTCTTCCTTCTCAGCATTCTTGATGGCTACCATTTCCACTTTCAATGCAGTCACCTCCTCCTTGAGTGCCGTGTTCTCTTGTTCGAGGTTCGTGGCCCGTGCTTCGAGAGCTATGATGTGCCGATGTAGTTTGTTTTCCACCTCATTGAGGTTGGAATCGGATGTCTTCTTGTTCTCCTTGATTAGTGCCTTCATTGCCATCTCGAGGGCCTCGAGTTTCTCTTGGAGACTCGGGGCCATCCCTCCAGGTCACTCTGCAGTCCTTCCCATAGGCAGGGAGGAGAGAGAGAGAGTTATGTTGTTGCCTTGGGGGCCTGAGCAAGGGTGGCGAACTGGGGCGAAGAGCCAAAATGGCGAACTGGCGGAAAGGGGGCAGAGCCAAACTGGCGGAAAGGGGTACAGAGGCGAAATGCCGAACTGGGGCGAAGAGCCAAAATGGCGAACTGGGGCAGGCAGAGCCAAAATGGCGAATTGGGGCGAAGAGTGAAATTGGCGAACTGGCGGAAAGGGGGCAGAGCCAAAATGGCGGAAAGGGGTACAAAGGCGAAATGGCGGGCAGAGCCAAAATGGCGAACTGGGGCGAAGAGCCAAAATGGCGAACTGGCGGAAAGGGGGGAGTGAGAGAGAGAGAGAGAGAGAGGCCTAGAGCTTAGAGGCTTGGAAGTTGGAAGACTCAAGAGGCTTGAGAGAGAGAGAGAGAGCGCTGTATTAACGTCTACTAGAGGCCGAACTCGACCTATGAGACAAATCAATGTAGAACTGTCAATGTCTTTTGGATGTCCAGAAAAAGAAAGAGGACAAAATGAACATGAAGTAAACTATGAAAGTACTGAGCTAGTGGGGGGGTGTGATGGATGGAGCACTACTACTAGAGGCTCAGTATGCATGCGCAGGGTATACAAGAATGCAATGTAGATCTGTCTAGCTCCAACCAGTACCATACTGGGGGTGTAATATGTGATACATAGGCGAGAGAGAGAGAGAGAGAGAGAGAGAGAGAGTTGAGTGCCGCATAGAGACGCCCGCAGAGGAGAAGACTTGAGCGCCGCACAGAGGTTGCCACATGGATGTAAGGAAAAGTGGAAAAAAAGATGACGTTGACTTGCGTCCATTTTTTTAACGTATAAGATCAAAAGTGCATGTTCACTAACGTTTCCAAACGTAGTTTGGATGCAACTATGATACACAAAATAGCTTATTGCACATCTTTTGGTCTCTATGAGTATTTGGTTATGCCATTCGGTCTTATGGATGATTCAACTACTTTTAACTGAATGATGGACCAAATTTTCAGAAACCATAAGGCTTTTACCGGTGTCTTCTTCGATTACATTTTGGTGTTTTCGAAGAACGAGGAAGAGCATAAGATGCACTTGAGAGTGGTCTTCGAAGAGCTGAGGAAACATAGGCTTATGATCAATGGCAAAAAGAGTGAATTCTTTCTCCTAGAGGTTCACTATCTTGGACACAGTGTCTAAAGATGGCGTGCGAATAGACCAAATTTGCAAAAACCATAAGGCTTTTACAGGTGTCTTCTTCGATGACATTTTGGTATTTTCGAAGAACGAGGAAGAGCATAAGATGCACTGAGGAAACATAGGCTTATGAAAAGAGTGAATTGTTTCTCCTAGAGGTTCACTATCTTGGACACAATGTCCAAAGACGGCGTGCGAATGGACCTTGCAAAGATTCAAGCCATTAAGGATTGGCTAGAATTTAAATCTATTCATTAGATACAAAGTTTTGTTGGTTTATGCTCATACTATAGGAGGTTCATATTTCACTTTGCAATGATTGCCTTGCCATTGGAGGTTTATTTACGTGCATGTATCACCTGTCAAAAGGTGAAATTTGATAGTCTAAAGGCTCCTAGTTTGCTTGAGCCTTTGCAAGTTCCAAACCAACCATGTGAAAGCATTGCCGTGGATTTTATCATGGATTTGCCTCATACACAGAATGGCAATGATGCAATATGGTCTATTGTAAACATATTTTTTAATTTTTTGAAATGTATTGGTTTTTATTTCCGGACAAAACATTTCTAGACAAAATGTGAAAACCTCCAAATGTTTCTTGTGACTTTGGACTTTTTGCTGTTGAAACCTTGATTATTGAGGGCAGAGAGTTACTGCTAGAAGCGTAAACCAGTAGGTTTCCAGGCATTGGTGAGTCATAAAGGGCAATTTTATTTGTTGTTGTAGGAAGTTGGTTTCCAGGCATATGTTGTTTGTTGCAAAGTTTGTTCATAAGGCACAATCTTTTAGGTTGGTTTTTGAAAGGCAGTGTCGGAGGCCCTTATCCGAGTGGCTATTGTATCATGCTGTCCCCATAAGGGGCCGTGAGTTAAAACCCGGACACCTTTACTGTAGTATTACAACTCACTACACCCAAAAAAAAAAGAAAGGCATTACAGATTTTTTTTGTCTTCTTATTATTGTGTGCTGACAGGAAGCGATCAATATAGCTGCCACGGCATGGGGTCTTCAGTGCCTTCGTTATGAGATAAGTTAGTGAGCTGTTAATCCTCTCTTCTGGTGTTACTTTGTGAAAATCTGCATGATTGTTGTTTGTAACAGTTCAAAATTTTAGCAAAGGAAGAGACTTTTTGTGATTGTTTATCCAGAGGATATATCACCACCTCCCGGTGTTCGGCAAGCCATGGAGATGCAAGCAGAAGCTGAGAGGAGAAAGCGGGCTCAGATCCTTGAATCTGAAGGTAATTTTGAAGTTTCAAAAGGTTTTCATGAGAGTCCCATCGAGTGATCAATTTTACATCGATGAAGTATGAGTCACATGTCAGAATTTTGACAGGTGTTCTATTGCTATGTGCTGGGGGTTGAATGAGAATGGTCATGCTATGTGTTGAAGTTTTGCATATGTTATGTTTAGGTTATCATGAGTCAAATTATCAGTCACAAACCTTGCCTACTTTTCTCCCCCTAAAACTGCAGGAGAAAGGCAATCAAATATCAACATTGCAGATGGTAACAGGAGTGCTGCTATTCTCCAGGCAGAAGGTACTTACATCGTTTTTAACATGTAACTTTAGTAACTTTACATTCTTACATTTTATCGTCGGCAGCAACTTGAAGCCAGATCCCTATGACTGCTCAGGAGTTTGATTTCACTGCCTTGCCATGTAAATTGGCTGGCTCTCGTGAAATAAACAATTAATGATTGTTAGGATTGCAAGCCAGACCCATATAATGGTTTTCTAGGTTTTCTTTGGTTTGTGAGGTCACCTGTAATGGCTGATGCCCCCCTATGGATGGTGTCCGCATTGGACCACATACATCACTATGTATGAGCTGTAATTTACTTTCAGCTCTAACAGCTCCATCTTTGGGGAATGGTTTTCGTTGCATCTTTCCCAAAATACACCCCTCACATACATGTCTTGGTGGAGACTCAAGAGGCGGCATATTATCAACCATATGATGCTTTTGCAAAAGCATCAAACTCTGAAAATTTACATGCCCAAAACGAGCATGCCATAGCTCTGCATCATGCATAGCAGGATGTTAGCATTATTCATCTCCTGGTAGTGTGCCCAAGTTGTGTATCAGGGGTGCCCAGATTTATCCCGGGCAGCACCTTACTTTTTCCTCATAGCTTTGCCTATACAAGCTGCAACATGATGGCTAGCCCTAGAATAAAGAAGTACGGAGTTGACATCTCAGGTTGCTGTGTTCATCTTGCCCTTTTTTTTTCCCGGGAAAAAGATCCTTCTATTAGTTAATAAAAAAACAGCCCATGAAAGGCTAAATACAACCACAAAGGGCTAGATACAAACTCGCCTCCATGTACGGGGTGGGGATCAACTAATCAAGAAGTTTGGCTGGCGGCTCTATGAGGAGAAGGCTATCTCATGCGGCGGCGCCCGGGGGGGGGGGTCGCTGGAATAACCACACAGGTGGTCTGTAATGCCAAGTGGGATCACCACTTCTATCGGTGAGAAAAGTTCGAGTCCGCCAGAGCCTCAAGAAAGCACAAGAAAGCTTCCCGCCGCTTCCGCATGTGGTCAGAGCCACCCTGCAACTTCCCCAAATGACCGCACTCAAACTTCTCCTTGCTAAGTGGCTCAATCTCTGGCATCTGAATCTTGTGGCCTAGCCGCGCTGTGTATGCGAAAAAGGGGGCATCCAGAGTCTCCTTCCGATTAGCATGATCACGGCAAGTCCACTCTTGAGGGTCTCGCTGGAGGCGTGTAAGAGGTCGGCTCTCCCAAATCCATAGCCGCTAGAGTCTCTACCTTTGCCGGTGGGGGGTCTATGTGCCACTCATGGGCCTGAAATCCAATCACCGTCACCCTTTGTAAGGTACAACCACACCGAAATCCTCCAAGGGAGGCTTTGATCTCTTTAATCTACCATGGAGACCAATAGAAAAAGTGAGCAAACCACAACCCTCATCCGCTCCATGGATTGCCAATAGAATATCATATCTAGTAAATTTTCCTAGCCATTGTGGGGGGGTCGGGTCTCGGATGGGTGTCAACCACTCTTGGGGAATAGCTGAATCAATGTCAAGGCTAAGTCTGTCTCTACCCCGGATCCTTGCAAGGTCTCTTTCCTAAACCTCCGGGGGCAGCTGCCTGCGTGCAAGCCAATCTCCGAGGGACCTAGCGGCTTCTATGCTCAAAGTGTCCCATGATACATGCGGTCGGGCCCCCAACATATGGCCACTGGGTAAACGGACCAAGGGGTTCTAGATCATGTTAGCATTATTCATCTGCCGGTAGTGTGCCCAAGTTATGTATCAGGGGTGCCTAGATTCATCTCGAGCAGCACCATATTTTTCCCTCTTGTTCAGGGCCCTTGGTTGTAGGCTTGGCCACCCATTTTCCACATGTTTATTTTTAGCTAGTTGTGAGTCTTTTTAAGAGCAAGTTGGCCAGCTCCTGTAGGGGTTGTAAAAGCCAGGCTCTTATTCATTTGGCTTCCAAGCTTGGGTCCTCCCTTACGGGAGTAGTTGTTCATCATGCCCTCACCTATGGAGACCACCCCTTGCACAGGGCTGTTTGTATCATTGCTACTTCATCATTATGCAGATTCATTTCTTTCTCTCTGTGCCTGTGTCTCACGCTTTCCGCTGTGCACTCTGACATGGTATTAGAGCACAAGGTTGAGGCTCTTCTACAGAAGGTGTTTTGGCGTTTGTTGAGTGAGAACAATTTCTGCGTTTTTTTTTGTTACTGTTGTGGAGGAGGTGGCAGCATGGCTGCGTTTCTTTCCTGAAGGAGGTGCTGGGCAGCATGGCTGCGTTTTTCTCTGAAGGAGAGCAGCGTGGCTGCGTTTTTCTCTAGAGAAGGTGCTGTGGGCAGCCCCTATATCTACGTGTTGGGACCTTGTGAAGAGGTGAAGGGGAAGCTAGTAGAGATGAAAGATCAGCCCCCTACAGGCTGCATTTTTTCTGCCCCCAAGTCAGAGGTGGAGGGCAGCCCCCTATGGCTGCGTTTTCTGCAGATATGGGGCAGCGAGTAGGGGAGATACACATGCTGCGTTTTCCGCAGATCTGGGGCAGCCAAAGGAGGTGCTGAAGGTGCTGTGTTGTCCTCCAACCTCTCTTTTTCTTGGTACACGTGCTGCCGGCTGGTTACAACAGCGTTTTTTGTATTATCTCATCTGCGTTTTTGGAGGCAGTGGAGGCAGGTGTTCTTTTCTAGGAATGGTGCCTTCCCACATGGCCTTGAGCCCTTCCTCGGCCAATCTTTGCTTTGTCAGAGTTTTCAGACTCATGGGTGCACACTTGGATTCACATCCCCGAGGTGTGTGTGGAAGACAGTTAGTCCTTTCTCGATTGCAGAGGGGGTCTATGAGTTTGTGCCAGTTCAGCATAGTTTTGTTGGTGTACAGGTGTTTCCTTTAGGTTCTCAGGGTGTTCACCTTGAGAGGAGGATGTGGCTACTTGGCAAGGTGAGCCACTCCTATTCCCTAGGCAGATGGCCTTCTGGATTACAGGGTACAGGCATAGGAGTCCTCATCCCTAGGACGAGCATTGATTTGGGAGCATGGTGTACAGGTTGAAATTGGCAGATGAGAGCTGTTGTCGAGGTTCACAGGTCTTGCTCAGTTGCAAAGTGGGTACAGGATGCAAGGCATGCGTAGAGGTTCATTAGGTACAAATAGGTACCAGTGGGGCAGCAGTTTGGAGCATATGATTGACATCAGATTGTGCTTTGGGATGATGAGTTGTCGATGGTTGGTTCCACATGGACAGGCTCCACTGCTGGATCTCCAATCCGTCACCACCCTCCTTAGGAATCAAGTGTATCAAACCCTGTGAAAGCCTCTCTGGCATGGCTCTTGTGGTCATAATCTCGTTGAAGGCTGCTTAAAGGCCGCCTTCCATGAGATCCCAGTGGCAAAGAAAGAAAGAAATTGGAATCTCGTCACCCTTGGGAGAGCCGTCAATGCCTCCGCCAGCTCCTCTGCAATCAAGGGAGTTAATAAAGGGAACCACCACTCTCGTGTGCCGCTAGACCCTCTCGCGCGCGTCCATCACCTGTGGGGATAATGGGGCACTCGCGAGAAGAGATCAGAAAAATTCAGTGGCGATGGCTCACATGGGGGGGTCATAAACAATGGCTCTATCCAAGTCGCGCAACCTGTGCATACCATCTGTCCGCCTGTGGGGGCTTCTTGTCTCATCCCTCGTGACTCTATTGCTGGCCAGGAAGCGCTAGCAGGGTACCTATACTCCACCCTTCTCTCCGCGATGGATTTGATCTCCGTGCGGGCGGCAACAAGTTGACTCTCAATCCACGGGCTATTGGGGAACTCTCCTGAAGCCGCTAGAGAGACGCAAGACCCGTCATCAGGCTCCTCTCCTGCTCACGAAATCCCTCCAATCTGCTCTGTGCTGCCTCTTGCAAAAATTTGCTGATCTCTCCTAGGCCCACATCCAAGGTGCACGCGGTAGAGTTTGAAATAAAATGTAGTCCCGCCCACATTTTCTCTGTCTTGCTACAGATCACGACGTCTTGCATGAGGTTGTTTAGAATCCTAGTGCTCGCGTGCCTTTCCTGCCTCTAGGGGTCCTCTAAGGACAGAATGACCGGAGTGTGATTAGAAAAAGTGGTGCCCGCCAAGAGGTTGATCATGTTCCCATGGCCACAAACCCACTCATCCAGAGAAAACCTGTAAAGTCAAGAGAGGTTGGGGCTAGTGCTCCTCCTATCTGATTGCAAGAAGCACATGCTCTCAGGGTTGCGCCCAAACTTAGGGAGATGCCAAGGGTCTTGTCCCCTAAGTACCAGGATCAACTCCTCCCATGCAGAGTACCCTGCGCTTGAGACTGTAGCCGCGCCTCCTCCGAGTCTGTCCTATGTTGCCTCAATCATGTTAAAGTCTCCACCCATGCACCAAAAGTCAGCCTGAGGAAGGGCGTGACGGATTGTGCTCCAAAAAATGGCTCTACCTGTTGCAGTGTTTAGGGCATAAACATTGAGGAAGTCCATGCAGTCCTCTCCAATCATAATGGTAACCCACTGTGCTTGCCCAAAGACTATGACACCTGAACTTGTCATTGGTGGCAAGAGCTGCTCGCGCTGATAGAAAGACAAACTCCTGCTTGCATCCCTGAGGGGCCGAAAGAGGGAGACCCAAAAGTGTGGCTCCTCCCTGGTAAAAAATCTTCCCATAGTGGTGGGTACGGCCCTCGGAAAGGTGGTACTCCTGAAGGAAAAGAATGTCGATGGGTCCCCCTACTGTAGCTTTGAAGGATTGTAGCGGTGCTTTGAGGAGGCTTTTCCTTAGCGACGAGTTTGTCGACATGCAAGAGTCCCGTACAAACACTGGCCAAGAGTGTAGGTTACGGGCGGATGAGATCCATGCCTTGTGTCTAGGAAGGTGGAATTGCCACTACTCTCCATTGCATGCAGTAGCTTATGTGGTGGACCCAGAATTCCAAGGCAACAAGCAAGAGAGCGACCAGGAGGTGAGCGCTGGATGGACGATCATCTTGGACCGTCTTGTGCCTGATGCATCGGTTAGGCGCAAGATCAGCGACCAACTTTCCATGTACAGGTCATTTCATAGCTCCTATGGCTATCATGATGCACCGATTGACCGCTCCAAAGTTGGTGCTACTCTATGGTGGGAGGACTTTGGTTCGGATGGACCGGAGCTACAGCAACTTGCCATCCGCATACTTAGCCAAGCCGTCAGCTCCTCTTGCTTGGAGCAACTTTGGAGTATCTACAGTCACATTGCCTCTAGGAAGAGGAACCGACTCGGGATAGAGCGTGCCAATGACCTTGTCTTCGTCAGTGCGAACTTGCGAATGCTTGGCAAGAGCGTGACGAAGAAGGCAGATCCCTTCACCGAGTGGGAGATGAGTCGACAAGAAGAGCAACAAGAGAATGAGGTGCAAGAGCAGCATGCGAGTGAGGATGAGAGTGAGGATGAGCTTGAAGCTCCTTTGGCACAAGCTACCCATGACCATGAGACGAGCACTTCACGTGGATGATCATTCATTGCTCATGATTCATGGGCGTTACTACTTAGCCCGGGTATCCTTCACGGTGAAGCCAACTGCCTCCTCGCTCGAAGATGATGAAGCATCGGAGTCCACCATCTCTAAGTGCACAAATGGCGGAGTCTTTGCAGCTGAGGCTCAGGAATCAGCACTCTTCCCTGTCCGCTTAGGGCACTTCCTCCAATAGTGACCTTTCTCGCCACAATCATTACAAGATCTTTCGGCCTTCAGCTTCTCTCGTTCTAAATCAGGCTTCTTCTCAGAAGACTTCTCCGGTGAAGCCTTCCCTTTGCCCTTGTTGTTATTCCGACCTTTCGACCGTTGGCCAGTTTAAGGCCTCCAAACCTCCGCTGTGAGGAGGGTTCGTGAAACGTTCCTCCTGGTCCAAGACCATTGGCACAAGCTCCTCCCAGGTTATGGTGCTGAGCCTGCCACTCGTAATCAACGAGGAATAGAAAGCAGAATACTGAGCAGGCAAGTGGGACAGCAAAGTGATGGCCATGTCTTCAGATGATATCTCTTTTCCAGCTTGTAGGACTTCCTGCTGAAGGGCCTGCAACTTGTTAATGTGTTCCCGCATCGTTGAAGACTTTGCAAGGTTCATAACCCGCATCTGCACTTCCAACCGGCACAACATGAGAAAGTTGTAGGCGAATCGGGTGTCGGAATATTTGAGGAGAGAGAGAGAGAGAGGACCTCTTGTTGAACTCATGCCGAAGTCTTTGGTGGTTGAGGACAAAAGAGACCATGGTGTTGGCCTCCTCAATGAGGGGGTTGATCCATGGCAATGCCCCTATGTCCTTGAGGAGGTTGTTTAGGCAATGAGCCATACAAAAGGACACCGTGACATGTCCATACATACCTTGGAGGAGAGCTCCCGCCGCCCTATTGGAAGGCTCCCCATCCGCAACAAACCCCACTACATGCTCGGGGCCAACGATCTCCATGGTGTTAGCTCACTCCGCCGCAAGCACATCTGCGCTCGTCCCGGTGCCTGATGCATCGTGAGATGAGATGAAGTACATCTCTCCGCGGGAATATGCAACCACGCCATGAATACTCCTCTTGCGGGTGTCACTCCATCCATCCACAATGAGGGAGACTCCGTTCCTTTCCCACTGTTGCTTTGTGTTGTCGGCGGCTTGCTCTACAGTGCGCTTCTCCTTCTTGAGCAATGTAGTGCGTAAGCTTTCGGATGAGGGGGCCGTATAGGTTGAGCCATACTCCCCAATCTTCTTAACCATGACCTTGAAGTATTCCGACCTATTCAAGAAAGTAATTTACTAATGAGAAGGGGACTAGGATGATGAAAACAAGAATGATGGATTGGCAATGATCAATTGCACTTATCAAGCCGCTTGAAAGGTAATGTGGTCATGGAAGAAGAAGCGGACCATCGCCATATCCACCTCCTCCTTCAACTTGGGGTTCCAATTCTCCCCAAGTGTAGATTGTCGCTGTGGGCCACGTAATGGTTGAGAGGCCGTGGAGATGGAGGGTGTCGGCGATGTGGATGGAGCACATTCCGACTCGATGGTGAAGGTGATGGCGTGCATGCTCCTGATCCACCACATGACTATATTGTAGAAGCTTGAGTTCCTCTCCCCATCGTCGCGGGATCCATGGCCACTCGTGGTGTCCTTCTTGCCACTTCGACCGCCTCGTAGATGGCAAGCTTGTCAAGAAGTTCTCATCTCTTCTCGGGCGTGACATTCGTGCAAAACCTCACCTCATGCCCACCCTTACACAAAAGGTGGGCTTGCACTTTTTCGGCGCCACCCGTTCGCGGGTACGAGCAAAGCTTGCATGCCCATGGCCGAGAGCCACCTCCATGAGTGGATGGGGTGTAGTTAACCTCCTCCCACCATGTCCATCCCGTTGTCCTTCTACGGGAAGCCTCGGAACGTGAGGAGGATGCCATGGTTGAAGATGGCTTGAGCCTCGAGCAATGAGAAAGGGAGAGAGAGAGAGAGAGAGAGAGAAAGAAAGAAAGAGAGAAAGAAAGGTGTATTAACGTCTAGTAGAGGCCGAACTCGACCTATGAGACAAATCAATGTACAACTGTCAATGTCTTCTGGATGTCGAGAAAAGAAAAGGACAAAATGAACATGAAATAAACTATGAAAGTACTGAGCTAGTGGAGGGGTCTGATGGATGGAGCACTACTGCTAGAGGCTCAGTATGCAACCTATATGTGTAGGGTATACAAGAATGCAATGCATATCTGTCTAGCTCCAACCATGGCGAGTTAAAAATACCTCGGATCATGATCTTTGGGTGTGAGTGTAAGTGAGCTAGCCGCTCCTGGATATGGTGCTGATGTCGAGCTCGTATCTTTGTGATCTCCCTCTGATGTAGTATGGGAGTCTGGTAGCCTGGTGCTCTCGGTCTCCGCCTGGCTCGGATGTCCGCAGCGCGCTGAAGTGTAACCCCCTCTTGTGTCAGGGTCGGCACTGGGATAGATCTCTGGAAGAAATCATTGAGCTGGAGCTTTCGCCCACCTCTCCTTGTGGTATGAGTCCGTAGCAGTCTCTCTCTGTGGCGCTGTGTCTCTAGCAAGAATTGGCCAAATCTGCGTTGGTTTGCGGACTCCATGATCTTGCGGAGTGCGGGATGTTCACTGAAGATGGTGGTGTATCTCTCTAATGACACTATATGCTCTGCATCTGAATACATAATGTTCCTCACTCTCAACCTCCTCCTGGTATAGACTGCATATCCTCTCTGCTCTGGGGATCCGTACTGCCCTACCTGCCTCAATCTCAAGTTGGTGTGATGACACTCTGAGCTGGCCAATCGCCACTCGGGCACTGAGGCATGTACACATCCATGTATCTAGGTCTCTGTATGAATCCATCCGCTGAGATACGCATAAACTGATATGTGTAGTATAGCATCTTCGGCGGTAGAGGCTGACTGGGTGTAATCCAAGTCTCTTGAGTGTATCACTGCCATAAATCCTACCGAAGAACTCTGTTCCTCTCACTGTGAGAGAGCTGGATGTGTGGTGCATATATATCATACTGGAAAGGTGGCAGGTGATCTATGTCAAAACCATGCTGAGTGAGCCACTGTATCATCTGTGAATACCATGTTCTCCGATCTCCACTCTCTGTGAGCTGCCTGGACGCCTCAAAAGCTCTATGTGAGAGTCGATCTGATGGCATATCTCTGATCCTCTGTATGAAGCAGATCGTCTGGAAGAGGGCCTCTACTAGCATAGGAGGTGCAACAAACTCCGTCGGGACAATGTCATGTGGGACGGAGGGTTTGCTGCGGATCATCCGTGAGAGCATGAGAATTTGAGGCCTCTCTATCTGAGACCATGTGGAGGTGGCGAGCCCAGGTGCCCGGACTGCTGTAGCATACATCAAAGGAGGGTTGACTAGTGTGTCAAACAACCACCCCTTCGTGCGGGGCTCCTGGAAGTGTGCCTGGTGACATTGTCTCTCTAACATGGCCAGAGCTGCATACCCTCGTGTGAGTCTATCCCTGGCTGCATGTGCCATAGTAAATCCTCCTGGCGGAGTCGTAAAGGTGATCCCCAGGTACACATATGAGTCTACCACCTCTACCTGTCCTCCTGCTAGTGTGAAGATGGCTTGTCCTTGAACCGGCCCCGAGGTGTGGAAAATCATGGCTTGGGTTTTCCCAAGGTTCACTGTAAGCCCCCTCTGTGTGCAGAAGTGGTCGAGTGCATGGAGATGGTGCTGTAGTCCCATCTGCGACTCAGAGACCAGAATAATATCATCTGCATATAGGATAGTGTGGATTGTGGTACCTGAGATGTCTACCCCGTCCCCACCACCGTGACCAATGAAGTCAGCCACCTCATCGATGTATAGCCCAAATAGTGTAGGAGAGAGTGGGCATCCTCGCTTCACACCTATGGTGCTAGCAATAACATCAGAAGGCCCCCCGGGCATCGTATGCGCCCGAGGACCTCCTCATATAAAGCATAGATGCCCCAAACCATCTCTGATGGGATCCGATGGGATCCCCAATGACTTGAGGCGCTGGAAGAGTCTCTCGTGGCACCGTGTCAAATGCTTTGCGGAAATCCACAAAGCAGCAGTAAAATCTCTTCTCCCGCGCCCTAGCCTGGTCAATCAGACATCTCATAGTGAATATATGGTCAATAGTGGAGAAAGCTCGTCGGAATCCAGCCTGCTCTGGTTCTCGCAGTCCCTCCTTCTTTGCATATGAGCTCAACTTTGCCTCGAGTATTGCGCCATAAAGTTTGGCCAATGTATGACCAATCATGATAGTCCTGTAGTTGTTGGGGTCTAGCATGTCTCCCGCTTTGTGGAGAGGCACGATGGTGTGCATAGTCCACTCAGCTGGTAGGCCCTCCACTAGTGCCCTATTAAAGAGGTGAGCAACAAAGGGTCCGAGTGTGTCAGCTGCATAAATAAGATGCTCACTTTGTATACCTGTGTGGTCAGTCGATCTCCCATGCTGTAACCGGCAGAGGCTTGAGAGAGAGAGAGAGAGAGAGAGAGAGTCTAGAATCCTAGATAGTAGAGAGTAGGGCCTTGTGTGAGAGGCTTGGAAGTTGGAAGTTACTAAGTTGAGGGAGAGAGACTAGAGAGAGTAGATACACTCATAGAGTGTAGCTTGAGGCTTGAAAGTTGAGAGAGAGAGTTGCTTGAACTTTGAAAACTTGAAGGGGTGCGTGTGTGCTTGTAGCCTTGTAGCCTTGTTCTTATATAGATATTAGATAGGCAAGAGAGAGAGGCAAGGGCAAGAGAGAGAGAGAGAGAGAGAGAGAGAGAGAGAGAGAGAGAGAGGGGCAAGGGCCAAGCCTCAAGGGCAAGGCCCAAGGCCCCTAAGGCTCAAGCCTAAAGGCCTAGCCTCAAGGCAAGAGAGAGGCAAGGGCCAAGGCCCAAGCCTCAAAGGCTCAAGGCCTTCCCAAATGGCCAAGCCAAACGGCTAGAAGCGGCCAAGGCAAATGGCTAGAAATGGCCCCGCAAATGGCTAGAAACGGGCAAAAAAAACCAGTCTGCAAAATGGGCTCTGCAATGGTGGCCGGTTGTGGCGGTGCTCACTTGGCAGATGGGTGTTGGTGGAAATTGCACGAATCAAAAGAATGATTTAGGGCTTTGTTAAATAGCACTTGGGTGAGTCTATTGGTGTAGGTGACTGTTTGATGGGTGGCGGTTGTAGGGCTGCCTACGGCAACAGATGCAGGTAGCGCTAGGCAGCAAGGCACTTGGGCTCGCTTGGCAGTAGCTGCAGATGTTGTACCGGTTGCAGATATGAAAAGACAACAGCAGTTGACACAGATCCGTGTACGGGCAGCAAGGCGACTAGTTGCTGATGGACATGCGGGTAGTTGGCGAGCACATGTACTCCACACACTGATACCAATGTGGGATGGGAGAGGAGATGCTCTCTCCACGCGCACACAGTTGTTTAAAGCAGAGAGAGAGAGAGAGAGAGAGAGAGAGAGAGAGAGAGAGAGAGAGAGAGAGAGAGAGAGAGAGAGAGAGAGAGAGAGAGATGAAATGAAATGAAATGTTATATTAACGTGTTCAAAAGGCCATAATGACCTATGAGACCAAAAGTTACATCATGGTGGATCTGATACAATGTCTGGATAAAAAACCCAGAAAATGAAAAATAAAGACGATACTACTGGCACCTAGAAAATGAAACTGGGACTGGAATATAGCGAGGGGGGGGGGTACGCTATGGAGGTGAGTGGAATATAGTGAGAGGATACAATATCATGTGGGACGGAGGAGTACACTATGGAGGTGTCTCCATCTCATAATATGTGCCGCATCGGACACTGGCGGATCTCCTCAATATCCTCTGTGGTCAGCACCCTGACTGGGTGTCCCGCATGCCTCGCAAGAATAATCCGAATCTGCCGCTGCAACCTCCGTCTATGCTGGGATGCCCCCCTCCGTAGTCGTGGGCGTCTGGACCACCCAAGCTCAATCGCACGATCAATCAATGTACCCCTAGTGTGGGCGGTATCCATGTCCTGCTCTGCTGCTGTGGTCCATCTGGCGCAGTGATGGCTGGACTAAAGAAATCTGTAATGTGCCTTTGAGTCTGGCTCTCTGTGCGCCTAAGCAGGCTATCTCTATGTCTCCGCAGCTCAAGCAAGAACAATCCCAAACACCTCTGGTCCTGGTACCCCATGACTCTGGAAAGTGGTCCAAAACCCTCTCTGAATAAACAGTGGAAACGACCACGTATCTCATAGTATGCAGTACAATGGCATATATAATGCAGCTCTGTCTCTGGCTCCCCATGGCATACTCGGCATATCCTGGCCTCAGCTGGTATACC
The DNA here is from genome assembly GCF_041138505.1 of Cibotium barometz. Lineage (NCBI taxonomy): Eukaryota > Viridiplantae > Streptophyta > Polypodiopsida > Cyatheales > Cibotiaceae > Cibotium > Cibotium barometz. The sequence continues at coordinate 43,940,110 of NC_141055.1, forward strand.
TCTATATCGGCCAATCTCAATCTCAAGCTGGTGTGAGGATGTGCGAATCTGACCAATAGCACATCGTACTGCATGAGACAAGTGTACATCCATGTAACTGGGTCTGATCACAAAACCATCTGCTGTGAGCTGAAGAAAATGCTCTCTGAAGAAAGCCATCTTCGTGCCCAGCTCCTCAGTCGGCTGTATCCATGTCCTCCTAATGTCGAGCTGAACTAAATCCTGACGGATGAGTCTGGTAATCTCTGTCCGTGTGAGAGTGAGAGAGGGTGCCTCCAGAGAATACTGGAAGGGAGGCAATCTGTCCATGCTAAAACCATGTGCCTGGAACCAAGATGTCATCTGTCCATACCAACAAGCCGTGTCTCCCTGTAAAGCTAATTGTCGGGAGGACTCCAGGGCGAGGCATGCATATCTGTCTCGGGGGAGATCCCACAAGCCATGTATGTAGGAGACTGATCTCGTAAGAGCCTCAATCACCAGAGGGGCAGTTGCCAGCTCTGCTCGAATAATCTCATGAGGTACCACGGCCTTGGCTCTAATAATCCTAGCAATCATAGATACCAAAGGCCTCTCCATACCTCTCCACCCGCCTGCGCTGTGATGGCCCACTGAAGGTCCCCATATCTGCACTCCGTAAAGCATAGCTGATGTCACTAGAGTGTCAAAAAGCCAAAGTTTCGTTCGAGGTTCCTGAAACTGAACCTGCGAACACATCCTCTCCAAACCACCCAGGGCTGCATGTGCGCTAGTCAATCTAGTCTCTGCTGTGTGGGAGTATGAATTAGGGTTTAGAGATTCATGTGTGGGAGACATACACAGAGAAGAACAAGGGAGAGAGAGAGAGAGAGAGAGAGAGAGAGAGAGAGAGAGTTGTGGGGATAAGTCAACTCATGAGGCATGAGTGTGTGACTCCCCTATCACACATGTATATTGCACTAGTACACAGTGTGCACTTAGTACATTAAAAGTACTAAGTGTACTATGTACTATAACTTATGGGCTTGTACACACTATAAGGGTGGGCATAACGCCTTTACCCCAACAACCTCCCACTTAAAGGCAAAGTGCCCTTAAATGAAGGAAAAGAAAAATCAGCATGTACATGATAATATACAAGGCCATATCAAGGCTGAAACTGGCCTCATCCAATGCCCATCAAGTGTCTGCAATGAGCAAACCGCTCCGGAGGCAAACTCTTTGTCAACAGATCAGCCGGGTTGTCATCCGTATGAATCTTAACAAGCTGAATTTGCTTGTTCTCTATCACCTCTCTGATGAAGTGATACTTCACATCCACATGCTTCGTCTTTGCATGAAAGACAGGATTCTTTGCCAACTGGATGGCACTCTGACTATCACAATGCAACAATGGAATATCCCCTGTATAACCCAAATCAACCACTAACCGAGATAGCCATAATGCCTCCTTGCAAGCCTCTGTGGCTGCAATATACTCGGCCTCTGTAGTAGATAAGGCTGTGCACTTCTGCATCCTGGATATCCTTGACACACCACCTCCTGTGAATGTAAATACATAACCGGTAGTAGACTTCTGGTTATCTGGATGACCGGCATAATCCGAATCCGTGTAACCATGCACTAATGCATCCTGTTTGCCAAAGCAAATGCACATATCCTGTGTGTCCTTCAGGTATCTCATGACACCTTTCACTGCTTCCCAATGCTTCTTGCCAGGGTTGGCCATGTATCTAGAAACCACTCCCACTGCAAATGCAATGTCCGGCCTAGTAGCAACCATGGCATACATGAGACTGCCACAAGCTGAAGCGTACGGAATCTTGGCCATATCAGCCCTGTCTCTATCTGACTGTGGGCTGTCCATAGCACTGAGTTTCACATATGGAGGCAAAGGAGTACTAGTCTTCTTCCCCCTGTCCATATTGAACCTCTGCAAAACTTTGCCAATGTATTCCTTCTGAGACAAATACAACACATGCTGATTTCTGTCCCGAAGTATCCGCATACCCAAAATGTGATTTGCATCACCCAAATCCTTCATATCAAAGGTTTGATGTAGCCTCTGCTTCAAGGTATCCATCTCCTTACGAGATTTCCCGGCAATCAACATATCATCAACATACAAGATGAGGATCAATAGACTGCCATCCAAAGCTTTCTTGGTGTACAAGCAGTGATCTATGTCACTTCTCCTGAATTTCTGAGATTTCATGAATGTATCAAATTTATGATACCATTCTCTTGGTGCCTGTTTGAGCCCATAAAGACTCTTTTTCAGCTTGCATACAAGCTTCTCCTTTCCACTCACTGCATAACCCTTTGGCTGCTGCATATATATCTCCTCATGGAGATCACCGTGAAGAAAAGCAGTCTTCACATCCATCTGAATCAAGTCCAGATCATCATGCGCAACCAAAGCCAACACAGCTCTAAGTGTGGTCATTTTGACCACTGGAGAGAAGATCTCATCAAAGTCCACACCATATTCCTGCTTGAAGCCCTTAGCCACTAACCTGGCTTTGTATCTTGGCTTTGCATCTGGTGCAACTTTGAGCCTGTAAACCCACTTGCATGGCAAAGCCTTCTTGCCTGCAGGCAAATGCACCAACTTCCATGTTCCATCTTTATGCAGAGAATCCATCTCTGACTTCATGGCACGCTCCCAAAGAGCCTTGTGTGCCCTCTGTAAAGCCTCCTTATAACATGAGGGCTCCCCACAGTCAGTGAGCATCAAGTAGTCAACCCCTGGAACAAACCTGTCAGGGGCTCTGGAGGGTCTTGTGGACCTCCGTACCCAATGACCATCATTTGCAGGTTGCTGTCCAGCCTGCATATCACCCATTGGTGGCTCCTGTTCCATGCCATAAGGCTGAAATATCATGCCCGGTATCTCCTCCAACTGTGGTATATCCATAGGGATATCTTCTGCCATCTCTAGCTGTCCATTTGGACCATTTTCAGCACCATTTAAGGGCTGGTTTTCCTGCTGTAATGGCTGATTTACAGCCCTTGGTTGTTGTCCATGATGTCCATCATCATCAAAGATGACTCTGCCAGGCTCCTGTTGCCTTGCAGGCTCCTTATACATGCATGTTTCATCAAAAATGACATCATTGCTGCGTATGATCTTTCTATTCATGGGATCCCGAAGTCTATACCCCATTTCACCTCTGTCACCATATCCTAGGAATATGCATTTGTGAGACTTAGGATCAAGTTTGGTGCGCATTTCCCTGCGTATGTGCACGTACGCAACGCAACCAAACACTCTCAAGTGCTTGTATGACGGAGGCTTCCCTGTCCATACTTCTTCTGGCACTTTCCCACCAAGCCTCGTGTTAGGTGACCTATTTATAAGGTGAACGGCTGTCATAACAGCTTCAGCCCAAAAACCATGAGGTAATGCAGCATGTGACAACATAGAACGGACCTTCTCCTGAATGGTCCTGTTCATCCTCTCTGCTGTCCCGTTTTGTGGAGGATCATAAGGAATAGAGAGCTCTCTCTTGATGCCTTTAGCATCACAAAAGTCCTGAAACTGTTTGGACATATACTCTCCACCATTGTCGGAACGCAAAGCCTTCAGTGTTTTGCCAGTTTGATTCTCAACATGAGTAACAAACTTCTGAAACACTGAGAATGTATCACTCTTCAAACGAAGAGGATAAACCCACACCTTGCGTGTGGCATCATCAATAAAAGACACAAAATATTTTGCCCCTCCCAAGGAAAGCTGAGGCATCTCACATACATCTGTATGCACAAGCTCTAACTGAGCATCTTTCTGTCCAAGAGCTTTCTTGTGGGGGCACTTTAGTTGCCTACCATATATACAATGCTCACAAAACTGAAAACTTGAAAACTTTAGAGAAGGCAAGTAACCCAAACGAGACAATTGCTCCATTCCCTTGACACTCATGTGTCCCAACCGGCTATGCCACATAGAAATTTCCGGCAGCTCGGTTGCATTTGCATTCGCATGGTGACAAACACCTGCATGCATAAAGTAAAGAGTGTCCACCTTAGAGCCTCTGGCAACAACCAGTGAGCCCTTACTAATTTTCCACTTTCCATGACCAAATGTGGTAACATAATCAGCATCATCAAGCTGTCGAGTAGAAAGCAGATTCTTTTTGATCTCAGGCACATGCCTGACATCATGGAGCATAAGCTGTGAGCCATCTGAAAACACAAGCCTTACATCACCTCTGCCAAGAATCTTGCATGCATGGTTATCACCCAAATAAACCACTCCTTCATTGCCAGCAGTATACCTGACAAACAAGTCTCTGCAACCTGTGACATGAAAGGAGGCACCTGAATCAATGATCCATGAGTGCATACCATGACCACCTGTAAGAAGTGAATGGGCATCAAGTGAAGAAGTAAATAGGACCTCATCCTCACTGCCACCTGCATGTGACACATTGATTTCTTCAATCTTGACTCCACTTTTGCCCTTTGGCTTTACATCTTTGGCTTCATCTTTCTCTTTGTCTTTGCCTTTTCCCTTTTCCTTTTGATCATTTTTCCATTTGTAGCATTGCTTTTTAATGTGTCCCTTCTTGCCACAATAATGGCATTCCAAATCCTTTTTGGAGCGAGACTTGCTCCTTCCCCTTTCTTGGCTTTTCCCCCTTTGCTGGGATCTCCCACGTGCATTCATTGCATTGGACTTTCCAACAGAGTTGTTTTTCCTGTTCATCTCTTCTTGAAGAAGAGCACCCTCAACGTCTGCATATGACAGCATAGCATGCGAATTGCTAGTGGCTGTCCTGAATGTGTTCCAACTCTCTGGCAAAGTGCATAACAGAAAAGTGGCTTTGAACTCATCGTCCATTGCCAACTTTTGATTGATGACCTGGCTGACAATACCATTAAACTCATTTAGATGGGCTGTCATAGAAGCCCCTTCCTTCATCTGAAGACCTATGAGTTTCTTCAACCAATACACTTTGCTTGCGGCACTTTGTTGGGCATATAAGTCCTGCAATCTCTGCCACATTCCCCAAGCTGTCTTCTCTTCACGAATGCTGAAAAGTAATGAGTCTGACACAGACAACATGATAGTAGATCTTGCCAGCTCATCCATATCTTCCCACTCTTCAGCAGTAGGAGAAGCGGGCATCACACCCCTTTCTTTGATAGGCTTGTGCTGCTTCTTTTGGAGCAACACATTGTAGCACTGGGTTTGCCAAATATCATAATTATGCGAGCCTTCAAGCTTCTTGATGTGAAGCAATGAAGAGCTCTCACCTGTGGTTGCCATAGCAATATGCAACCTGTCAATGCCTGACTCCCTGCAAAAAAATGTGCAAACACTGCACCAAAAGCACACAAAGTGCTCACAGTTTTTCTCCCAAGCTTTATCTCCCACTGCGGAAGCAGAAATGCAACTTTTCTCCCACTTTATGTGATGAAATCAACAAAATCTGGTTGCTGCAGATTTTGGACAGCACCTTAAATGTGCTCTGTTGCCCTTCCAAAGTACTGTACAGCAGTACCAAGTGCTCACCAATGATGTACCAAACCTGTACCGGCAAGTACAGCAACTGAAACTGAACCTTTTGGTCACTCAAAACAGTGTACAGCCATGCCAAAACTTGCACAAAGCTGTGCCAAATCTGTACCAGCAGGTACAATAGCAATAAATGCTCTCCTGGCTGTCCAAATGAGTGAAAATCAGACTTTTACAGTCCCGAACACTGCATACAACAGTTCCGAACAGAAATTGGGCAAAAGCCCCTTGACTGCAAGCTGATTTCTGAGGATTCAAGGCATAAAAGTCTTGCCTGCTGCTTTGCCAAGCTCAACAAGCATACAAACTTGAAAAGCCCCTTGATTTAAGATCAATTTCTGATCATACATGGTACATTGACGCACATGAAGGCATCCAGAGTGTTCACGATGCTTTCCCCTGGCCACATATACATCAAATACATGAAAGCCCCTTGATTTACAGGCACATTGAGTGCTTGTAAGGCATCAACACATTATCCACAGCATCAAATGCGATTGCCTGCATGCAAATCAACCCAATCGGCACAAAAGCCCCTTGATTTGCACTGCGATTTGCTGCTATTTGCTGCAATTTTGCCCAAATGTGCGATTTCTCACATCATACAGCATGTATGAGTGCTTAATTGCACAATTACATCAGAAGCCCCAAATTTCGACATCCAATTTCCTGCAAATTGATCTTGATTGTGACCAATGTCCTGCAAATTGATCCTGATTGTGACCAATGTCACCCAATTTTGCCAATTTTGCTCAAAAATTGAGCAATTGGGCACATGTACTTGCTCAATTGATTACTGTACTTGCTCAATTGCAAATCCCAAAAAAAAATTGAGGAAAATACCTTGTAATTTTTGATTTTTCTTCAATTTGCAAGAAAATGGGGTTGATGATTTTTGGTGCTGCACTGCAGAAATTTGATGCTCTGTTTGCAGAAGGGGGTGATTACACTGCTACAGCTTGTGAATCCATGCTCCAGGGTGTTGGCTCTTCTCTGCTCTGCGCTGGAACTCCATGCGCGTATGCTGCCTTGCTTCAGGGTGAGCTTCTTGAGGCAGGTTCACAATACGGCGCTCTCCACTGCTGTTGAGATCGCCTCTTCACCTCAGCTCGGTGCTGCTCCCAGCGGAGAAGGCATCGTTTGCATGAAGCTCCTACGCGAGACTGCTTTTACGTGTCCGCCTGCTTCTTCGCTTAGCGCTCGCTCCACGCTCGACGCTACACATGTGTTCGCCTGGCTATGCGCCTTCGCCGTCTCCGCCTCTTCGCTCGCCTGCCTTCGCCTAGCTTCGCCTAGCGCCACTCGCCTAGGTGGCCCGCTCAGCCTAGCTTCGAGCTGACACCTAGTCGACCCCTGCTCTGCGAGCGCTGCTGTAGGCGCCTGGCAGCGCTGACACGCCTGTGTGTGTTCCAACGCCCGCCACCTGCCTGCAACTTCTTTTTTTGGGCAAGTTGAGTCTGCACTTCAGGTCATTGAGCCTTACAAGATAGAATCACGAGTTTGTTGAAGAGTGAAAGCGGGTGCTCCACTCGGCTGTCTACTTGGCGCACTTCTCAGCAACCTTAAAGCTTCTTGCACCACAGTCGCTAATTACCATGATCAGCTCGAATCAGGCTGTTAATGAAAACAAGCGCATGGGTAAAGGATGGGGCAACAATGATCCCTGTACAGAAGCATAAAGCTCATCAAGCTTTGATACCAGTTGTGTGGGAGTATGAATTAGGGTTTAGAGATTCATGTGTGGGAGACATACACAGAGAAGAACAAGGGAGAGAGAGAGAGAGAGAGTTGTGGGGATAAGTCAACTCATGAGGCATGAGTGTGTGACTCCCCTATCACACATGTATATTGCACTAGTACACATAGTGCACTTAGTACATTAAAAGTACTAAGTCTACTATGTACTATAACTTATGGGCTTGTACACACTATAAGGGTGGGCATAACACCTTTACCCCAACATCTGCTGCTCTCCTCATCGAAAACACTGGCCCACTGAATACTACCCCAAGATATGTATATGCATCTGTATACTCCACAATCTCTTGCCCATATGTAAATGTGGAAGCTGATCGCCTAACCCATTGTGGCGTGGTGTTAAACACCATACCCTTGGTTTTGCCAAGGTTGACAGACAATCCACTATCATGTGCAAACTCATGTAAAGCATCCAGATGACGTTGCATACCCTCAGGGGAATGAGAGATCAACACAATATCATCAGCATATAACAATAGTGGGATCCATGTACCTGCTAGCTGGGCTCCTCTGTCCCCCAATCTCTCAATGTAGTCAGAAGCCTCATCCACATACATACCAAACAGTGAAGGAGATAACGGGCAACCTTGCTTCACTCCTATAGTAGAGTGAACCAAAGTAGAGACCCCCTCTGGGGTGCGTACCTGTCCTGCAACTGATCTATATAAAGCCATAATCCCCCATATGAGCTCTGTGGGTACCCCCATCTCCTGTAATCGCCTCATCAATCTGGCTCTGGGCACTGTATCAAATGCTTTGCGGAAGTCCACAAAGCTACAATAAATCCGTCGCCCATGCGACCTGCCCTCCTCAATAATGGCCCGGAGAGTCAAGATGTGGTCAAGAGTAGAGAAACCTCTCCTGAACCCTGCCTGTCCCTCTGCTCGAATGCCAACTCTCTCTGCCCATCTACTCAACTGCTGCTCAAGAATGGATGCATACAATCGTGCTAGTGTGTGACCAATCATAATAGTGCGATAATTCCCTGGCTCATAGGGTCCCCTGACTTGAAGATAGGCACGATGGTGGACCTACTCCAAGTCTCGGGTAAGCCTTCGCACATAGCACGATTGAACATCATTGCTAGAAGCTCTGCCAGCATGATGTCTCTCGCATGAATAAAGTGCTCAGCGACCAATCCATCATGATCATATGCTCTCCCAGTCTTCATCCTATCAATGGCCTTCCTTACCATCTCTGCGGTAAAGAAAGTACATGTCTGTGGGCATGGTGCTGGCGGGTCAGGAAAAGGTGCCTGTCCAGGAACTGTATATAGAGATGCTTCATAACTACCCCAGACCTCTGTAGAAGTGACGGCCAAAGCAGGGGAGGACTCATGAAACAGACGCCAAGCCTCCCTCGAATCCTGGCTCAAGAACAACTGGTATAATTCCTGCTCTAGCTGAGCAAGGCCGGCCGGCTTCTTCCTTCGCACAAGACGTCGGAAGGCAATACGTGACTGTTGATGAGTAGTGACTCCCAAAGCAACCTCCCGCTGCAGTCGAGCTCTGGTCTCTCTGCACTCCTCATCATACCAGCTGTTCTGGGGCATACATCTAGAACGCTGTCTCTGTCCAGGCTGAGTATGTGGATATGCCTCTCTCGCTGCATCATCTAAAGTCTCTGTCAGTATATGGGTCAACTCCTCCAAAGGTCTCCCTGGCTCCTCAGAGAGAGAAAGAAAGAAAGAAAGAAAGATATATTAACGTCTACGAGAGGCCAAAGTCGGCCTATGAGACAAAAAATAATAATACAACTGTGTTCTTCCGGTCATCGGAGAGATGAAATGATATATTAACGTCTTCAGAAGGCCAAAATGACCTATGAGACCAAAAAGGTTACAACAATTGGTGGATCTGATACAATGTCTGTGTAAGAAAAGCTAAAAACAACTAAACAACTAACTAAAACTGAATTAACTATGAGGAAAAGTAAGGTACTAGGAGCTCCTAATGGATAACATCTGGGAAGAAAACTCCAGCAACAAAGGTAAGCATCATACACATCACTATCCAAAGATGTCTCTCATCGGTCGATGGCGGATATCCTCAATGTTCTCCATGGTGAGTACTTTGACTAGACGTCTCCCATGCACTGCTCAATCTCTGGTCGAAAGAAGTCTGTAATCTGCCTCTGTAGATGTCTCTCCCTCTCTCATCCCCTCCCTCTCAAGAGACGCTGTCTATGTCTACGTAGCTCCAGCAAGTATAATCGAAGGCATCTCTTATCCTGGTATCTCATGACTCTAGAAAGTGGTTCGAAACCCTCTCTAAACAGGCAGTGAAAACGGCCTCGTATCTCATAATATACTGGACAGTGACATATGTGATGTTACTCTGTCTCTGGCTCCATCTGGCACAGCTGACAAATCTTGGCCTCAGCTGGTACTCCTCTGAATCTGCCAGTCTCAATCTCTAGCTCGTGTGAGGATGTGCGCATCTGACCAATAGCACACCGTACCCCATGAGAAAGATGAGTATCCATGTAGCTGGGTCTAATCACAAACCCATCCTCCGTGAGCTGGAGCAGATGATCTCTATAGAAAGCCATCTTCGTACCAAGCTCGTGTGTCGGCTATATCCATGTCCTCCTAGTGTCCAGCTGAGTCAAGTCCTGCTTGATAAGTCTGGTAATCTCTGCCCGTGTGAGAGAGAGGGAGGGTGCATCCAGGGAGTACTGAAATGGAGGTAGCCTGTCCATACTAAAGCCATGCAGTTGGAACCAAGCCGTCATCTGTGCATACCAACATGATCCGTCTCCCTGTGATACCAACTGTCGTGAAGACTCTAGGGCTAAGCGTGCATATATCTGTCTCTAGGGAGAGCCCAAGTGCTATGTATAAAGGAGACTGATCGAGTGAGTGCTTTTACTACCAATGGGGGGGCAGCCATCTGTGCACGGATGATATCATGTGGTACGGAGGCCTTGGCCCTAATCATCCGGGAAATCATAGAAACCAAGGACCTCTCCATACGTCTCCATCCATCAGTGCTACCAGCTCGGCTGTGGTGATCCATTGAGGGTCCCCAAATCTCCACTCCATACAGCATGGCTGAAGTGACCAAAGTGTCAAAGAGCCAGAGCTTTGTTCGAGGTTCCTGAAACTGAACCTGCGAACACATCCTCTCTAGTCTCCCCAATGCTGCATAAGCTCTGGTCAATCTGGTCTCCGCTGCTCTCCTCAAGGAAAATAGTGGGCCACTAAAAACCACACCAAGGTAAGTATATGCATCTGTATACTCCACTGTCTCCTGACCATATGTAAAGGTGGGCATTGACCTCCTAACCCACTGTGCTGTGGTGTTAAACACCATCACCTTGGTTTTATCAAGGTTAACAGACAATCCACTGTCCTCTGCAAACATGTGCAATGCATCCAAATGACGCTGCATCCCCTCTGGAGAATCTCAGATCAGCACAATATCATCAGCATACAATAACAGCGGAATCCATGTCCGTGCTAGCTGTGCTCCTCTGTCACCCTCCCGCTCTACAGAGTCCGAAACCTCATCCACATACATCCCAAATAAGGTGGGGGAAAGGGGGCAGCCCTGTTTCACCCCAATAGTGGAGTGAACCATCTCAGATATACCCTGGGTAGTACGTACCTGCCCCACAACTGTCCTGTATAAAGCCACGATTCCCCAAATCAGCGCTGTGGGCACTCCCATCTCCTGTAGTCTGCGCATCAGTCTGGCTCTCGGTACTGTGTCAAAAGCTTTGCGGAAATCCACAAAGCAACAATAAATCCTCCTGCCATATAATCTGCCCTCCTCAATAATAGCTCTGAGTGTCAAGATATGGTGAAGAGTGGAGAAACCTCTCCTGAACCCTGCCTGCCCTGATGCACGTATGCCCTCTCTCTCTGCCCATCTACTCAACTCCTGCTCAAGAATAGATGCATATAATCTAGCCAATGTGTGACCAATCATGATGGTACGATAATTCCTAGGAAGCATGGGATCCCCTGACTTGAAGATAGGCACAATCGTGGACATATTCCAAGTCTCAGGAAAACCCTCACACATGGCTCGGTTAAACATCATAGCAGTAAGCTCTGCAAGCATATCTCTGGCATGAATAAAGTGCTCTGCTACCAAACCATCATGATCATATGCTCTCCCAGTCCTCATCCTGTCAATAGCTTTCCTTACCATCTCAGCAGTAAAGAAAGCACGTGTCTCTGGGCATGGCTCCGATGGGTCTCGTAGGGGCGGCTGTTCTGGTGCTGTGTACAGGGATGCTGCATACTCACCGCAAATCTCTGTGGAGGTAATGGCTGGTGATGGTGAATGCTCATGGAATAGTCTCCATGCCTCGCCTGAGTCCTGACTCATAAACAACTGGTACAAATCCCTCTCTAACTGAGCAAGATAAGCCCTCTTCTTCCGTCGCACTAGGTGCCAGAAGGTAATCCGTGACTGTCTGTGAGTGGTAACACCCATGAGCACCTCTCTCTGTAATGTGATCCTCATCTCTCTGCACTCCTCATCATACCAACTGTTATGGGGCATGTTCCCAGATCGTCTCCGTGTAGGCTGACTATGGGGATATGCCTCTGATGCTGCAACATGAAGCGTCTCTATCAATATTTGAGTGAGCTCATTTTATACCCGTCCCGGCTCCTCGGCACATAAGCATCTGTATATCTCATCCGTGTACACGATGTCAGTCTCCCTCGTAAAGGTATAACGAGTGTGTGTGGAGACCTGTCCCAATGGAGCGGTGCTGAACTGAAATGTGAGAGTGAAGGACAAGACAGCATGATCCACTGCTATTTCAACCGGCCTAGTGCCTACCATAAAATCTTGAAAAGAGGGAATGAGACTGGGCTGAGCCATAACATAGTCCACTGTACTAGCACCATGCCGATGTGGAAAGCTAGTGAATCCACCCGATGTCGGGAATCTCTGTAGGCCATTCAGGATGGCCAATCCATGTGCAGTCCCCATGTCTATCAAATACCGCCCATACACTGTATGTTCCTCATCCTGTGAGAGTCTAGATAAGCCCATATCCCTAACATCAAGCTCCCTCAACATCTCCTCTGAGGTATCATAAAATACTGTCTGGTTATGGGCGGTCCTGGCATTGAAGTCCCCCAGGAGAATGATGTCACCATCCTTGGAGAACTCCTAAATGTCATCATCCAAAATAGAAAAGGGAGACTGCCCGCTAGGTGATGCATACACTGATGTACTAGGAGCAAAATAGCATATAGCAATGTAGAGATATCTGCCCGTCTCTGCCCTCAGTCTAACCCACATGTACCTAGCCTGCTCATCTCTGCGGACTATATGTATCAGTGGCTGTAGCTCCTCTCTAAACAATACTGCCACTCCTCCTGAGCCCCGTCCTCTATGCTCTGAACGAGTCTCCTGTCTACAAGCCGTCTCCCATCGGTATCCACTAACATGTGGCATGGACTGTCCAGGAGCCTGATGCAGCTCACAGTAGAAGATGATGTCCCTCCCAGTGAAACTATCCTCAAAATCCCCTACATCAAGGCGTAGAGATCCATTACAAAAGACCCAATGGGGACCAAAGTGATACAATGATGTCCATGGCATATGTCATCATGGAATGGAAAATAAAACAGAAGAAAAGATAAAAATAGCTATCGCACTGGGGTGATACAAAACTGTCCATGGAAACTCATCATGGAATACTAAGAAACATAAAAACATGGGAGTGACATCAACTCCGAGTAGATGGTATACCACTCTCGAAAATATCAAGCATGGGGATGATGTGTATGGCCGAGAGGTCTCCCTCAGCTATGTCACGTGGAAAGGTAGCTCGATGGCGGTGGAGCATGTCCTAGATGTGGAGCTAATGAGGTGATCGTGGCCGAGGGGGGGGGGGGGGGTTGAGGGCGTCGGGCACGCTGGAGTGCAGAGGCTCGGTCCGAGGTCACTCCTCTCGGGCGAGGTAGGTCCAGACGAGCTTGTGGAGGGTCCACAAGGTCCACTATGTCGGTGTCCTCCACCTCTTGTGTCCGAAAGAAACTGGTGATGGTTGGCTGGCGAGGGAGGGGGCGGGGTGGCTGGGGCTGAGGCTCTCTCAAGGTGTCTCTGTGTCTGCGGAGCTTTAAGCAGGAGGAGGCCCAGGCAACGTTGGTCCTGGAAATCAATGATCCTGGAGAGTAGACCGAATCTCTCACGAAATAGACAGTGAAATCTCCCGTGAATCTCATAGTATACTGGGCAGCGGCATATGTAATGCTCCTTTGTCTCAACCTCTGTGTGGCATAGTCGGCAAATCCTCTCCTTTTGGGTCTCTGTATGAGCTTCCCGGCTTTGAAGATGCGCTTAGCTCTACCTGTCTCCACTTTGAGGCGGTGGGATGAAACCTGTATCTGGCCAATCGCAATCCGCATTGCATGGGACATGTGAACTTTTAAGTAGCCCGGCTACTGGATGAATCCATCCTCAATGAGTGTGAGGAAGTGATCTCTATAGAAGTGCATCTTCGTGGGGAGTTTTGGAGGTGTGATCCATGTGCAATGTGTGTAGAGACTGAGAAGATCTGACCGGATAACCCTGTTGGTATCCTCGTGAGACAACGGGAGAAAAGGGGAGTCCAAATTGTAATGAAGGGGGGGTAGGCGGTCCATGCAGAGCCCATATACTGAGAATCAAGTGGAAACTAGTGCATACCATACTCCAGAGTGCCCCTCAAGTGCTAGCTATCTGGAGGACTCTGGGGCAAGCCTCGGGTACTTGTGGGGATGCATGTGACTGATGGGATGGAGGTATGTGACTGTCTGGAAGAGTGCCTCCACTACTATCAGGGCTGGACTGCAACAAACTCTGCCTGGATAATCTGGTGTGGGACTGATGGTTTGCTGTGGATCATACGGGAGAAAATCATGACCTGGGGCCTCTCAACTCGCTGCCAATCCTCATTGGATAAATCTGGCCCTCATAAAGCTGCTCCATACATTAAGGCTGGCGTGACGAGGGTGTCCAAAAGCCAGCCCTTCATCTTGGGCTCCTGGAAATGTGCCTGGGCCCTGGAAGCACTGCCACTCAAGTAAGCTCAAGGCTGCATATCCCTGCATCACTCTTGCATGTGCTGCGGGAAGCATGGTAAAGCGTGGGCCATTGAAAGTGACACCAAGGTGGACATAGGATGAGACAATCTCCACAGGATCCCCTCTACATGTGAAGCTCAATCTGGATGTGAAGGGGCGAGAGGTATTGAAGACCATTACCTTGGTTTTACCAAGGTTAACAATGAGGTCCCGCTGAGTGCAAAAGTCATGTAAGGCATCCAACTGTCTCTGAAGCCTTGTGGCTGAGTCTGAGAGGAGGACGATGTCATCTGCATAAAGTAGTATGGGGATCAATATGCCTGCCAGTGTGGGACCAGCCCCGCCTAGTCCATCAACGAAGCGCGAGATCTCAGCAATGTAGAGGCCGAAAAGAGTGGGTGATAGAGGGCAGCCCTGGTTCACCCCAATCGTGCTGGAAATCTCTCGTGATGTACCTCTTGGGGCTCTCACTCGTCTGGTGACAGACTCATAGAGGGCGATGATGCTCCAAACCATGTCAGATGGGACTCCGATCTCTTGTAGACAATGTAGGAGGCGGGCTCGGGGTATAGTATCAAAAGCTTTGCGGAAATCCGCAAAGCAGCAGTAAATCCTCTGATGTCGTGCTCTTCCCTCGTCGATGATGGCACGGAGAGTGAAGATGTGGTCAAGGGTAGAGTAGCTCCTCTGAAAGCCAGCCTGGAGAGAGAGAGAGAGAGAGAGAGAGAGGGGAATGAAATGAAATATTACCTTCTGTAAGAGGCCATAATGGCCTGTGAAACCATAACAGAGAGCACATCTGAAGTTGGTGTCTGATCAAAGAGAACAACCAAATGAAACAGAAAAGTACAATAAAATGACTATCTTACAGTTATAAGAACTGTAAGTAAGACTCCTAGATGATACTGAGTAGAAAATACTGGAAAATGTGTATCAAGTGCTGCCCTCTCCTCCGATCAAATATCTCCCTCATGGGGTTGTCTAGAATGTAGAGGTCGTAGAAGCGAGGTAGGCAGCTCTGATGCCGAGCAATAATGGCTCTAATCCTGGTCCTAGACAAACATCTCTATCACTTGAGCTATCACCTCATTGGGGCTGGTCGGCTTCTTTCATGTACTTGGCACCTACAGTCTCCTGTGCAAAAGAGCTTCTAAGTCCGAAGGAGCTTGTGGAGGATGCTACCCGAGAGTGTGAAGATTTAGTAGAGGTGCAGTTGTGTGAAAGGCAAAGTCGAACGAGGATACGGACAGAGTGGTCAGAATCTTGGGCACTAGACATGGAAATACTAGGTGGCCATGGTCGGAGTCGATGTAAAAAGCACTTTATGGGTTTGTGGACTAGAACTAATGTTGTCTGAGCAGCAGCAGTACATGCTGACCAGCATTGTTATGCCTATTTAAGGGCATGGCGAGGTCATTCATATGCATCTTGTGAGCAGAGTTTGTGGTGCTAGTCCCCAAGGTAGGAGACATGGCTATCATGGTCATTAGTGCAGCCTCCATGAGTGTTTGTGGTGCTAGTCCCCAAGGTAGGAGACATGGCTATCATGGTCATTAGTGCAGCCTCCATGAGTGTTTTCCTATCGCTCAAGTGGAGGAAAGCAGTACATCAGTTAGGTTATGTATTGTAGCAGCTTTGCAGAGCATAGAATTATATTGGATTTGCGCTTTTTTATTGTATATAATATTTAGTAGGAGCTTGTGGAGGTCACTATTTGAGACTTTATATTCTAGGTTTCATCCATAAAGTTTGAAGTATAAAGTGTAAAGTATCTTTGGCATATAACTTTAGGGTAACCTTCATTGGGGTATCAACCACCTTGCATTTAGCTGTTGGGTATTTCGGAGCTTCTTGTGTGTGTCCACTTTGTGGGTGTTTGTGTACCCGTGTGTGTCGATGTGTGAACAGCCTCTAAGGCTAGATGTTGTGTGTGTGTGTGTGTGGCTAGAACATCTATATATTATACCTATTTGACATAATTAATTATGTCATCTAGATGAGCCTCCAAAGGCTATAAAAGCATTGTACTTGGTGAAGACTTAATATCAATCAAAGCTTTCATTGTACTTGCAAATCTTGTTTCTCTCTAGCATTGTTTTTCTCTATCTTTCTCTCTCTCTCTCTCTCTCTCTCTCCCTCTCTCCAGTCTTCTCTCTCTCCATACAGGTACTTTTTCATTTTGTTGGGATGACAGAGGATACCCCATACAGGTACTCCGATTTGTCTCATAGGCCGAGTTCGGTCTTTTGGAAGACGTTAATAAAATCTTTCTTTCTTTCTTTCTTTCTCTCTCTCTTCGAGATGGAGTGTCATCGTCCTTAGCTTGCTGGACTGTTAACTCTAATCCTAGCAGGCATGTGACCAACAAATGGTATGAGAGCAGCAACCCTCCTGGCCCTGCTCATGACAGCTGCCGCCCTACTGCTGCTACTCCCAGTGCTGCCATCAAGCTGACTGCTGCTTGTCACTCTCTGCTGTCCAGCACAGCTGCCATCTCCAAAGCCATCGAAGCACTACCTGGTGCAACTCCTCATGAGCTTTTCCACACTCTCCTCCGCCCAACGGCTGCTGCAGTTCGACCTACCCAGCCATGGCTTTACTCAACTATGAGCCTCCATAGCTTTGCTGTCCACTGAAATCCTCAAAGTGCCTTCCGATGCTGCTCTTCATCTTCGCGCCCTTGCTGCCCGCTTGTGCGCATCGCCGTCTCATTGCCCAACAATGCTGCGCTGCCTGACCCTCTTCGCCGCCAGCAGCCCATGATCCATCATTCATATGTGCTGGCATGCCAACGCTGCCTACACTTTTATAACCATCACTGCTGCCATCTCCATTCCTGTCGCTGTCATTGTTCGCCACCTACTGCTGACGACACACACTGATTGGGTGCCTCTAGTGAGTGCTGAGCACCAGTTGCCACACGTCATCCTCAGCTCGTACAGTCGCCAATATTACGCACATGTTAAAAGAGCGGCCTTCAATCGCTGCCTCCACCAGTCGCCACAGTGCCTCTCCACGGTTTCATTCAGCTGCGCCGCCTTCCCTTTGATCGGTGCACTACTAGGTCAATTTTGCCAACTGTAAACGCCACATCTGCGCCATCTTCCCTTTGATCGGTGCACTACTAGGTCAGTTTTGCCAGCTGTAAATGCAACATCACCACCCCCATAAATAAGGATAAGGACTAAAACCCTTTAATTAAGTTTAAAGCATTTGTATTAAGGGCTTGTTCACATGGTGTTTAAGAGGAGTGTGATCATGGGCTCCATGCATAAGGCAACTCGAGTATCTAGTTCACCAACAAATAGGGCTTCATGGGCTTCATCAGAATTATTTTTTCATGGACATGGGTATGTGCTTCACTGAGATCCTTCATTCTTGGGTGCCAAATCACGGTGCCATGGAATTGCCGTGGCAAAAGACGCCCTGCCATCACGATTGTGGGGGGATCCCTCTTTCTTGACATTTTCGTTTAGTTTTCTGTGTGTGTGAGTGTCAAGGGTTCTTTATCGGTTAGTCCCCCCAAATATGAATAAATAATGTGTGTGGGGTACTTTGCCCGGACTAAATCCAATAGGAGATGTAATAATCAGTGTATGTGTGCTTTGAGTCAGTCATCTCTCTGTTATCCTTGATCAAAGCAAGGGGCGATTATTGTGTATGAAACCGGTATAGGTCATGGCTCACTAACTCCCAGAGTTACCTTTGTCCCTCAGTAAGTTGGGGACAAGCTACCTGAAGCTCTCCTCTGAACCATGCTAGTGTTGAGCCTCTGAGCGTGTTGAGGACATGCTCACCAGCCTCTGAGCGAAGTTTACTAGCCTTTGAGCCAAGTTACATGAGCCTCTGATATTAGAGGTTCCTCATCATGCTCTTGCCTTTGCTCCAAGGGGGGATTTGTTGGATATTTCGGAGCTTCTTGTGTGTGTCCACTTTGTGCGTGTATACTTGTGTTTGTGCCACCAATTGGTCCACCCTCATGTTTTGGACAGTGTCCGGTGAGCCCGGACTCGTTACACAAAGGATGTGAACGGGGAATTTATCCAAGTTATGATGGGTTGCCAGAACTCATATGGATCATGGATTTTCTCATACATGGCTCTTACACAGGATATGTGAATTTCATGAATGATTTTTTGCATATACGCATACTCAAGGCTGGTCGACTTATTCTTCTCTTTCTGGAGCTGGTTGACTGCTGTTTTAGGCTCTCCAGGGCTGGTCGACTTACTTTTATAGCATCCCGAGGCTAGAAGGGTTGCTACAGAGATCCCCAGACACATGTATGGAAAGATGGCAGTGCTTGGAAGCCTGTAAAGGGCTGTATTTTATGTTTTGGGACTGAATTTCAGCCCTTGGGCTTTGTGGACAACAAACCCTAATTGCATATAGTGCATGTACGCAAAGGGAAAGATTTTACAGACACTTGGTAGATAATTGAAGGCTGTTTTTGCTGTTTTTAGGACTGTTTTCAGCATGTAAACAGTGTGGGCAGCTAGTAGGGTTCATGAGAAGACCAAGGTTGTCCATGGAGTGAGCCTACAGCTGCCTACAGAGCTTGGATATGAAGGTGAAAGTTGTTTTTTTTTTCTTTTTGTGGAAAGCAATGTGTGTGGACATAATTATTTATCTTTTGTACTTGGAAAATTCCGGTGCTGGAGCACCCGCATCCTTTGTTGTATATCTTCTCTTGAGGAATAGAGAATTCCGTCGAAGGGGGGACGGTCGTTTCGGTCCCAGTGTGGTGTCCTGTGCATGTGTTTTATTGTCGATATTCTATGGTTTATGTATAAGTGTTTAAGTTGATTCATGGTCATGCAAAAGTGTGTTGAAGACCTTAGTCCCCTGGGCCGGAGTTCGGGGATAGTTTGTGTACTCATGTGTGGACAGCTTGTAAGGCTAGATATTATGTGTGTGTGTGTGTGTGCAAGTGTGTGAAACCACTCTTAGGGTGGCTAGATCATCTAGATATTATACCTATTTGACATAAGCAATGATGCCATCTAGATGAGCCTCCAAAGGCTACAAAAGCATTGTACTTGGTGAAGACTTAACATCAATCAAAGCTTTCATTGTACGTGCAAATTTTATTTCTCCTTACTTAGTTTGCTGAACTGTTAACCCTAACCCTAGCATGCATGTGACCAACATTAGCCATGCCAAACAGCTAGGTTTCGTGTTCTAGATGTGAATTCATAAACCATAATATATAATCCAAGATCAATATTTCGATATAAGTGCAAGTAATTTGTTGTGCATGTATGAATAAAGAAGAGGTCATCCACACAGAGATCAATAGTAGTGAATTCATAAACAATAATGCATAATTCAAGATCAATATTTCAAAATTAGTGCATAGAATTTTTTGTGTATGTATGAATAAAGATGAGGTCACTACATAGAAAACAAAGGCCTAGACATAGAAGTACTAGGTGGCCATGGTCGGAGTCGGTGTAAAAAACACTATGGGATTGTGGACTAGATCTAATGTTGTCTGACCAGTAGCCGTGTCATGCCTATTTAAGGGCATGGAGAGGTCATTTATAGGCATCTTGTGAGCATAGTATGTGGTGCTTGCTGGGAATCAATGTCTTATCTGGGTGTGAACCTGCTCGTATGAGTTCAAACAATGGAGATGTAAGAAATTAGGAGAGTATTATTTAAGGAGATTGGAGGAGAAGGAACAAAAGACGAGGAATTCTTAGCATCTTTTAAGTAGAGTTTGCAGTGCCAGCTCCCAGGTAGCAGAACAGGCTTTCATGTCATCTCAAAGCGGCGTCCATGAGCATTTTCCCTTGGCTCAAGTGGAGGACAGCATCACATCAGACATGTTATGCATGTAGCAGGTCCACACAACATACAAACAAATTTGAGTTTGGGTTTGTGTTCCCATTGAATAAACTCATTCACATTTTCGAATATATAGTAGGAGTACGTTGTCACGTCCATGCCTGTGCCATGGCTAATCTCTAGCATGAACAGCCTAATCCTTGATTAAGCCATCAATTAGGACATCATTTAGGTCATCATCAATATCATCTTCATGAGTATTATCATCAGCTGCAGCATTACCACCAGCATCATCATCGGCACCAGCACCAGCACCAAGGAGGGTTTGGGAACCCTGTCGGCAGCCATCAGGAGCTCTCAGCCAGCAGTCGGAGCCCATGGGTGACCCTAGCAGCCAGTCGGCAGCAATGTAGGGGGAGTTCCCGAGGATTTCGGAGAGATCTAGCATTGAAACATGTTTCTACATGGTTCTCACATACATTTCTAATAATGTGGAATACAAAGTAACACACCCCTATAATCCAGGAGAGTTACTGTTTTTGGACAACCCCCAATGGAAATTCTTGTAATAATGTCTGTAAGCTAAGCAAATGGGGGAACTTGTAGAATGCTACAAGTTGAGATTTTTTTTACAGATGAAGTTTATGGGTGTGACCATCTCTTAAATTGGGACAAATTATGGCAAGACAGTGGGTTAAAGTGAGACAAGTGGCCTCACACTTGTCATTTTAGCTCTCCGCTTGTCATTATAGCTTTTACTTGCCATTCTAGCTCATGAGAGTCCCAAATTAATAAATTGGAGCCCACTTTCTTCATTTGCGCAAGCTCTATTGTTGCAAACTAGCCTCAACCATGTTCGCTACTCGCATTCTTGTCTACAACACTGTATGGAGAGTCTCTACACTACTTCACTTTTCTCTACAAAGGGATACTCTACCTCTCTAGCTTCTCTATGGCAATATTCTTGCTATATGAGGTGTACTTGCCACTGCACGTGTTGTACCAATCATTCTACCTAAATTACTATCATTGACCTATTGTACCAGTTGTTGTACTTGTTGTATTGCCTTGTACCTAGTGTATAAGCAATTCTACCTAAATTACTATCCATTGACTTGTTGTACTAGTCATTGTACTTATTGTACCAGCCAGTGTCCTTGTTGTATTGCCATTGTACCTACTGTACAAGCAATTATACTTGGTGTACCAGCCATTATAGTTACTGAACCAGTCATTGTACTTGATGTACTAGCCCTCGTACCTTTTGTATTGCCATTATACTTGTTGTACCAATCCATGTACCTACGGTTCTAGATTTTGGAGCAGTTGTACTAGTTCTATTGGTGCTGCCCTTTTGTATTTCACTAGTGTTTTGAATTTATGGAATATGTAGAATTATTATTTGCTTTAGTTGGGTTTTCCTATCAAATATGGCATCTTGAAGACCCATGGTGATGGGGAAGATCATTACCCTCACGGGAAGAGATTTACACACATTCATGGTATTTTGGGGCTTCTTTTGATGATAGCCCTTGTGTATGGTCAAATGATGGTTGCACATGGATAATCCGGCATCGCGCTTGGGGAGATTAAGGTCCTTAAATCTTGTACATGATGTTTTGGTAATAAAATACTCAAAGGCGAAAGGGGGGAACCGGGGCGGGGGGGGGGGGGGGGGGGGGGGGGGGGGGGGGGGGAGAGGAATTGGACCCATTTCGGCCCTTATGTGGTGTTAGACATGCACATATCTCTTTTATAGTTTTGTGGAATTAAGCAGCATATATTTAAGGTTGTGGCCAATTTAAGTGTTTAATTGCATTAATGGTAAAGTGTTTACCCCTGCCCCACTTGGAGTTACACCCTCTCTCTCTCTCTCTCTTTCTCTCTTTCTCTCTCTCAATTGCTTCCTTTGACTATGTGCACATCATTGTGGTCTCATACACCCTTTCGGTCTTTTGAATATGTTAATATAACTTTCTCTCTCTCTCATTAGCCTCATGCTTGATATTTTGGAGAGTGGTATACCATCTTTTTGGGCTGATGCTCCTCTCATGTTCCATGTTCTTGGTATTCCATGATGAGATTCCATGGACAGTTTTGTATCACCTGAGTGAGATAGCTTTGTATTGTTTCTATTTTATTTTCCGTTCCATGATGGGACATTATTGTATCACTTTGGTCTCATAGGCCCATTGGGTCTTTAGTAGATGCTTAATATATCTTTCCTTGTGTGTGCGCCCCATGTGAGATATTGATATGCGAGCCTTATGCTCTGTGTACATGGATCAGCTAGCATCTCAGCTTTAGCATTTCAGTTTTGTCATTTTCTTTCACATGATGATGTGTTCCATGTACATGATGTAATCCTTTTGGTCTCATAGGTCATTTTGGCCTTTTATAGACGTTAATATAACTGTCTTTCTTTCTATCTTTCTTCTTCTTCGTCTTCTCTCTCTCTCTCTCTCTCTCTCCACTGAGCCGACAAACCCTAACACTAGGTTCTTGTGGACCAACAAGAAGTATGGCACAAGAGACGACCATGCTGTATTACTTGGTGAGCAATTGTTTCTCTTGCGGATTGACGACCTCAAATGTTTTATAAGGGAAGTTTGATGGATTGTCCCTTTACAGTATCAGCAATGGTCTATACCGCAGCCTTGTCACAAATTCCTAATTCAGCAATAGGCTCAGCTTGGGAGCTTGCAAGGTTACATGTACATAAGCTATTGATGGTATATCATGTATGTACACTTTCCTCCATATGGTTTGCTGCAGTTCACACCACTCTTTGGAGTGAGATTTGGGGAAGGCCCAGGCTAGTAGAGAGGTCAGATGCAACGTTTTTCTAACTATTTGGTGGTACCGCTTTTTGCTTGTTGAAAATTTGGACCCATGTCACCGTTCATAGTGTAAGTTTGTCCTTGCTTCTTGATAAAATGTCACCAAGTGACAGGTTGATGAGAGACATAGACACCCATTACCTGTTTCTTTGAGACTAGGGTCAGAAGAGTTTCACTTCTTAGGTCAATTTTTGAACATTTATGGTGACCATTTCAGCATGTCCCCCTCCAGATCTTCGTCATTCTAGCTCTTTGACCAATCAGTAGATATGGATGATTGTGCAGCTTGTGATGGACTCTGGACAAGAGCTGCATTAGGCCCACAGACTAGATGCTCTCTCAACCAAAGTTTTTTTCATTGTTGTTGTGGATATGGATCAACACTGTAGCTTCAATGAACAACAATTCATGTCTTATGCCGAGGAGTAGATGCTGGCATGAGGATGGAAAACCTTAGATTTTAAAAGGGTTCTACCTTACGTTCTTTTTTTCTTCAAGCTATATAAGTATGCCCCTTTGTAGTTAGATGTATTGATATTTTGGCTGTATGTATGTTCTTGTTCCATGTTACCTCTTTTCTACAAGTAGATTTAATGGCCACCTTGCTTTCCCATGAGAACTGAGTTAGAGAGCCAAGAGGGTTTTATTTGATTCTGACCAACCAAGTGTTTTTTTGTGCATGGGAGGGTTGATTAACAAGACAGAAACCTAAAATGTTCTTTGTCTTAATGAGTGTTTTTTGGGTGTTCTTAGGAGAGGGTCAATCAATTGTTATCAAGGCTGAATCCAGTGCAAGAGGGTTACGGCAGATAGCGGAAGCCATCAAGGAAACTGGAGGAGAGGAGGTGTGTAGTGACCTCATTTGTCTTCTTCTCATTTGGTGGTTGATATTGTATTGCATGCTGACTCTTCCTGTGTGGACTCGTGTCATTAACACAAGGCATTGTTAGTATCATGATATCATTGTTGCCATCATTGGGTCAAGCATTGTATGTGCAAGTATTTTTGGCTTTTGTTTTGTGTTATTTCATGTGATTGGTAGTCACAAGGAATGACTCATGGGAGCGATAAAGAGTGTTTGAAGCTTTGTCAAGCAGCTGTTTCTTCACTGAAGTTGATCGTTAATCTATGCACAAGTGCCAAATGTGCACCTCTGCACAACCATGCACATGTGCTCACAACATCATGCCCGGACTTACCCCCCCCCCTACCCCCCCCCCCCCCTTCTCTTCCTCTCCTGCTTCCCTGCCTCCCTCTTGGAATCCATGTAGTAGGAAGTAGTTTAAGTTTTGCGTTCCCCTCTTCTCCCTGTCTGGGGATGGCCAGGCTTATCTGTATACAATTCTTGAATCACAAGGAAAATAGGGCTTTAACACTTCCCAATCCTCTCATTCGTACCGTGCTCACAAGCCTTCAAAATATAAAATTGTACAAAATAATTCAACTGAAAAACAGAGACGATTCAGTGTATGCCAAGTACCAAATACCAAGTATTCACCTGCAGGTTGCTTGGGCATAAAGCAGCTGCAGGTACTATCAGTGGTGTTATGTCTTCACAAAATAATTCAACTGAAAAACAGAGACGATTCAGTGTATGCCAAGTACCAAATACCAAGTATTCACCTGCAGGTTGCTTGGGCATAAAGCAGCTGCAGGTACTATCAGTGGTGTTATGTCTTCAACAAGTACCAAATGGCTGGTACAGCTGGTACACTCAGGTTGGTACTTATATGGACAGCCCAAAGAGCAGGTACAACACAAACACAGGCTGGTACAAGAGTGGTGACGCTGAAAAAGGGCCCTCTTTGAATGTTTGGTAACCTTAGGCTAAGGGTTTGTGCTACGCAAATGAGCAAGTCGACATGTTTCTTTCTCAAGGTGCCCATATTATGATGATGTTGGGTCCACATTCGTGAAAACGGTTCAAAAAGCCTAAATGAATGTAATACAAATATAATATGGGGTGCCAATCTTATAGTTTGTCCACTCTTTTAAATGAGGGTGAATCCATTTAAAAACCAAGGAATGATGTGATTACTATTGAATGTCAGCTTTTTAGCCTGTGTTCATGAGTGAATCCTTTCCTAAGACTTGGGGCTTCCAAACAATGCTTCATGCGCAAACAAATCCATTTGTTTGACCAAGATCTTCTTCCTACTTGTATTTGGTTTTTTTGGGCATCTTGGTGTCCTTTTGAGCCCATCCAAGTGTTAAATAAATTACTAGGAAATATCTAGGCTGATGACACTTTGTATGAGCCTTTTGAAATGCCATGGGTGAATTAGACAAGTAACCTGAACTTTTTGTAGGTGTGTCTTTCTGCCACACTGAACTCTCTATTCTCCAGCTGGTTTATGCTAATGCTTCTATCCAAAGCCATGCAATTTCCGAACTAGTTACCTTTCATGTGTGCATTTGTGCTTGCACGCTTGCACGTGTATGCGCGTGTGCTCTCACTTTGCTGGCCTTCATCATGGCAGAATTTTCCCTTCACCTCTGGAGAAGCGATAACTTCGTATGATGGTTTGTTATCTTCATGCATGAACTTGCAGTTGCTCTTGGACCCTGATGACTTTTTTTTTCCCCTGAAAAACGATCCTTCTATTAGTTAATGAGAAAACGCCATAAGGCTACAAAGCTCACCTCGCAAGGAGGGATAAAAACACAGTGAACACCTGAGCTCCACCCCCGTGGCTGGCCGCTCTCTGGGGGGGGCTACCTAGTAGTACATGTGGGAGGTGAGAAAAGCCAAACTGGAGGCCTATAGTGCCAAGTGACATCCTCGCCCCTCGTGGTGAGGAAAGGGCCAGGCTGCCACGTGCGGAGGAAAGCCTTGCGGCGCCCTCTCATGCGGTCCGAGTCGCCCTGGAGTTTCCAGTGTCCTCTCAAGGTGTGAATGATGTCCACCCAGAGGGCCTGTATGACCTCCGCCGGTGGAGTCGCCTGGCGGTCAATGGCCTCCCTGCATCGGGCTCTCCATATGTGCCAAGCCGTCATGCTGCTGATCATCTCCCATCTGTGCCCGACCCCCTCCTGAGGGGCTGCCGAAGAGAAGTCTGGCGTCGGAACCACCGCCATCGCCCTGTCAGAGACCTGGATGGTCGCACTGCCAGGGACGTCCTCATATCCAAGGGCCGGGCCACTGTCCGTGGCCCAAGCCACCGCACCCCACGTCACCAGCATCTCACCTGGTGAGCCTGCAAAAACCATCCTGAGAGCGCGCTGCCATACCTGCTGAGCCTGTAGGCAATCCCATAAGCAGTGCCGCTGCGACTCCTGTGCATGGCCGCACCGAGGGCAAGACGATGGGTGTGTGCCAAAAGCTAGCCAAGCCCCCACAGCCAGTCCTCTATGCGCTGTGAGCCAGAGAAAAAGCGTCACCTTCCGGGGCCGGAAGCTGGCCCAAAGGCGCTGCCAGAAGTCCCTAAGAAAGGCAGGGGAGAGCCCCTGTCGCCGCCAATGCTCGGCCGCCGCCGGGGTGCTCGCTATCCTGTGCCTCTGAATCCGCCGCCCCAGCCTCGTTGTGTACTGAAAAAAGGGGATGCCTGGGCTGGTGGGTGCCGAGTAGGGATCTCGCCAAAACCACTCACCTGGATCCCACTGAAGGCGAATAAGAGGCCTGCTGTCCCAAGCCCATAATCTCCAAGAACAGTCCTCCCCTATCGAGGCCGGTGAGGGGTCTACATGCCACTGTCTCTGATGAAAGCCGACCACCCGCACCCTCTGAAGAATACAACCCTGGAGCCCATCCAAATCCAGTCGTGTCCTCTGAAGCTGGCCACCCTCTCCCACCTCGAAAGTGAGTGGGGCGACTCTCTCCGCTGTGCCGCAGACCGCTAGAAGGATCTCATGCCGAGTAAAGACACCCATCCACTGTGGAGGTGGAGGGTCCTGTACTGGGGTCCGCCACTCCCGGGGGATGGCCGCCTCAATGTCGTGTCTCATCGACTCTCTGCCCCTCATCCCACTGAGTCTCCTCTCCTGAGCCTCTAGAGGCAGCTGCTGAAAACATATCTAGTCGTCTAGGGACTGGGCTGGGCCGGAGCTCAACGGGCCCCACGACACGTGAGGCCGCGATCCAACCATATGGCCGCTGGGAAGTCGAATCAAGGGGTTCCAGATCAATGGCTGCCTCAGGCGCTCCTCATCGGTGCCCGGGGGAGTCTGGAAGAGTGATGGCCTCAGATGCGCCCAGGCCCTCAGAAGGCTAGCTGCAAAATGCTCCTCAAAGCCAAGGCCTACTCCTCTGGATCGCTGCTCTGTAAAGATCCACCTGATGCTGGGGGTCCAGGGGCCGCTAAGAGAAGGAGTGCGGCTGAGCATCCTGGAAACAAGAAACTCCTTCCACGGCTCAGCGCCTGGCAGGAGGCCACGAACTACCAACTTGCCGAGCAAAGCTCGGCTTTGGCAAATAGGATCAACAATGCCCAGGCCGCCTCTCTCCCTCGGCTGAGTGATCACAGCCCATGCCACCTTGGCCCTGGCGGGCCGCCCGTCGCCACCGGACCAAAGAAAGTACCTGATGAGCCTCTGCACCTGGCCAATGCACGCCCGCGAGAAGGCCCAGCAAGAAGTGATGTACCACATGGTAGCAAGCAGAACTTGGTTGGCCACAACTACTCGGCCAGCCAGAGATAAA
Source organism: Cibotium barometz (assembly GCF_041138505.1). NCBI lineage: Eukaryota > Viridiplantae > Streptophyta > Polypodiopsida > Cyatheales > Cibotiaceae > Cibotium > Cibotium barometz. Next base: position 43,967,673 of record NC_141055.1, read on the forward strand.
CGAGCGGTACTCCAATACAGAAGCTTCTTCCGAATGCTCAGAAGAAGGGGGGCTATCTGCTGCTCCGGAGATATGTCAATGCCCACGTAGCATCCCAAATAACACACTGTAGTGCCGGGGGGCAGCCACTGAAAACCATCAACTGGCCTCCAAGTCGAGGGGGGGCATAGAACTGACCCACAACCCACACGACTTGTGCCAGTTGATCAAAGCACCCGAAGCTCTGCAAAACCTGTCCATGGCTGAGGCGAAGCGGCGGAGGTTCTCCTCACCTCCCTGAAGATAGACAGCAGTGTCATCCGCAAACTCCGAGTCTAGGAGCTCCTCCGAGGTGCGGATGGGAAGCTGGAGGCCCCGCAAACCTGTATCCTGTGCCGTCAAAAAAGTGCTCATGGCCTCCGCCACAAAAAGAAAAAGAAAGGGCGCCAAGGGGCACACCTGCCGCACCGAGCGCGAGAGCTGGAACCTCTCTCCGCGCATGCCCTGTATCAGCACCTGGCTATGAGCCGATGTGTAGAGTGCAGAGACCCCACGGATCCACTGAGGGGGGAAGCCCATCCTCTCCATAGTGCCTTCCAAGAAGGCCCAGTCCACCCGATCATATGCCTTCTCGAAGTCGAGAAGAAGCACTGCCAGATCCTCCTGCCGAAATCTAGCCAAAGCCGTAGCCTCCTAGAAAGAGAAAATGTTATCCAGAATGCTCCTATCCTGGATGAAGCCTGTCTGCGTGGAGTGGATGATGTCCGGAAGGTGAGGCTGAAGCCGCCTGCTGATCGCCTTAGCTAGGACCTTGTAGGCCATGCCTAGCAAGGTGATCGGTCTCCACTGTCTAATCTCCAGTCTGTTTCATCCCTATTTGGGGATCAAGTGAATCAACCCCTCTGCCATGCTGTCCGGCATGACTCCCGACTCCATAATCTCCTGGAATGCCAATCTGAAGCCCCTATGTGATAGGCCCCAATACCTCTGGAAGAAAGCCACTAAGAGATTGTCCTCTCCTGGGCATTTGCCCCGAGGTAATGCCTGAAGAGCCTCCTCCAGTTCCGTATCCGAGAAGGGGGAGAGAAGGGAGTGCTGCAAATGGGCCGGCACAACCGGTCTCGTGAAGCTCCAGACTGCCTCCCGAGCCTCTCACACCCTGTCATCTGCTGGCTCAGCAGAGAGAAGATCCCTGTAAAAATCTGTGGCTATCGCCCGAACCCTGGGGGGATCCACCACAACCTGGCCATCAGCCTGCCGAAGACGCCTGAGACCCTCTCGTCTGAAGCGAGGCCCTGTCGCCTCAAAGAAATCTCAAGTCACTCTGTCTCCAGCCTGTGTCCAAAAAGAAGCCCGAGCATGGAATCAGAACTCCACCCTCCTCTCCTCGATGGATCTGATCTCAGTGCGAGCTGACTCCATCTGCTCTGAGATCCAAGGGCTCGTAGGATCCCTCTCCTGGAGTCTCTGGAGGGACGCTAGACTCCTCCGTAGGCTCCTCTCCTGCTCTTTGAAGGCCTCCAGACGGTCCAAGGCAGCCTGTCTGAGCATCCGACTGATCTCCTGCAAGCCACTGGCAAGATCGCTGGCTGCCGTTCCTCTCCTGAACTGCAGCTCCTGCCAGACCTACTCAACTCTGATCGCAATCTCGGGCTCCTCTATGAGACAATCTGGAATCCGGACGCTTTGGCCCGGCTCTCCTCTCGTAGGGTCCTCGATTTGGAGAAGCACTGGAAAGTGGTCTGAAAACGAGGAGCTTGCAAGTATGCCCACAGTGCCACCTCTATCACAAGCCCACTCATCAATGTAAAACCTGTCGATGCGGGAAAGGTTAACTCCTGTGGCTCGTCTATCCGAGCGCGAAAAAGATAGACTCCCCTGCAACCTGCCAAACTCCGGGAGAGTCCACGGATCCTGGCCTCTCACCTGCAGCACAAGTTCCTCCCAGGCAGCGAGCTCCGGCCCATGAATGGTCTCCTGACTGCCCCCCATCCTGTCCTCTGCATCCTCCAGCATGTTGCAATCCCCTCCTAGGCACCAGTGGTCTGCCAAGGGGAGGGACTGCCTAATGGTGCTCCAGAACTCGGCTCTCCCGGTCGCCCCATTAGGGGCATAGAAGTTGAGGAAGCCAATGCGGTCTTCCCCAACCCGAAGGATGATCCACTGGGCTCGACCCTGGACCAGAGTGCCAGAGTCCACAACCTCGGATAGAAGCTGCTCGCTGACTGAGATGCATAATCCACCCTGGTTCCCCTGGGAGCCATATGCCGGTGACCAAAAAGTGTGACTCCTGCCTGGCAAGATCTTCCCGCAGGTGCGGGTACGCCCGGCAGAAAGGTGGTGCTCCTGGATGAAAAGGATATCTATGGGTCCTCCAACGAGAGCCCTCTGGATCTCCTGGCGAAGTCTGCCCCGACCAATGTAGCAGCGATGTCCACCGAGACCCTGGATGTTCCATGAGAGGATCCTCATGGATGAGCTATGGCAAGTGAAGCAGCCGCCACTGGCTCACCCCTCTCAGCCGGCCCGGATGATCTGCCCTCCACTCTATGAGTCTTGGGCGCCGGCTTGGAGGGAGAATAGTCACTGTCTGTCCGGGTGCGGAGTCTCTCCAAAAAGAGGGTGACCTGTCTGTGTGTCCAGCCCCACTCCGCCTTCGCCCTGTCCAGGGCATAGGCGTGAGACCAATCCTCTGCATATATGTATCTAAAGGTCGGCTGCACCCTCGGGGCGGCATGGAGGAGAATCAGTAGCACCGCCTCAACTGAGGTGTGGACCGGATCCGCCCGCCAATCTCCTATACCAAACAAGCTCATGCGGGCTGAGTGTAATCGGGTCTGCAATAGGTCCGTGAGCCCCAAGTCGCTGAAGTGGTGAGAAAACTCCAATATCTGATCACGCAAAACTTCCTCTACAGAGTTGCAATCCCATGCTGTGTTTGGGGCAACACTGAGAGGAAAGGAGAAGGCCACCATGCTGCTCACCACTGAAGGAGAACGAGAGGGATGGCACACCACGCAAACTCGCAAGGGCGCGACCAGTGTCTCGAACGGGCCAGCATCTAGCTGGAGGCACCTGAAAAAACCGTAATCCACTGGTAGCTCCATCACTCGCGGGGGCCCCCCAGGGGAGGCTGGAGAGAACTCTGTGGCGGGCGAAGCTAGGATCGCCATCTCCACCGGCCCGGAGTGGCGGTGGAACAGCCGCTGGACTGAACTCTGGCCTACCCAGCTGCGCTGCCTCGGGGCAGTGGGTGGTCTGGCGAAGTATCCTGGAGAGGCCGAGGGAGGGATGGGGGCTCGCGGCGAGGAGGGGGGAGAGCGAGGAGAGGATGGAGAGGCATCTGCCAGAGGATAGGTGTCAGGGGGGGCCGCCGGGGGAGGCGGGAGGGGGGGGCTGGGAGGGGGGGAGAGGGGGGGTGGAAGGAGTGCTCTCGGGGTGAGGGGAAGGGGAGCCGGGGGTCGCAGAGTGCGGCCCGGGATCCTCAGGAATCTGCTCCAAGGAGGGGGCGGGGCCCCCCGCGGGGGGAGGCGGGAGCGGGGTCTCCACGTGGGAGGCTCCACCAGCGGCCTCAACGAGCACTGAGTCTGAATCCTCGTCCATCGGGGTGGGACCTGCTGGCCGCCTATCCCTGACTGGAGCATAAGTGCGGGTAGGTGCCTGTACGCCAGCTGGAGTCGCCTGTCCGCCAGCCTGTGCTACCTGCTGGCGTCTGTGACGGTCCCTGCGGGCCGGGCGTTTCCGCTGGCGAACCTCCTGCCATCCGCCAACCTCCTGGGTCTGCGCGGCATCCTCCGCCGGGGCCTGCTCGTCAGATGATGGCGCCTGCTGTGGCGAGCCAGGGATGTCCGGTCTTTGAGGTGGATGGCCACCACTCGGGTCTCCTGCAGGGGGTCCAGAGGCGGCATAGCGTGAAGGATGAACCCCCTTGCGGGGACAGGCGCGTGCGAGATGGCCCATCTCCCGACATGTGTAACACTGGCCCGGGAGGCCCGAATACTCCACGCGCTGTATCAGGTGTCCTCCAGAAAGACAAGGGAGGAGGATCGTCTTCGGGAGGGAGTCCGGTGACGGAACCACAACACGAATGGCCGGGAGTCCTGCTGCCCGAGCAATCACTGAAGCCGCTGTCTGAGGCGTCTCCACCACCTGCCCGAACGCCTTGCCAATGGATGACAAGAGGGGCAAGTACTCCCTACGGAGTCCAGGAAAGCAGATAGTGACGGGGAAACCTGTCGCGCCTGCTAGCGGGTCAGAAGCGGGGTCGAAACCATGAGTCCATCGCGCCAGGAACGCCCGGGATGAGTGGAGGGCAATGGGGCTCCGAGCCAGCACCATCTGAGCTGCCTGGGGGGACTCGAAATCCACCTGGTAGGAGCCACGTCCCAAAAAATCTACGCTGACGATCTTGGCGGGCACGCCAACAAGGCTGCCTTGCAGAAGGTCGCGAAGCTCTCTCCGCATCGGACGGCTACCCACTATCTTGCAGACCAAGGAGGAGGCCTCCAGAGCGGATACTGTGGAAACAAACAACTGAAGATCTTCAGCTGTGAAGTCCAGACGGAGACCAGAATCGGCAGGGGTAGTCGGAGCGGCTTCCATGGAGTCCTCCAGAGGGAAAAGGCCAGAAACCGGGGTCACCAACGGGAGGGACACAGCCCTGCGAGGAAAAGGAGAGGCGGAGGGCTACAGGATAGCGAGGGCGGGGCGGGGCGGGGCGGGGCGGGGCGGGGGGGAGCTAGCGGTGGGGGGAGGGGCGAGACGGAAGGGGAGGAGAGGGAGAAGGCGGAGGAAAAAAAAACAAAAAAAAATCAAAAAACGCGCAGCGGAGGAGAAGGCGGAGGGGGGAGAGGTGGCGGGGGAGAGAAGAGAAGCGGAGGAGACGAAGGCGAGGGGGGTAGAGAGGCGGGGGAAGAGAAGTCGGGGGAAGGAAGCAAGCGTGGGGGGGGAGGGGGGGGGATGGCGGGAGAGGCAGCGTGGAAGGAGGCGGAGGAGGATAAGGCGGGGGGGGGGGGGGGGAAGGCGGGGGAGGTAACGAGGAAGGGAGGCGGGGGAGCGATGGCGGGGGAGGATGTGAGGCAGAAGGCGGGGGAGAAAAGGCGAGGAAGGGCGCAATGAAGGAGGCGGGGGAGAGGACGGAGGAGAATGCGGGGGACTGGCGGGGGGGGGAGAGGGGGGCGTGACGGCGAGAAGCAGCGCGGGGGGGGGGGGGGGGGGAGGCGGAGCTCGCAGGCGAAGTCGTCAATCTCTGAAAGAGGTAATCCTTGCTTAAGGTGGTCTTGACCCTGATGACTTCAATGGGGATGTGTGAGCATGTAGCCTTTGCTATGCCTAATGGAGTTGATAATAATGTGCTCTTTTATACATATTGGGTAGAATTTTCAAAAATATGTTTAACTACATCACTTAGTTAAGAAGAAAGAGGAAAGAAGATGCGAACACCCTTGAACAAGGTGGTTTGGTACCGTATGGTACGAGTATAGTATTGATCCTCTTAAATTGGTACATTTTCTAATTTTTAATCAAATAAAAAAATATTATTTTATATTTAATACATTTAGGAATGACTAGATGATGCTACGTGTTTAAGAATACAAGTAAAAATTCAAATGACAAAAGTCTAGGCTTTATCATTCAAGAATTAGAATCTATTTGTCATACCATCAAGATTCATTCAACACTCCGCAATGAAGGTCAAGATGTAATACTAAAACATTCAAGATTGAAGTTATGCATGTACGGATTTGGTACATCTTGGACCACATCTTCAGCCTTGCAAAATGCTCATTTACAGTACTCACATTGCCAGTCGTGTAACATGCGGAAGCTTATAGACAAGATTATACATCGGATAGTCAGGCTTTCAACACCATGGTTTCTAATGATTGCACAATGTTGCAGAGATAAGAGTGCAAGAAAGAGAAAGAAAGAAAGAAAGAAAGATATATTAACGTCTTCAAAAGGCCAAAGTGACCTATGAGACCAAAATAATTATACATCAAGTTCATGTGATACAATGTCCGAGTTACATAAAAAAATGGAAATGCTAGGAACTAAAAATGAAAAGCTAAAACTGGTACTAGAATTGAGAGTGTATATCTCTCTACCCTCATCCTAATATTCCTCATTGGGAGCTGCTGCATGGTGCTAAGTATTGGGGTTGTGGGCGAGGCCCTCGTGGATGAGGCGGTCGTGCTCTACAAAGCTCAGTGGCTCTATCTAATCACACTCCTCTCAATCGGGCTCGAATTGTTGCCGTGTGGGGTGTGGGTGAGAGAGAGAGAGAGACAAAAGTACCAATGCATCCAAAACTCAAGGAAACTAAATGTCTCGAGTAGAAAATGAAAAGCATAAACTCAAAAACAACTAGCTATAACATGTGGCCAAAGAGGAACTAGTGGCCTGATACAACTGCCAGAGAATAAAGACAAGGTACACTTGATTGGGTCCCAAATACCCTCTGAAGGGTCTCCACCGAAGGACTGGTGTATTTGCTTTATTGAATGATGAGAAGAAGACCCACTTCTTGATGATCTTGCTTGGCTGTAAACTTGCAGCTTGGAGATGATCTTGTTTTGACCTTCAAGTTCACCTTTGCTTACGAATTACCTTGGCTGTCCTGGCCCTTGAATACCTTCAGCACTTTGTGAATACGAGATGAATAAAACCTTTAGCTAGCCCATGCTTTTATACTTCCCAAAGGGCCGGTCGGGTTGCTCATAAACTTGTCGGCCTGTTTATTTATGCTCCACGGCCTGTTTTGGTCAGCCCTTTAATAGGCGCCTTTTTCCAATATGCTGGCCCTCACGGGCTGGCCGACTGGCTGCCTAGGCCTTCTAGGCCTAGCCGGCACTAGTCCATGCATACTAGGGGCTGGCCAACTAGGCCCTTGCCTCCTAGAGGCTGGCCAACAAGGCCTATGCCCTACAAGGGCTGGCCACAATGTTCAGAGCTTCCTGGGCCAATGTCATAGCCCATGGGCTGCCCTAGGTAGCCAAAGTGTGGGGAAGCATGCGTAAACCCTTGGCCCCACGCTCTATGTAATTCTATATGCAACTACGTGCTTCCTGAGGTGCCTTGCATCTGGCTACAAGCGTTTCAATTCCCGGGAGACCTGTCATCATTCCAGAGCAATGTTGCCAAGCATTTCTGAAATAGTAGGTATGAAACGAGTTTCGTACGTTTTGAAACGTTTCCTAAAAGGTAAGAAACGACTCCAAAAAGGTTTCAAACAAAATAGAAAAAACATGTATATTTTTAACTTGGAATATACAAAAAATATGTCTTCTTTCATGGAGGAGTCCTAACAATGTGGAAGACAATCCACATTGTAGGATCGCGGGGGCAACAACTTCCCGGGAGGTCACCCATCCCAGTAGTGTTCCAGCGCAGGTGCGCTTAACTACAAGGTTACACAAACTGGTCTAGCCATCTAGACCCCAAAAAACCTTAAGGTGTTAGGGACCTCCGGTCTAGCCAATTCATGCAAGCCTTGCCACACAGGTTGGGCTTACCCCAACAACCACCCCCTTAAGCCAAACTTGGGACTCACCTGTCCCCCTTACTACCAACATGGTCCAACCGGCTTAGAGGTTGAGAGCTTCAACGTGGCCTCTGCCCTGGCTCAGAGGTTGAAGTCACCTTCAGCATGGCACTTTCCATGGACTCAGAGGTTGGACTTTCAACCATGGCTCTGATACCACCTGTAGGATCGAGGGGGCAACAACTTCCCGGGAGGTCACCCATCCCAGTAGTGTTCCAGCGCAGGTGCACTTAACTACAAGGTTACACAAACCGGTCTAGCCATCTAGACCCCAAAACCTTAAGGTGTTAGGGACCTCCGGTCTAGCCAATTCATGCAAGCCTTGCCACACAAGTTGGGCTTACCCCAACACACATTGAATAAACAATTTCATCAACTCCCTCGTCGTCTCTTTCATGGCAACTTTTTGCATCCCTACCTGACATGTCCTTTTTTGAGACTTGAGCACTGACTCTTTTGGCTCGAGGTGCCGAGCTAGAATCACCTGCAACCCTCTTATTGTAGCCATTGTCAGAGCATGGAGAAGCATGAGATCTTTTTTGCGACAAAGGCTTCCTAGGTCTTTGGATGAGGCTGATCAAAAATCCATTATGTGGAACGAGCTCATTAGGAATGAGGCCGGTCAGCCACTTGGTGCATCTCGTTAGATGCAGTGGTCAGGATGGGAGAGATGTGCATACACAGTTCTTGCTTGGAAGACCTTTATAAGCGTCTTTCGGAGGACTCGAGAGCTGCATCCATTTGGCATCTTAGGGGCTCTCGCATTTGTATTGATCAGATTGATGCAGCTATTCCGCATGAGTGGCTCTCTGGGACCTTTCATGGAGACTATCATCCGAGTTGGTCGGGAGTCTTTTCGAGGATAGGCATATCTCTGCAATATTTTTTTAGGGTATATTTTTGTAAATTTTTATTACTCCTAGCACCTAACTCATATCTAAGAGGTAGCCACCACTAGGGATAACTAATATACCTTGAAAGCATAAGAACTTGGCATACTCCCTTGGTATATATCCTACACTGTCTTTAGATAGAAATATCTTTTACTAAGTCTTCTAAGACTCTAGAATTCACTCACCATATTTTAAGAACTAATCAAAAACTTAAAGCAGCCAACATTGTGTGAACATGCAAACCATATATTCGAAAGATAAGAGCACATAAAGTAATAAAGATTAAGATTTGAATACACCTGTTGTAGTGCCCTGTTGATGTTGTTCGATTGCATTGATGCATTGTTGATTTTGTGCAGATTGCTCCTCCTTGATCTTTGTAAGCGTAGCATGTCTCCCCCCTGCCTAATTTGTTTGCACGATAGGTGGACTATTGGGACGTGTTTGATGCTCTTGTTTTTTACGGAGATTTCTGCAAAATTTTTATTAACAAACACGAAAAGAAAAGAAAAGAATAAAATTTGTCATTGGTGCCAATCACCGAATATAGCCGAGGGGAAAAACCCAGTGGAATAAAAGTGCCCTGGCTTGTCGATCTTATTGTGGAGTCGCTGAGCTTACCCATACGCTGGTAGTGGAGATCATCTCAAAAAGAACAAAATCCTCTAAAGGCATAAGGAACCACTCTATTCAAACATTGATCTACCAAAGAGCTTCATTTGTAGTGTTAATGCCTTATCTTTGGTTTTAGGTATGTCCTTTTTAAGAGGTGGAAATTTGAGCAATTGTCTCGGAATTTGAGCAAGATAAGTGGATTTAGGCTTTGAAGTGCTAGAATCTATGCTCAAATGAGACCCATGTGAAGTTGGATGTGTCTTAGGATGTGTCTTAGGTACACCAGTTGAGGGTGGAATTGTGAAACAAGGAGAAATTGGGACAATCGGTGTTTCATTATATGTTTTAGGAAGATCAACACAAGTAGATTTGTAGGTGCTATCACAGCCACCTATCCTATCTTGAAGAGGTTGTGTTGATTTCCGTTGTACCCACTTATATGGAAAACCAAGGGTGGCTTTTGGAATCGGCTTAGTCCAGTGAGGATTGTTGGTCGTTCGGGGAAGCATTGGTTCATTGACCCTTCTCCTCAGATAGTGACTCATGGCTCTTGGTGTTTGTGGTTATATGGTGGCAGTCCTATCAGATATCTTTAGTGGGATCCAAGAGTGTGGTAGTGGATTGAGGCCTTCGATCCTTTGAAAAGCCTTCCTTTTTTCAGTTTCACCGTCCAGAATGCTAGGCTTCTCCTCACTCGACAGATGCATAGGATCCCTACTCTGAGGCCTCATTGGGAGAGCTATGATATTTCTCCAGTGATCAGCGCAGATATTGGAATAGACTTTGGCACTCATACAGAAGGAGCCAGATCTCTCATTTCTTTTGGTTATTTTTACATGGTGATCTCCCTACAAATTAGTGGAGATCGGTTTTCAGTGTAGTATCTTCCTGCCGTAGGTGTGCGGTAGATTGTGAGACTGTATAACATTGTTTATGGGGATGCAACACTGCACAACAGATTTGGGGTTATGTAGCCCAACTTACGGGGAAATTGAGTGGCCAAGCCATGCATGTGACTTGGGGAGCAATTGCTTGGCTCTTCCAATCCGGTCCGTAGCTCTTTTATGAGGGCAGTGGTAGAGACTTTGCTATTTTCATTCGTAGAGGTATTGCTCAGCATGGTTTATTGCAGGATGTCCCTCACTCTGATTATACACCCCTCAGACCGAGGATTGACACCAGTTGGGAGATTGTTGCCCATATTACAATATGGCAGATCTGGAGAGCTAGATGCACGGAGGCTATTGAGGGCGTCCAGATTTTTGGGTCTCAGTGCATTAGTACTATATGGGGTGATATCATCAATACTCTTATGGCTACTTGGGCTCGTATTTAGGAGTCCTCTCGTTCTATGCAGGCAAAGTGCATTATATTTATGCGGGAGTGGGACCATGACATTTTCTTTTCCTCTAGTCCCACAGGTCTTTCATGACATCATGATGCTCCTCAGTGGTTGAAATCACCTTAAATATTGGGGTGATTCTATTCTTTTCCGACTTATAGTTGTGATTGTTTTATGTTTTTTTCATACTTAATAGAAGTCTCTTTTTGAAAATAAAAAAGAACCACTTGGAACATCACCTTCTGTGGTATCTATCCTTTTCGATAGTGTGAGTTCTCTTGGAGACACTTGCACGTGCTTTAGGATCTCCTAGATTGGGGATATTCTTAAGGGGGATACCTAGCTGCTTGGCCTTCCAAGCCTTTAGGCTATCATAGATTTCTTTTGGTACGTGCTTACATGCCCCAATGCCAAAACCCTTTGTTTGTGATTTAGCCTAGTGGCAGTGCCATGGTGCTTATCCGCACACAAGTTGCATTTCCACTTTTCGGAGCCCGAGCCACCATACCTAGGCACGAAGGTGACATTGTTCCAAAGAGAATCACCTATTCGAGGCATCCTTACAAGGTGGGGATAAATGTAGATCCTTAGTCTTGCAAGTGCGACACATACAATAAAGAAATCTCATTTTTTGAAAATCAAAGAAGTCTTGACTCTTGTAAAAACGCTCCAATTCACCTTGTATTCCTCACGACAGGTGACCTTAGGCCTCAATAGAGCAAGGGGAGGAAGATATGCAAGAAATATTGAGCACAGAGTAAAAAAATGTGCTTCTCTGTGAGCTCTGTAGAGAAAACATACATCAAGCACTAAAGAAAATGACCCCTCGAATAGACCTCCACAGGGCCCAAGGACACCAAAGAGCACATGGGGCTGTCATAGGCGCACTATCACTTGCTAGTTGGTTCACACTGTCGAGAAATGTGCACGGAATCGCCTCAGAAAACGTGCATGGAAAAAACGTACAAATCAAAAGACATAGTCAGGGTATTATTAAAATCGGGCCTAAAAAAAACACGTTTCATACAAGGTGAAACGCTTCGAATGTTTCCAGGAGGTATGAAACACATTTCTATGTAACACTGTTCCAGAGGGTGACTTACAGTACGGACTGGCACTGCTTCCTGTGGGAGACTTGCACACCTGACCAAGACCATGTATGGGACTTGTACACCTAACCTTGGATGCTTAGAGCGGAACCTTGGCTCACTCAGACGGGGGCTCACAAGGGACCAATTACCACTCCAGGTCCTGCACCTGCTATACAAATATGTCCACGTGGCGTTGAAGTGCAGGATGCACATGACAACTCCTTCACAGAAGCTGTAAAGCCACCAAATAGTCCGTCAATAATGCCAGATAATCTAGGTCTTGTCAAGCCACACCGCTTCATGTGTCCCTAGGTCTTAAACTTTGTGAGGAATTGTCTTTCTTCTCGACTCGAGATGTCTCTGAAATGATGCAAGAGCATCTCTTCTGGAACTATCACTTCAGCTTCGTCCACTATGTCTGATTCTTGTTCATCGTAGACATCGAAGAAAGGAGGTCCAATGTAAGGCTTTGACCAACTAACATGGAACACATCATGCATGGTACAATTGGGAGGTAGCTTCAGCTTCATAGAAACCTCATTATCTTCTTTAAAATGGAAAAGGGTCCGTGTTGATTTGGTTGAACACAATGCTAATCAATACACTTAAATACACCAAGATTTAGTGGACAATATGCTCAATACAAGAAGTACTTTGCTGAATTGACAAGAGACACACTGTGAGCCGGAACGGCCAGCCCCTTCCTCAAATAAAAGTATATTGATCTTGGGAGAATCAAGTACATAGTGTCGTGGGCATTTTTGACCAGATTTCAATACCAATGCATATGAATACAGTATTGCAAACAATGTGTTGTTGGTTTAGATTTGCAGCTCACACTACTCTCTCAAATGTCCATGTTCCCTACCATCTGCTCTCTATTGTTCCACGAACACATGGTAGCAGCAATCTGCAAGAAAGCACGTAGGACAAGAGAACACTACACAGGGTATGTCATGGAGTCGGGTTCCTCCCTTCTTGCCTCCATATTTAAGCATCAAAGCTTACCAATTGCAAGTAGAGTTGATGACAGCGAAAGTCTTCGCGATGGAAGCGTTGGAGTATTGAAATCTTCGATTTGTCGCGATCCACGGAATATGTGATCCATCATTCTATTGAATGTAGCTGGGGCATTCGTAAGACCAAAAGGCATAACAAGATACTCATAAAGCCCAAATGCTGTCGTGAAGGCAGTTTTATATACATCCTTAGGCACCACAGGCACTTGATGATACCCACTCTTAGATTAATTTGGCTAAAGCATGCCGATCCATCCAACTTGTCAAGGATGTCGTCTATACGTGGAATCGGAAACCGATTGTTGATGGTGAGCCTATTTAAAGCTCTATAATCCACACATACAAAAAGATCCATTCTTCTTTTGAACCAAGAGGACGGGAGAACAATATGGAGAAGAGCTTGGCTGAACCAAACCTTTGTCAAGAAGCTCATTTACTTGCCTCATGGTCTCCTCTTTTTGGAATGCACTTACATGATAGGTTGGCCTATTAGGTGGTGAGCTACATGGCACAAGATCAATACAATGATCTTCCGGTCGTACGGGTGGCTACTCATTAGCAAACAGTCATTGTACTCTTGCAAGAATTTCATCATTACTAAGAGTGTTTACATGCACATTATTTTCTTTGACATGATCGCGTACAAAAATCAAGTACGCAAAAACACTCTTTTTCATTACTTTCTTAATTTGTACATGAGATACAAGGGGAATGGTATCACCCACTTCACCAGCATCAATTACATGCTCTTGGCCTTTATGCATGAAGGTGATCCTGTTGGTGTTGTAAGCCTTGCACGGATCAATACGTGTATGCCAAGGCTTTCCAATTAATACATCAGAGCCATTCAAAGGCGTTACAAGAAATTTCTCATGATCCACATAGCCTTGAAGGTATCTGTGTAACTTGCCAATAATAGGCATAACCTGCACTTCTCTACCAAGAAAGGAAGCCCTTGCTTCAATTTGAGGACCCATGTCCTCAAATTTAATACCCAAAGTAGTTGCCAACTGTGTAGATATGAAGTTCTGAGTTGCACAATCATCAAACATGAACAAAGCGGGCTAATCCTTAAGCTATCCCCAAGCTTTACATACGATCCTGTCTTTGCTATCATGTGAAGTGTTGCCCTATACTTTCGGAACCATATGCAGATTGGGCTTTGATGCATTCACATTATCATGCTTATTCTTGTTTGGGCATGCATTTGCAATATGCTCAGTGCCAAGTAAAGCATTTTCCCTTGCTCATATATTGCTTTTTCTACTCCAGAGTGGAACCATAGTCTCTCACTTTGAAGGGACGCTTCTTGGCAGACTTATTTTTAGCCTTTGGACCATTTTTCTCTTGGTTTTGATCCTTTTTAGGTGGCTGTCCATTATTTTGTAGGTTTTGGATAGCTCTCTCTTTGCCTTGAAATGAGGGTTTAGCCTTATTGGATCGACTCAATTTGAGTTCCAATTGCTCGGTGGTAGTGGCGCCTGTGATTAGTTGGTGTAAGATATGACCATGATACATTTGTAGTCTCACTCTGTACACGGGTTGTAATTCCGATTGAAACCTTCTCTTCCTTTCCATCTCGGTGATAGGTGACATGCATACATGGAGACACCTCCAAAAGCACTTTCCAAAACTTTTGCACATATGCATTCAGTGTTTCCTCCTCATTCTGCTTCACCCAATCCCACTTCATTGTTATGTCATTCAATGCATTGGGAGGCAAGAATTGAGCATAGGACCTCTCCTTGAACTCTTTCCATTATTTTACACGATTCCGTGAGAGCTTCTCCCTGAGCCACCAATGGGCAGCAATGCCTTTCATGAACATGCTTACTGTAACATGCAACGGAAGTATTCGTATTGGAGGATCCTGTCACACAAATGCGCACACCATCTTCTGTATCCTGAGTTTCGCAAGTTTAGCAATCCACTTTAATGACTTCAAACTTTAGAGAGATATGAGAGAGAGAGATGAGAACTGTACACCGTATGGGGTCCCGAATTACCCACTGAAGAGCCCCCTATCCTGTTACCGAGATAGTATTTGCTTTATTATCTTTAAAGAGACTGACGGTGTGACTGACGATAAGCCAAACGCAAGACCTCTTAAGACCAAGTGTTGGGCTGAACTGTACACTGCTGTAGAAACACCAAAGATGTCCAATCTCGAGCCTACGCACTCTTCCCAATGGAATGAGGGAGGGATGCAAAGCTAGGGCTGAGAGAGGGGCTGTTTGGGACTGTGCTAGATTGAGTATGAATGCTGTAAATGAATATGAATGCTGCGTTTTACCTTCACCAAGTGGCTGGAGAGAAACGATGATATGATGAATGCTGAAAACTATATGGATGCAGAAAACGCAAGGTTTACTGATGGCTGAATGCTGAGAACTGCTCCGTTTGCTGATGGAGGGCTATATACTGATCTTCTATACTATCCAAGACTTTTCCAGAGATGGTGAGAATGGTAGACGCCTAAATGGTCTAGATGCTGGTCTTTCTACTAAGAACATCTGCTGCTGGGTTATGCGGACTAGGGATGTACTTGATTATTCCTCCAACCTGGTGGAAGAGCTGACCCTGTCTAGTGTGCTGATCACTCCACTGGGGACTTGGCATTGTCGGGAGCCACTTAAGTGCTTGGTGGTCTGTGGAGACTGTGAAAATGTGTGCATAAGGAACAGGTTTCAAATATTTGAGAACTGACTGCTGTTCTAGTTTGCCCTTGAAAGTCTTGGAAAGACAAGAGGGAAACTTGCTAGGAGGTTCTGCTGATTGTGGGATACTGGTTGGGAGATCATCCTTAAAAATGTCTGAATGAGAAAGAAGATCTGCCAACTGAGGGGACTGAAGAAGATGAGACAGTGGTTATTGATGAGATAGAAGCTGTCTGAGCATAAATCAATGCTCCTTATGCTCCCTTGCGGATAGCTCGTCGGGCTTGGAGATAAGAAATCATAGGAATGCCAAGAATACTTCTATCTCCCCGAATCATGACTAGCTCAGGAAAACCTTTAGAGACAATAAAGGTGTCGTACCCCCAATTGGGAATAGGTTCATACTGACGAAATCAAGATCATGTCACACCCCAAAAGAGGAGAGACAATGAAATCTCGCTGGAATGAGGCCTTTTGAGCTTGAAAAGAAAACTGTTGTGCCCGTTGAGATACGTGGGTGCGGAGACCAGGTGTAAACCCGTCTACCTCCAAATGATAGGGCACTAAGGTACAACGCATGTTGGTAGCCAACTGGGGAGAGATGGCGTCCTTAGAACTGCCCATGTCAAAAAGGATTATGAACTGTCGGCCCTTGGCAGAGCCATAAGCTGGGATCAGGCTTTTCTTCGTGGTTGTCGCCTCACCCTCTTGCTTAGCATCAAGTACCACGGATGGCATGGGATGCATAGAAGGTAAGATTTGAACTGCATTGGTGGTAGCAGGCGGGTCTGGAGGAGCAGGGGATACTGCGGCAACTGTGGTAGAAGGCTCTTTGGAGGCTTGCTCCGCTTGTCTTTTTGGACAATCCTTCTTACCATGGCCAATGGTATGACAGAAAAAACATTGGTTTTCTGACTGATACTCGTCGCTCGGGAGCATCAACGAGAGCTCGATCGAGAATGTATGTTACTCGAGCACCAAAGGGAAAAGGAGGCCATTCATCTTAGATACCAACACCTCTCTTGAACATCCCCCACCTTAGGTGCCACCAGCCAGCAATCCACAACATCAACTACCGTCATTCGCAGTCAACCAAATTTCAGAAAGTATGATGGTAAGTGTGATCATTTAGGAGTTAATCAATTTATTCATCAATTCACCGCTCATTTTCCATTTAGCTAGGATCAGAGATTCTCAGGATAGAGTCCACGTAGGCTCGTAGCGGCTTTCCATCTCACTGGTGAGGCAGTCACTTGGTGGCAGCATTGGTCTAATCTTTATACAAACCAGACCACAAGTGTCTCAGCTTTTAGCTGGGATACATTTGTCCATGACCTGAAGACCAGATTTCTCCCGCCCCAGTACATGACCGGTCTGGCAAATGAGTTCTATGGACTCAGACAGAACGGATCCCTTGTGCTTCAACTTTCCGGCAAGGTTATTACTTTAGCACAAGAGTTAGGGCTATCTGCGCAAGCCAAGATGGATCAATTCATTCGTGGATTAGATCCTAACATCTTGTTCACAGTTCATCACTTTGAACCCAGTACATATGACCGGGCTTTGACTCTCGCTCAATGAAGAAATGAAGATAAACGGAGGCAAGTCCAAGTAGTCATCACAGTCCAATACCAAACCCCAACCGGGGAAGGGTAATTCGTCTTCTAAAGACACTAAGACAGACAACAGTCCTAGCTCTAGTTCAGGGGGTAAAGAATCCAAGCCTAAGAAAACCCGTGAGGAAAAGGCTCAACTAGGCATCACTGGAGGCTATCTTCCTCCAGAGGAGCTCAGCCTGATGTCGGTCTTCGTTGATCCTGCGTTGGGCTCATAGTCACAAAAAAACGCGTTTCATCCAAACGAAACCTCTGAAACGTTTCATGGCGAAACGTTTCTACGAAACCTGCAAAACTTTTGCCTCGTCAGGTTTCGCCCAAATTTTAGGTTTCGTTTTTTTCAAAAAAAAGTTTGTTTTTTTAAAAATTTTCTTTCATATCCTCATCAATTTGTATTTCCTCTCCTCCTTTCTCTAAAAAACCTCAAACTTCAAGTTTCGTTTTTCGTTGTTTTTTTGGGTTTTTTGTTGTTGTTGTTTTGCTTCCATCTCCTCCTCTTGACCTTCCATCTCCTCTCTTCCTTCTTGTCTCCTCTTCCATCCTCCGTTGTCTTCTCTTCTTCTCCATCTCCTTCTCTTCTTCTTTCTTCTCCTTTTCTTCTCCTTTTCTTCTGCTTCCTTCCAATCTTCTTCTTCCACCTTTTTTTTCCATCTCCTCCCCTTTTCTCTTCTTCTCCTCCTACCATGTCCTCTTCCTCTCCTCTCCTTCCTTCCCCTCTTCTCCTCCCTCCTCCCTCCCTCCTCCCACTTCCTCTTCTCTATCCTCTTATTCTCCTTCTACCACCTCCCTTTCATCATGATTCACAATACACATGTATTTCTATCTATACACACACACACACACACACACACACACATACATGTACATGTACACATACATACATACATACATACATATTTTATATATATATATATATATATATATATATATATATATATATATATTCAAAAAACCTCCGATTTTTTTAGTGATGGACGGAACCTTTCTAAAAAAAACCTTCAAAACCTCGAAACGTTTCTTGTGACTATGGTTGGGATTCCTCATAGTCCTGTCTTTCTGCTTTGGCTTGTTGCTTTCTAGCTTCTGCTTGTGCTTTTTCTTCTCTTCTTCGGGCCTCGTGAAACCGGTCTCTGATAGAAAACCAGAGTGCGGTAAGAGCTAACACCCGTCCACTTGTAGTCTAGATGATAAACAAAACACAGATTGGAGCTAGAGTGCCCAAATCTGAAAACACAACGACACCTGTTGGCCCCAAAGCTTGGCGCCCCTTGCGGTATTTCTTTATTCAATTAAAATAATATGTATGGCTGAGTACAACACAAAAACCAGCCAAGAGTTTACACCTGTAAGTCCAATCTGACTGCCCACAAATCCTTCTCAGCACAGAGGATCTATGCACACAGATCTGTGTCCTCAAGCAACACACTGTGCCTTCCTCTGATCAGCCAAGTTCACAAAGCAGGCCAGCCATGGGCATACATCTGGCATAACTCAAGAGCATGATACATCTTCTCAGCTCAACATACATATGCTGTTCAATCCCTGTCTTAATCCCTTGTCAATCTGCCATACTCCTCCTCTCACAAGGAGCCAGATAACACATACCTGTAGCAGACATCAAGCAATAGAAAGAGAGATAGATGAACAGAGTCAAGGCTTACCAAGTTCAGCTCGTGAAACAACACTGGAGGAAGCAACAGCACCAATCTGTGCCTGCAGGCACTTGAATTCACAACCCTGCTTCACACGTGTGCTTGCACTTGCATGTATCTTCCTCCTGATGCTCACTCCTATGCTGTCCTTGAAAATACAGATCTGAAAATCAGCACAGTACCCGTCTGTACCGCCTCGGGATACGTGCCAGGCGTTGTACTTGCATAAACAGTCTGCTGTCCACTTCTGTACCTGCCTGAATTTGAGAAAACAGGCCTGTCCAGCACCTGTCCAGCACCTGTTAACACTTCTGCAGCAACTGTACCTTCTGTACCTTGCTGCCCGTACACTGTACGGCAGCCGTACAAGGTGTACTTGCTGAAAAACAGTCTGTACAGCCTGTACAGGGCTTCTGCGCAGAGTTTCCAGCAGCTGTCCTGTGCGCCGCCAGCAACAGAGGAGAAAGAGAGAGAGAGAGAGTGCCCAGTTCTGGCCGTACAGTGCTGTACGGCTGGTTCCACTCAGAAAAACAGCAGCCAAACTGGTCTTCAGCAGTCGCCTCCTCCTCCTTGAGCTTTTCCACGCTAGTTCATCATGCGCATGAGGGGAGTTCTCCTTTTGCTACACGATTCCCCAAAAAGGGAAGAGAGAGAGAGAAGAGAGAGAAAACCCCTTCCCAATTTAATCCCTAGGGCCCCAACTTAATAAGTTCCTAGGGCCACTAAGGCCTAGGGGCAAACTTCAATAAACATTCAAACTTAATGTTTTAATGTTCCCCCTTCACACCTAGGGATGTCCACACATCTTAAACACTGTCCGGGCACCCCCCATGTGAATCATAAAATATTCTGACTCTGCAACCACCATGCCCACACTTGTCCTGCTCCATTTTCACAGGGCCATGACATACCCCCCTCTTGAAAGATGGCAAGCGTCCTCGATTGCATTCTGGTGATGCATCAAAATATCCAAAGTGAAATATACAATATGGCAAGATCAGCGTCCCAATCTCTCTGAGCCATACACATGTATCATCATTCACTGCAAAGCAATGGCATAGTAATAGTCCAAGTTGTATACCACTGTGAACCATACATATCCAGAAAAATCTCCATGTGACTAGTACACATATATCATAGAAGTCCCATAAACAGATGTACTGTCAGCCTCAGTACCTTCGGATGAGAGAAAATCTGCACCAAGCGACCTCTATAGAAGTACTCTTCCTCTGGATCAGACATGATTGCTGAATTTTCAGCGATGGCTTTCTCCAAAACAACCACGAGCTCACCCCCTTCAGAAAGTTGATGATTGGTCCCGGCAACGGAACCTTGAAACTGGCCTCTGATAGAAAACCAGAGTGCGGTAAGAGCTAACACCCGTCCACTTGTAGTCTAGATGATAAACAAAACACAGATTGGAGCTAGAGTGCCCAAATCTGAAAACACAACGACACCTGTTGGCCCCAAAGCTTGGCGCCCCTTGCGGTATTTCTTTATTCAATTAAAATAATATGTATGGCTGAGTACAACACAAAAACCAGCCAAGAGTTTACACCTGTAAGTCCAATCTGACTGCCCACAAATCCTTCTCAGCACAGAGGATCTATGCACACAGATCTGTGTCCTCAAGCAACACACTGTGCCTTCCTCTGATCAGCCAAGTTCACAAAGCAGGCCAGCCATGGGCATACATCTGGCATAACTCAAGAGCATGATACATCTTCTCAGCTCAACATACATATGCTGTTCAATCCCTGTCTTAATCCCTTGTCAATCTGCCATACTCCTCCTCTCACAAGGAGCCAGATAACACATACCTGTAGCAGACATCAAGCAATAGAAAGAGAGATAGATGAACAGAGTCAAGGCTTACCAAGTTCAGCTCGTGAAACAACACTGGAGGAAGCAACAGCACCAATCTGTGCCTGCAGGCACTTGAATTCACAACCCTGCTTCACACGTGTGCTTGCACTTGCATGTATCTTCCTCCTGATGCTCACTCCTATGCTGTCCTTGAAAATACAGATCTGAAAATCAGCACAGTACCCGTCTGTACCGCCTCGGGATACGTGCCAGGCGTTGTACTTGCATAAACAGTCTGCTGTCCACTTCTGTACCTGCCTGAATTTGAGAAAACAGGCCTGTCCAGCACCTGTCCAGCACCTGTTAACACTTCTGCAGCAACTGTACCTTCTGTACCTTGCTGCCCGTACACTGTACGGCAGCCGTACAAGGTGTACTTGCTGAAAAACAGTCTGTACAGCCTGTACAGGGCTTCTGCGCAGAGTTTCCAGCAGCTGTCCTGTGCGCCGCCAGCAACAGAGGAGAAAGAGAGAGAGAGAGAGTGCCCAGTTCTGGCCGTACAGTGCTGTACGGCTGGTTCCACTCAGAAAAACAGCAGCCAAACTGGTCTTCAGCAGTCGCCTCCTCCTCCTTGAGCTTTTCCACGCTAGTTCATCATGCGCATGAGGGGAGTTCTCCTTTTGCTACACGATTCCCCAAAAAGGGAAGAGAGAGAGAGAAGAGAGAGAAAACCCCTTCCCAATTTAATTCCTAGGGCCCCAACTTAATAAGTTCCTAGGGCCACTAAGGCCTAGGGGCAAACTTCAATAAACATTCAAACTTAATGTTTTAATGTTCCCCCTTCACACCTAGGGATGTCCACACATCTTAAACACTGTCCGGGCACCCCCCATGTGAATCATAAAATATTCTGACTCTGCAACCACCATGCCCACACTTGTCCTGCTCCATTTTCACAGGGCCATGACACCTCGTCTTCTCTCCTTTGTTGTTCCATTTGAAAGAAGAGGGAGATGTAGTCCGGGGTTGCTTGAGGCGGAGGAGGACGTGCTGCTGCTGCCTCTCCAAGAGTTGGATACGCTCCATGAGGAGTTGGTTCTTAGCTCTAAGAAGAGCTATGGTGTCTGCTGTAGTCGGAAGAGCAAGGTCTCCTCTGGGGGAGACTTCTTCCGGCTGATGGGTACTCTCCTTTGTAGACATGATGCTGGAGTCGATGGTCGTGCCGGAACGCAATCTGACTATCCAAGGATGCCCTCACGCTAGGATACGGTGTGTGGAAAAGCTGAATTTGATACCAATGTAACATGCAGCGGAAGTATTCATATTGGAGGATCCTATCACACAAATGCTCACACCGTCTTTTGTATCCTGAGTTTTGTGAGTTTAGCAATCCACTTTAATGACTTCAAACTTTAGAGAGATATGAGAGAGAGAGATGAGAACTGTACACCGTATGGGGTCCTGAATTACCCATTGAAGGGTCCCCTATCCCGTTATTTACTGAGATAGTATTTGCTTTATTATCTTTAAAGAGACTAACAGTGTGACTGACGATAAGCCAAGCGCAAGACCTTTGAAGACCAAGTGTTGGGCTGAACTGTACACTGCTGTAGAAACACCAAAGATGTCCAATCTCGAGCCTATGCACTCTTTCCAATGGAATGAGGGAGGGATGCAAAGCTAGGGCTGAGAGGAGAGGAGCTGTTTGGGACTGTGCTAGACTGAGTATGAATGCTGTAAATGAATATGAATGCTGCGTTTTACCTTCAGCAAGTGACTGGAGCAAAACGATGATATGATGAATGCTAAAAATTGTATGGATGCAAAAAACGCAAGGTTTACTGATGGCTGAATGCTGAGAACTGCTGCATTTGCTGATGGAGGGCTGAATGCACAAGCGTTGATGCTCCTCTTGCTGTAGGATGACACGCTTCTCCAAAATGCATGGGACTGCAGTGAATGCAAGGCTGAATATGATGCGCCTGGATTGCGCTTGAATGCTGTTGGCTGAATATGATGGAATGAATGAA
The DNA here is from genome assembly GCF_041138505.1 of Cibotium barometz. NCBI lineage: Eukaryota > Viridiplantae > Streptophyta > Polypodiopsida > Cyatheales > Cibotiaceae > Cibotium > Cibotium barometz. The sequence goes on from NC_141055.1 coordinate 43,989,916, forward strand.
TGATTATGCAAGGACTCTATTTATATGGACTCATGGAGCCCGTCGGCTGGCTAGTGAGCTGGCCGACTACTCATGTCTAATCATAAATGCATAAATGTGTATAAAATTCTGAAAATGATGGGAAAAATACCAGAAAAATCCTAGTAAATATCTTGATAAATACCAGATGATATCTGGGGTTCCTGCAATGGTCTAGATGCTATGCATGAATGATGTGCAATATGCATGATACTTTCTAATGCAAACCCTAAGGTTTCTACTGACTGTATGTGCATGAATGCGTCTCTTTAAGTGGATCAAGGGACTTAGACTGACTGACTGACTTGCTATGGTTGAGAATGACCTACGTAGCTTGTGCCAGACTTATCCTGGACTGAGGATTACAATGGGGTCACGGCGTACGACAATTATCATCCTGAATGGTACTAATACTTATACAATGTTGCACTGATGATGATGAGCCAGTTTGTCACCATGCACTACAGTCCAGAGTGCATGTGACACTTACATGTCGGATCATGGAATTCTGAGTGAAATCCTCATCACTAAAAGCAATATCAAACTGGGCAATAAAAGCAAGTGCCTTTGATGCATCATATTCCGCATGATATGCGTCAATCTTCACTAGTTTGTCTTTGGCTTTGAAGTCACGAGGCTTTGATGCATTAGCCTACATCTCAACATCTTTTCCCGCATGTTTGTCCATTGGGACAGTCCCTGTGATGACAGGCATCAGTTTAGGAACAAAAAGTGATGCATTAGGCATAGATACATGTGTCTAGTAAGCACGAGGCATGGCTGGTCCCTCAACACACATTGGTGCATTTTCACCCATAGCTTCTCCCTCACGAGCACACTTAAAAGCATGAGTGGCATGAGAGATACGCGGAATACCTGCACCAACAAAAAATTGCAGCCCATTTTGCATGTGTTGTGCTTGCACATTTTCAGCCAGCAATGGCATTTGACATACGTTTTGACCACTGCCATAAACATCATATCCTTCATGGCCTACATAAGGTACTCTTGCATGGCGTGAAGTTGTCGATAGTTCCTCTCCAATAGCATGTGGATTCATCCTCTTAGACATAAGTTCTTGTTCGGCCACTTGTGGAGATACCAAGGCATGTGAGATGGTTGCCTTTTCTGCATAGGCATCCTTGGTACGAGCCAAGTATGCACGTGTTGCATCCCTCGGTTGCATGTGCAACTCTTGAGCAATCCTTGCCATTGCATGATCTATATAAGATTCAGCTTTCTTGGCCTTCAAACGATTATGTACCAATGGAGCCTCGCGGCGGTAGCGCTTCAATTCTTCTTGTTGTGCACAAAGAAGGGCCTGCATACGAGTAAGTTCAGTCTTTATGACTATGGACTCTTCTTCCTGCATTTTCTCTTTGCCATGGGATGGCTGTCGCACATGTTCCTGTTGCCTAATGTGCACCACATGAGTTTGCTTATCCTGTATAGCATTGGAAGCATGCATTTCATTGTCCCCGCCTCTTGTGTAAGCATCTCTAACATTCATTGTATGGCTGTCCATAGTGTTCTAAGTGTAGAGATAACTAGTGTCTTTCATGATAGAAGTGAAAGAGAACCGTATTCTTTGATACCAATGTGACTTGGTTGAACACAATGCTAATCAATACACTTAAATACACCAGGATTTAGTGGACACCATGCTTAATACAAGAAGTAATTTGCTGAATTGACAAGAGACGCACAGTGAGCTGGAGCGGCTGGTCCCTCCTCAAATTAAGTATATTGATATTGGGAGAATTAAGTACTTAGTGTCATGGGCATTTCTGACCAGATTTCCATATCAATGCATATAAATACAATATTGCAAACAATGTGTTGTCCATGTAGACTTGCAACTCACATTACTCTCTCAAGTGCCCATGTTCCCTACCATCTGCTCTCGATTGTTCCACCAACACATGGTGTGAATAATCTGCAAGAGAGCACGTAGGACAAGAGAACACTACAGAGGGGATGTAGTCATGGAGTCTGGTTCTTCCCTCGTGCTACTTGCTTCCATATTTAAGCATCAAAGCTTACTAATTGCAAGTAGAGTCGATGACTGCAGAAGTCTTGGCGATGGAAGGGTTTGGAGCATTGAAATCTTCGATTTGTCGCGATCCTTTGCGACAAAAGTCTTCAAGAGGATGAATGGAACCTTGGGAAAGCTTCCCCTATGGTTCAACTTGAGAAAGGAGGGCTGAAATTAGGGTTTTCAACAAAAGACCATAAATTACAGCAAAAATAAATGTTGTTTTGCTAAATTTTAGTCATTGGGACTCTGTGGGAGAGTGTACATCTGGAAACACTCTTGATAGTGGAAGTCTTCGCGATGGAAGCATTTGGAGTATTGAAATCTTCAATTTTTCACGTTCCTTCCCGACAAAAGTCGTCAAGAGGGTGAAGGGAACCTTGGGAAAGCTCCCCCTATGGTTTAACTTGAGAAAGGAGGGCTGAAACTAGGGTTTTCAACAAAAAGACTAGAAATTACAGCAAAACTAAGAGTTATTTTGCTGAATTGCAGTCATAGGGAGTGTGTGGGAGAGTGTACACCACCTGGAAACACTCTTGGAAGCTTGGAAAACACACTAGTAAGATTGGATATGGAGTTAGGAAGGAGAAAGTGTAGAAAATATAGCCAAAGAGGCGTCATGAAGGGGGCACCTACTTCTAGAGAGAGGGGACCATAGTTATTACGAGGTGTGTCTCTAACAGTTTGAGGCGTCCACATTTTTTTTTTTTGGTTTGAGTCTTTAGACGAGGGCTTTAAGGGCCCAAGGCAGCCTCTCTCACACACACTCTCTCTCCCTCATTCTCTTCCTCCCTTCCTTAAGCCTTTCTCAAGACCCAAAGTTCAAAGTTCAAACTTCAAACACACTAGGATGATGATGTTTTTTATACCCACTTTTGGAGCTCTCTCTATACTCTATCGGTTCATTTCAATTCATTTCATTTTACTTTGTACCCTTGAATCTTGATGATGTATCGAGATGATGAGGATGGACTATTTTGGTCTCATAGGTCATTTTGGCCTTTTGCAGACCTTTAATACAACTTTCTTTCTTTAACATATACACTCTCTCTCCCTCCCTCATACACATTTTCTCTCTCCCTCCCTCAAGGCTTTTATATACACACTCTAGTCTCTCTCTCTCTCTCTCTCTCTCTCTCAACTTTCATTATATATATTATATCTATCTATTACTATATATATATATATATATATATATATATATATATATAACAAACGTCTCTAAAAAATACGAGGCTTTCGAGGCGCGTACCATACCCGCGTCATAGCAAACGCCTTTGACGTCTCGAATAACCTTGCAGGGGACAGAGAGATGGTGAGTTGTCCACTCTAGTTGTCAGGTAGAGAGGACAAGTGCCTTGTGGTGCAAGCTTGAACGGACACATTATTGGTTGCTCCCTTTATACAAAGGGGATAAGGTTTGGGCAGTGGGCATTGGGTTTTGTCTACCTCGGGACATCAGTGTGTGCGAACACAGGGTTGGTCATAACTTATAAGTGAGTTTTGGTCGCCCAAAACTTAATGAACTGTGTATACACTCACTTATAAATTAGTGCTAATTCCTAAGGCTAGGTTTTGGACCAATACTTACCACCTATCACATGCGACATAACCATGTCAGTAGACAGCTTCACTCACACGGTTCACGGGTGGTCGCTCCCTTATCCGAAACTACACATTGGTCAGGCAAGCATGAAAACAGCATGCAATTTCAATTGTAGGAAAGCACATAAAGATGCTATGCAATGTAGCATTGGTATGGACAATCGCCGTTCATGAGACTATAAACGTACTCGAGGCAAGTACACGAGGTCCAGAGCCAATGGAACACCAATCCTCCAGGCATTTCCGGGCATGTACACACAAGCACAAGTCCCAACGGAAAGCCAGGTGCACAGAATCACGAGTGGTATCAATTCCGGCATATGCAACTGTCATGGACGCTAGTCCAATGTACATATATAATGAGAAAGTAGAGGTGGACCAATTGGGTGGCCAAATGGTGGCAGTCCGAAGCTACGAAACGATAAATTTGGGCATCATTTGCCCACATATTTCAACCTTTGCTTCATTATGTGGAGATAACTTTAGAGGGCAAGGATTCAAATGTGACTCTCGTGATTGGTAAGTTGCACATATTCAAAATAGGGTACTTAGATCATAAAACTTTCTTGGTTGCCCTATTGCACAGATGTTGGAAATGCCTTAGGGTGAATGCTTGAATCCTTGCTAGGATTGCATGACAAAGAAGATAACTTCAATGCATAAAGGCCAACAATATGCCACAAATGCGGGAATTTTGGAAATACAAGTTGATGCATAGAGTTATGTATATGGAATAAGGTATCCTTGCTCTGGCAGTTATGTTTTATGATGAAGTCTTGTTGCTTAGCTTCCTGTTTTTTGGTAACATGTTTTTAGTAAACTTTGGATGCAACTTTGTATAAGTGGAAGTGATTATCCAAAGATGGATGGTTAGACAAAGAGAGTCAATCGAGTCTTGGAGGATATGTTGAGAGCTTATGTTGGGAAAGAGCAACCGGGGAAAAGTACATGCCTTATGGAGTTTGCATAAAATTTGTGCAATCATTCCTCTTCAAAGTTTTGTGCGTTTGAATTGAACTATGGGTTTAATCCATTGATGCGTGGTAAAATTGGATTACCTTTGAGAACACCATGTGTAGGTGAATTTCTATTGTAGATGCAATCAAATTTGGATACAGCTTGAGATTATATCCAACATTTTTTTTTTTTGGGGGGGGGGGTGGGAGGGGGACTGGGCTAGTGGGAGACAATCCTAGATCAGCCTTGGCATGGCAAGCTGAATGTTTCTCTTAAGGCCTCAGTTGACCATGGATCATATGTTTTTACCTTTGATCACAGCATCACGATGTTTTTTTTTTTTTGGTGCATATGTGGGAGATCTAACACACATTCATTTGTATCTCATGAAATAGTGCATGTGTGTCTGCAATTGAGATGCATATATCTTTAGTTTGTTTTTTTCCATATATGTCCAGTTGTCCTTGCAATTGATATGTTAACTGTATTTTTGCATCTGTGGTCTAACTCTCAGTGCAGGGATGCACAGTAAATCTGGCCTTTATTAAAGCCTCATAGCATGCGATTTAAAACTAGAGATTGTACCTAGGTTTTCTTGCAGCTTGGCTGACCATGAGGATTCTTCACATGCCTTCAGATACATTGTTTCTTGTGTACAGGCAGTCGCTCTAAAGATTGCCGAGCAGTATTTGGACGCGTTTAGTAACATTGCACGTGAGGTAAGCTCACATATGAAAAGATTATGAGAGCAAATGGTTTTGCTTTTTTTTTATGGAACTTGAATTCTGGTGCATGAGGTAAGGTCTAGTTCTTGATGGATTATCAATGTATGTATGTATACATCGATGTTTGTTGCTCCTACATCACATCACTTCGAGGAGTGGTCTCTAATTGTGGTTTTGATAACATTCGTCTTACTCATAACTATGCGTGTTTGGAATTGTGGTTTGCGAAAGGCAACTTGAGATGTTAAGGTTCTTTTGGGAAAATGACTGAACTCGGGGCTTCAAGCTTCTTTTTGGAAAAGAGAACTCGATTCTCTTGGCTGCTTCATGAATAAGGGAAACCGTGAGTTGTGCACATGCTTGTGCCCATCCCTCTCTCTCTCTCTCTCTCTCTCTCTCATGCAAACATGCATGCATGCACACTTCCTCCCACTCTCTAGTGACTCTGTGGGTGCATGCGGCCAGAGGGTCCCACACTCTGGTATGTCGATGTCTTGTGATTACTGAGAGCCACGTGCTCCCGCGCCCAGCGGTCCCGACCTTCCACCCGTCAGTTGCAGATCCAGAACATGCTTTGGCAACATTGACCGTAGGAGGTGGACTTCCATCACACTTTTGCTTATGGAGGAGGATGGTACTATTATTGGTTGAGACATGCTTTCCTCCCACCCCATTGTACATACTGGCACCACCTTATGTTAACCACATAACTATTGGCACTACTTTGACACATGTTCATAGCATAGGTAGCTAGTATCTTTCTGTTTTGCACCGTGGATTGGGATCTCATGGAGCTTTTGTTTAACTCTTTGGTCTCATAGACTGTTGGGGTCTTTTGAGGACACTAAGATAAACTGTCTTTCTTTCTTCTCACTTGCACGTGCATGTTGCACACATCCCCACCTCACACTTGAATGACTCCTCTGATGCTTGCACCAGTTCAACCGAGGACACATACAGGGTAGCATAAGAGTTGGGGCTTAGCAGACTTGTGAGAGCCGTCATGAAGGGACATGGTCAACTGAGTGACTGTGAGAGTAGATTAGGCTGTCTACGTGCATACAATTACACTCTGTTTCTGCTTGCATCAAGAGGGCAAGTCTAATAGCCACTCAATGTCCATCTCCTAAAGCATGTTTGTACGTCTGGGACCCAGCTTGCTTTTGATGGTCTTTTTGCGGCCTGCAGCCAGCATCCCATGCAAGCTGTGGTAATCTATCATGAAGAGTAAGCTTGACATAGCGGTACTTTCTTTCCAAGGCAGATATTTCAATGGATTTCTTCCAATTTCTAACAAAGAATGCAGTATGGTGTGGTGGTCTTAATTTCCAAGTGCGTTTCAATGAAAACCTTATGAATCTTCTCAATTTTATTCCAAGTTCTTTTAGAGGTGTTTCCTCCCCAAAAACAATTTTGTGTGACGAAGGCATTAAATAGATACAATTTGAGATGCCATCTCCGAATACTTGCATGATTACATATACCCTCTGCGCTTGAAGGCAATGTAACTGGTCCAGCCTGTCTCAGTCCTATATTCTGAGCATTTATGCCATTGTAGTTTGATGGGACTCAGATGCCCAGGTATTTAAAGTACTCTACCTCAATTCGTTCTCCAAGATAGGTAATAAGTGGAGGCACTCTGTGTTGAACCGTTTTGACATTGATCTTTGTTTTTCCTCCATTTATAGATACTCCACCGCCTTTACAAAAAGTGATCTAACACATGCATCAACTTTTGTAGATCCTCTTGGCTGAGTGTAAAGTGCACCACATTGTGTGCTACAAGCTAAATGAAAGGGAGATTGACCAATACATTCTCATGCATGGCATACTTGCATGCCTAGAACTGTTTTCACGTGAAATGTTTTATTACTTGCAATATCTGTGTGTCTAGTTTATGGGTAGGGGATACCCTCTCGTGAACCATGTGCGGCTTGTGGGCTGTAGACAGGTGGTAGGTGTGATCTGAAACTTTTTGTTTAAGCTTATTTGTATTTTAACTCATTGTGCTGCTTTGGAGGTCCACAGTTCATTTAAGTACGGTGGGACAACTTGTAAGTGAGTTTGGGCATCCACACTTCATTAAAGACTGGGCAGACAGGTTATAAATGAGTTTGGCCACTTACTGGATGGCGGCCGGCCAAACTCTCCTCCTTGGTCCCGAAGAAGCTAGTGATGGTTGGTTGACGAGGGAGGGTGCAGGGTGGCTGGCGCCTAACCTCTCAAGAATGTGTCCATGTGTCTGCGGAGCTCGAGCAGGAAGACCCCTAGGCAGTACTCGTCTGGGAAGTCATGTTGGGTATTTGAAGTCTTCTTGTGTGTATTTGTCGTATACATGTACCCCTATTTGTGTACCTGCTTAAGTGCGTGTGTGTACAGCCCTTATGTGTATGTGTAAACACTCACTTATGTGAGTATTTGTGTAAGTTCATGTGAAGAACCTCTTGTAGCCATTTATGTGTGTATGTGATAAGCAATGATGCCATGGGCACTTGCCATGTGTCATTGTGAAACTACACCGGCTAGGTGTGAGCGTCCTTGGGCACTATCTAGTGAACAATATGCACGTCACACTTATGTAAAAGCCACATTGCACATAACAACTGAATGATACATCATAACAAGATAATCTGCAAAAGAGACAAGCACCGCACAATACACCATCATTGGGGCCGCGAACGGGCTAATCCCCCTCCCCCTCTCAATACTGGAGTATATTATTGGAGTATTTAAATCTGTACAAAGTTCCAAGGGCTTGCCAGCCAGATAATCCAATGCAATGCAAGTATGACGACAAGTTACCCAAACAAAAGTGTGTCGGATATCGGTGCAAGACTCGTTGTAAGTGTCACTGTGTTTGACCACCAGTCTCATACAATCGGGATGAACGCGAAACTGTCATTCCATGACCACGCACAAACATGCACTCTTGTACTTGAGCCTGGCCCATCCTCTTGCAGAGGCTAGGGTTCAAATCCTTCAAATACGAGTGCACAAACAGGCACAAGTACACGAGCAGGTTCAAGAGTACACTCCGGTACAGCACGAACAGTAGGGTTTCCAGCAGATACAGTAGGTTGTACAAACAGTACAGCAGGTACAGTAGGGCTCCCAGCAGTACAACAGATACAGCAGGGTTCAGTCAGTCACAGCAGGTACAGAAGGCGCCCACAGCAAGTACACAGCATGTACAGAAGGTACAGAAGGTGCCACAGTAGGTACAGCAGGTACAAAAGGTGATACACTAGGCGGCCTCAGCACAGCAGGTACAGTCGGGGACTGCTGATACAGTAGGTGCTGAGTCGGGTACTGCTGGTGCTACAGTGCTGGTACAGCAGGTACAGGAGCAAGTATAGGTTGCAGGTGCAGCAGATTCAGCAGGTACAACAGGTGGCTACAGAAGATTCAACAGGTACAGTAGGCGGCTACAACAGATTCAGCAGGTACAATAGCTATCCACAAGGGGAGCAGTTGACCAGCAGAAAAAGAGCGAGGAAGAGAGAGATGGTGGACTTTTCAGCCAGGGAGAGAGAAGGGATAACCCACGCCCACCTCCAAGAGAGGGATTCGGAGAGAGTCGTCGAGAAGATTTTGGAGAGGTGGTGGAGTGGTCCAGCTTCCTTGTGGCATGTGGCACAACCCACCTTGAATAATGGTTGGCATCTCCATAAGTTGTCCACATATTAGAGTGGCCACATGGTGGTTTTAAATGATCAAGTGGGATGCCCAAGGCTTGGGCTGCCCACACATGGCTCTTGGGGACCTAGTGGGCTATAAATTCATTCTACTCTTTGGAGCAGTTAACCATCATTAATCAAAGTATCTTTGAGTCGTGCCATCCCATAGAGTTTGGTCAATGTGTGGCCAATTATGATCCTCATGTAGTTATTAGGATCGAGTGGATCTCCGGCTTTGAGGATGGGGGTGATGGTGCTGGTTGACAAGGAGGGTGGAAATCCTTCACGAAGGAATCTATTGAGCATGTAGGCTGGTAGGGGCGCGAGGGTATCATCAACATGTGAGATGTACTCGGCAACAACGAGTGCCTTGTGATCTTTGGCCCGCCCATTACGTAGTCTACAGATGGCCTCCAGGAACATACCCTTTTTGAAGAAGGTGGAGGTGGTGGGAGAGGGAATCTGGAGGTGGAGGTGGTTGATTGGGGATATGATAGAGAGAGCATGCATAGGAGTGGTGCCATGTGTCCCGGCCGGTGATAGATTTCCTCGAAGCCTCCTTGCAGTTCGGCCGTAAGAAAAATCAGTATAATTTATCTTGTTTCTGAGTGTAGAACTCCCGTTTCTGAGGCGCAGAGAAATCCATTGCACTTTGGTGCTTTAAGGTTTGTCCAATGCTTACATCATGCTTAAGATGGGAGCATGTGGCTCGGCATTCGTCATCTTAATAATAGTTCTCGGGCATAGACCCACAGAGTGGCTTGGCTCCGCCATGTGCACATAAAAGAAGTTGTGGTAGATGTGTGGAGATGCTGGTGAGTATGTGAGGGCGGGTAGGTGCACATCCTGGAGAAGGCGGTAGATGTGGTCAGAGTAAACAGGGTCAAGTTCATGATCAAAATGTACTTGGGTGTAATGTGAGATGGGGTGGGGGGGGGGGACGGGTGGTGTGCAAGTAAACCATTTGTCTTAAACCATCTAGTCACTTGGGAGTACCATGACCTGCTTTGTCCCTCTTGTGCAAGCTGTTTGGAGGAAAATCTTGGGAGGTGTTGATCTCATGGAGCAGTGAAGGCTTATTATTGATCATGCAACAGAACATCATCACCTGTACCCTCTCTATCCTCCTCCAGTCCTCTCTCAAATCTTCCCCCCATAAGGAAGCACCATACATCTTGGCTGGTCTAACCAATGTTTCAAAGAGCGAGCTCTTAGGACTTGGTTCCTAGAAGTGAGCCTGAGAGCACTGGCTGTCTAGTCTGGAAAGCAGATGCTCGCTTACCAAGCGTGCTTGGGAAGCTGGTTGCAAAATAAATATGGCACACATAAGAGGTGTCTATCTCGACTGCCTTGCCTGAGTGTTAGAAACCATGTCTGGTTGCAACCTCATGTGGTATTAAAAATTATAACCTTGGTGAGAAAGAAAGAAAGATTGTATTAAACGTATACAAAATACTTGGAAGGATCTATGAGCCAAAGAGAAGGTACGTATGAGCCATGAGTAAACTGAAAAAAGAAACTAAGTGCCCAGAGGGAAACATGGCTAGCGCACTATGCTGACCTTGCATGTACAATGGAATCTGCATAAAAGATCTCATGTATGACCAGAAATCATGTGTCAGTCTTGCATGATGACATTCTAGATGGAGGTAATGCCCATTGCTTGGGGAGGTGCTATTCTGTGGTGCTAAAGTATCTCCCTAATCTCAAGTTGAACGAGATCTGGAGGGGCGGGGTGTCTGTTCTCTGGATCTCGGAAGAGACTTTAAATGTTCCCTGGTGGCTCGACGTGTACTGGTGCTTTGTCCTGGATCTCAGTGCATCCTCTGATCCCTGTCTCAAAAGACAGTGGAAGCCTCCCCGTATATCATAGTGGACTGGGCATTAAATCATGTACTACTCTGGATTCTCTCTCCCAGGACTACATAATGGGCATATCCGTCTCTCTGCTCTGAGGCATCAAAACATGTACTGCTCTGGATTCTCTCTCCCCAGTACTACATTATCGGCATATCCTTCTCTCTGCTCTGACTCTCCCTGTGTAATCCCTGTCCTCTCTCTGTCTCAATCAGTAGACATTGTGAAGATATCCTCACTTGGCCAGTGGAAATCCTTATGGCATAGGACATGCGTCTGTAGAAAGAAAGAAAGTTATATTAACGTCTATAGAAAACTCCAAGGGCCTATGAGACCTAAGGCAATACAATGGTACCATGGATATACTGAACCATGGAAAATTGAAAGAAAAATTAAAATGAAAACATGACAGTACAGTGATCAATAGATGATCCTGTGTAGAGTGAGATATGCTGTGATCAGCTAATGAGGATACTCGCCTTGGCTAGAACCGATTTGATGGTGGAGTGAATGTCAAGCCTCTGTGATGGGAGCATGTCATGTTGGCGGAGAACCTCACAAATCCGTCTCTGTGTGGTGAAGGGACCTGTTGCTTTGGGTCGGGGACATCCGGCTCGCAGAATGGATCGAGCTCTCGTGCTAAGAACTCCTCTGGGGCGTGGAGTTCGAGCGTGGGTATGGGTGGTGGGCTCTGATGTCATAGTAGAGGAATTGTTGTGGGCAGTGGGTTCCGATGCGGATGTGTGTACCACAAAGAAATCTGTGATGGCTCTCTGTGAGGTGTCCTGTCGAAGCTAGGGCCATAGTCGTATTCCGTACTCGTACTCATACGTTCAGTACTTTTAATACGTACTGTACCGGTACCATGCTTTCCGTACTCTTACTTAAATTTTTTTTTACTTGTCAATTGATTGATTTTTACTTTGTATCCTATCCATGTGCCATCTTTGCTTAATAATACCAACTCATCAAACCCCTATTCATGTTTCTCATACCCTTGTTCGTAGCCCCAATTTCCTTGCTCCCTCAATTTGATCTATTTGTGTGCCTTACTGCATTCATTCGACATTTCATGTCTAAGAGTATAGTCAATTGATTTTTCAATTCTACTTGTCCGTTTCATGTTAGTTGTGACTAATGAGTGCTTAATCATTCATTCTTTATGTATGTTTTTAACTAAATTTTTGAACCTGGTTCTATACTTTTTTAACTCTCTACATAACTAAAGTACATATCCTCATGTGCAGCATACCATAGTCATACCATACACCTATCATCTCATATTGCACCTACATATACTTGACCATCTTGCAGGTGAATTATAGTCTCGTAAGTCATTATATATATATATATATATATATATATATATATATATATATATATATATATATATATAATTATTTATATATGCTAATTGAAAAGTGAGCGTACTCAAAATACTTATCCTCATACCACACCGTACCTAAAGTACCCAACCACTATGGCTGGGGCTGTGTCTCTGCATGCTGCCTCAAGACTACATCCTTGTGTCATCTGAGCTCCATCAAGTACATGCCCAAGTGCCTCTCATCCTCAAACTGTATCACCCGTGTGAGTGGTCCAAATCCCTCTCAGAAGAGGCAGTGGAATCTCCCCTGTATCTCATAGTAGGCCAGGCAACTGAAAATATAATGGGCCTCATCCTCTACTGCTCTTTCTGTGGTGCATACTCTGCATGTCCTCTCCTCAACTCTGCTAGTCTCTACGGGAGGATACCCTGAGCTGGCTGATCGTGATACGCATAGCATGTGACATGTGTGTTTGTATGTATCCCAACATCTCAAAGAATCCATCCTCGGAGAGTGGAGAGAGGCCAAGAGGTCCAGAGAGGCGGCCCAAAAGGTCTTGGGCGCCTTCAAAAATTATATTAATGCCTTCAAAAGACTACTAGGGTTTGTGAGACCAAAATCTGTTACAAAGTATCCATGGGTTACAATCATAGTCACAAAAAAACCCAGTGTCTAACTTTCAAAACCTTGAAACTTCGAAATGGTGTCAAAAACCCTGATGTACGGTGGTTGTCCTAATTAAAGGAGGGCGGCACGTCCTGTGGCAGTTGACCCCGCAATATTTGTCAGGCCACCTGTATCAGAGGCATGTAGTAGAGGTTCTAGAGCTTCCGCGACAGCATCAGCCAGCCATACATCATCCACACCATAGGCATCCTTTAGCATGCCATCCATAGTTCATGCATGTCGACAAAGTACCCTTGATTGGAAATGGGATCTCCCAAGAGAAAGCAGGATGTTGATAGGGTAGTGGCTCACTTCTTTTTTCATGATCATATTGCCTTCCATGTTGCTAGATGTGAGTACTTCAAGGTTCCGGTGAGGAAGATTGATGAGTATGGTCCATCTTATACTCCCCATCCTCAGAGACCTTGCGTACCACTCTCCTTGAGAAAGAGAGGCGTGCTATAGAGCAAGGTGCAAAGAACACAAAGCATATGTGGAAAAAGAATGGAGTGTCTCTCATCGCTGATGGATGGAGCGATACATGAAAGAGGTCTATCCATGGGGTAGTTGCCTATTCTCGAGGAGAGATGTATTTCATTTCGTTGCATGATGCATCTAGGAGTGGGAAGAGTGCTGATGTGCTTGTAGCAGAGTGGACAGAAGGGATGTATCCACATGTGAGTATCATTTTGCATGGCGCATTGCTTCAATAATTTGCTGAAGGATATAGGGAAGTTGCCTTGGATTGCGCCCATCATTGAGAGGGCAAGTCACATGGTCACTTTTGTGTTCAATCATCAATTCTTACAACATGAGTTTAGTAAAAGAAATCAAGCAACCAGTTCTTGAAGTACTTGGAGACAGGATTTGCGTATAACTTTCTGATGTTGGACCGGTTGTGTACATGTAGTGCCGCATTGAGCCAGGTTTTCATTAGTGATGAGTTCACTACATCTCCTCTAGCCTCTACTACTGGAGGGTGGAAATGCAAAGATGATAATAAAGATCTTGAGTTTTGGGAGGATGTGTGTCGCATTGATGCAATGGTGCCAGCCCATAATGAATTTGTTGAGGCTTGTGGATGGCATGCAACCATGCATTGAGAAAGTGTATGAGACCATAGACATGATGATTGAGCAATTGAAAGAGCTCATTAAAGAGCAAGAGCAATTTGATCATGATGAAGATGGTGAGGAGGACACTCTCAAGAGCAAGTATGAGATGTCGTATCATTCTCCTTTGCATGCAGCAACATACATTTTGGACCTCGAGTTTCAGGGCAAGGGTCAAGAAAATGATCGAGAGGTGAACAATGGTTGACGGATTATCTTAGAAAAGAAAGAAAAGATATATTAACGTCTACGGAAGGCCAGATTGGCCTATGAAACAAATCTGCATACAACAAGTCCATGTCCTGAGTATCATGGATGCGAGATCTTGGTGGAAGGCTCAAAATAAGAGACTCACTTGCAGAGTAGAGATCTTTTCGTGGCACATATGGTTGCCCCGATGCATAGGAGGATCGGACTCGGGTTGGTACAGCTTTGTGGTGGGAGGATTTTGGATCAGATGGACCAGAGTTACATCAGTTGGCTATTTGCATTCTCATGACCTCCTCTTGTTTGGAGGAAGTGTGGAGCTCCTATAGTCATATTGCATCAAGGAAGATGCATTTTTTTGTTTACCGTCCAACCCCTTGTCCCCGTTCCCTGCCTCCAGGTGTTCCCCAAACCCTGCCCGGTCCTCGGTCCCCGTCCCCCGTCCCCCGTCCCTCGACCCATGCAACTGTCTGAGGTATGGCTTGTACAACTAGAGAGACCGAGGCTCATCCTGGAGAGTGGAGACCCAGGTTCATCAACAACTATGTAGAGCTCCTCAATATCCACCTCTTGTTGGAAAGTGCTACGTTGTCTCTGGAGTATTTCCCGGGTCTGAGACTAACGAGGTGAGTGTGCTCTTTGTCTCACCGGTCTGGGTCATCCGGCCCTCCGCATCTGGAATGTTCTCTTGATGGATACTCCTGGGAACCTGAGTGTGGGCAGCTGGGGCCTGGGCTACTACTGGAAAGGCGCTGCTTGACCTGTCTGGTGGATGAGGCCCCCCTTTGTGGTCTCCCTATGTCCTCTAAGACTTTTCTCCCGATGGGAGGCAAAGAATCTTGGGATAGAGGTCTAAGAGATAGAGGGTCCATGTCTCTTTGATTCGTGCATCAAGATGTCTCTGTGTCATATAGTCCAAGACCTCTCCGATCAGGGTAATCCATGACCTGGGCGAGTGGCCCGATTCCATCTCTGAAAAGGCAATGAAATCTCCCTTTGACTTCATAATACACTGGGCATCTGCAAATGTAATACTCTTTTGTCTCCTCTAGTGAGCAAAACTGACAGATCCTCTTCTCTCTATGAATCTCGACAACTCTCCTAGTCTTCACCCGCAAGCGATGTGAGGAATCCCTTATCTGACCTATAGATATTCTCATCGCATGTGACATATGTCTGAGCACATACTAGGGTTTCTCGATGAAGGCATCCTCTGTGTGGTAGAGAGAAAATGATCATTAACATCGACAAAAGACCCGAAGGGTGTATGAGACTAAAAAGATGTTACATGTGATCCATGAGTAAATTGGATGTCAAGACAACATGAAAAATAAACCTAGTTGCGAAAATAAAAAGAGAGCCTAGGCCCTACACACTATTGTGCATACAATGGAGTAGGTAGAAAAGCCTCATATGTCATCCACCTTATGGATGGAGTATTGGGTTGCAATATGCATTACATGTGATATTGCCTCTTTGTGGTACTAAAGAGTGTCCTAGATCTCGAGCTAGTAGGTGGAGGGTATGGATCTATCATGTGCACACTCTCTCGTGTGTGACGTGGACGTGCTTCTACCCATTGGTCACCTCAAAGGTTGGGTACGTGGCTAGATTCATGTGTTTGTAAGGGCTATTGTGCAAGATCTTTGTAATGTTGTTCAGGCACCCAATGAGCAGCTCAGTGTGCACAGAGTTATTAGGTTATTGTGTGAACACACTTAGTTGGACATTATTATTAGGGTTGGTTGAGTTGGTAGCTAACTCACCAACATTAGACACTATAAATAGGAGTCTAGGCTTTAGCAATATTCATTCATTGATTATCATTGAGTCATCGAGAGCTTAGGAGCAGTGATACTATGAGTATTTCTATTCAACATTGTACATATTTCATGTTAGTAATACATGGTAGATTAGACTAGCAACAAACTATATGTCATGTGCATCACAGATGCCATGGACATTTCTAGGGCTAGATCCAGAAGAGGCAAGCAGATAAAGATTATGAACCAGTAGAAGAACCAGGATGATGGAGCACAGAACTCAGAGCACCTCTGCAGTGCAGACTGAAGCAAGGCTTGGAGAAAGAACCAAAGGGATGCTGTCGGCTGACATCAGCATGGTCAAAGAGCTGTCGGCAGCATACTGGAGTGGTCGGCTGAGCCAGCAGATAAGGGCAGCAGCAGGCGCCAGAGTCAGGACCAGTCGGCTGATTTAATAAGCATTTAATGCTTATAGAACTGGCCGACCAGCAGTCGGCCAGCTCCTACCTTGTCCAAGGGTGCTATAAAAGGCACCAAGTGCTCCATGTTTTACTCATTCCACCCACTAGGGGTGTGAGTCAATAGGAGGTCCCATAGGGGACAGAATATAGGGTTAGGAACCTTTTTATGAAGGCAGCCCATGGCTGCAAAGATCTGTACCTTTTTTGTACATAGTATATACTGAATTTCCAGCACTTCTCACTCTCTCTCTCTCTACTCTCTCTCTACCTGCGTTTTTGCATCATGGTGCGTTTTTGCATCAGAAGGTTTTCAAGAGTGTTTAGGGCTGAAAGAAGACTACCCAGAGCTTCCGCGCGTTACATTGGTATCAGAGCATCAGGCTCAGCCAAGCTAAACACTGAATCAGTCCCAGATGATGGTGTACAGGTCCAAGGTACAGGAAAGTACACGGATTCGAAGCCCAAGGCGGGAACACAGATCGGGAAGAACTCCCAGGAAGTTTGTTGGTGGTGTTCCACAGTGCCAGATGGGGATGGCAGTTCCGTGAGCCAGATAGGTTCTAAGGGAACGGTCCCAAGGGAGGTTGATCCTCCAAGGGTGATGTGAGAGTGCCAGACTCAGTTCCAGGAACGAAGACCAAGACGGTGTTCAGAGTCAGGGCAGGAATGGATTGTGGACTAGAGGAAGACCAGATGCATAGATCTTCATCAGAGACAGAGTGGTTTGGAGAACAGACCGGATTTTCAGAGAAAAAGGTTTGCCAGGGATGGATGATGACAGAGGGACTTCGGAACAGGATTGGGATGATGACAGTCATCCAAGAGCAGGTTGGATTCCCGTCATCAAGTTTAGCAGAGGGGGATGTCATGTGCATCACAGATGCCATGGACATTTCTAGGGCTAGATCCAGAAGAGGCAAGCAGATAAAGATTATGAACCAGTAGAAGAACCAGGATGATGGAGCACAGAACTCAGAGCACCTCTGCAGTGCAGACTGAAGCAAGGCTTGGAGAAAGAACCAAAGGGATGCTGTCGGCTGACATCAGCATGGTCAAAGAGCTGTCGGCAGCATACTGGAGTGGTCGGCTGAGCCAGCAGATAAGGGCAGCAGCAGGCGCCAGAGTCAGGACCAGTCGGCTGATTTAATAAGCATTTAATGCTTATAGAACTGGCCGACCAGCAGTCGGCCAGCTCCTACCTTGTCCAAGGGTGCTATAAAAGGCACCAAGTGCTCCATGTTTTACTCATTCCACCCACTAGGGGTGTGAGTCAATAGGAGGTCCCATAGGGGACAGAATATAGGGTTAGGAACCTTTTTATGAAGGCAGCCCATGGCTGCAAAGATCTGTACCTTTTTTGTACATAGTATATACTGAATTTCCAGCACTTCTCACTCTCTCTCTCTACTCTCTCTCTACCTGCGTTTTTGCATCATGGTGCGTTTTTGCATCAGAAGGTTTTCAAGAGTGTTTAGGGCTGAAAGAAGACTACCCAGAGCTTCCGCGCGTTACACTATATGTTCCACTTGCCATTATCCAGGGAGAGTTTGCTGTAGCCCCCAAGGTGATTGATGTCCTTTTTCAGATGATTGCTTACATTCACCATATTACGGACATGGATCAGCACAGGCTATCGAGATTCACATGGGAGTCATCTAGGAAGCTGGCAGCTTAGGGGGAGAGCCGAGCTTGGTTCTGGAGGGTCACTACATGGTTCTCTGCACACGAGCTTCAGATGGAGCGCCTCCCACCGGTGTAGTAGAGTCTCGATGCACTGACATTTTGTTTCACATGAGGAGACGAACCAGGTGATCAGGACAGATATCCTCAGTTTGTGCATTCTTACGACATGGATTGCACCTTCAGAGCTACCTAGGAAGATGCACTTCTTGAGGCTCATGCATGATGGGTTCGTACAGAGAGCACGCTACCTTGATGTTCACATGTCACATGTTATAAGGATAGCGATTGGTTAGATACATGTCTCTTCCCACCGCCTTAGAGTGGAGACTGGTAGAGGAGAGGCATACCTAGGCAGAGCCGGATCTACAGACTCTACCTCACTGGAGTCTAGAGTCAAGACCGAGGAGCATTATATCTGCCATTGTCCGGTTTATTATGAGATACAAGGGAGATTCCATTGCCTCTTCAAAGAGGGATACGTTCCATTGACTCAGATCATTGATTACACTGACCAATGATGCTTGGGGCTCTTCCTACTTAAGCTTCGTAGACACAGAGAGTCCCTTCTTAGAGAGCCTAACCCACGAGCACCTTGTGGACCTCGGCGCAGAAGCCCATTACCAGTTTCTTCCAGAGACAGGCTGAGGACGATCAAAGGCTGGATCCCACCACACAGCCACCACCAGCTCGAGCGCTTCCTAATACAGATCCCACACCACCATGGAGAGTCATCCTCTTCCAAGCCAATACTTTACATTGGGCTAGACGCCCACCTCCATCCAGACACCCACCATCTACCCATCAGCTGCTGCAGATACTGGATATGCTCCATTGACACCGATCAACATCGTCCAACCCGGTAGATATTCCATGAATATCTAATCTGCAATTATTTGGTCCTCCTAGCTCTGTTTCACATGATAAAACCCATGCCCGGACACTAGAAAGGTGGAGAAGACATGGAAACAGGGTCCATCAGGTTTGATTAAGAAAAAGCACCATTCTTGGTCAAAAAGTAGGAAAAAGCAAAAAGTCAAACAGGGTTGACCGAGAGCCAAGGGCACCATTGGAAAGAGGAGACTGAGCCGGACCAAAAAGCTAAAAGGCGCTTTCTCAAAAAGCAACACCAGGGCCAAAAAGCAAGGCGAACTTAAAAAAGCAAAGTTTAAGAACTTTGACAAAAGTGAGTAATATTTTATTATAAAGTGGAAAGCAAAGGGAAAAAGGCAAAAGCAAAAGCTTGGTTAGCCCTAGACTTGTACGGGCATATACATGGGCGATACGGACGTGTGTACGGAACTGTACAAGAAGAATTTTCAAAAACCCTAAAATTGCGTCAAAAACCCTAAAAAATGCTTTTTGAAGGTTTTTATCGCGCGAAAACCATTCAAACAGGTTTTATATCTGTTTTCTTGCGAGAGAGAGCTTTTCCTCCATCGTTTTCTACATGGACAAGGCTATAGGAGTTGTGGAGATTACTAGTGTTTCTTGGACATGGTGAACTTGGGCATAGAGCTTGGACATAAACATGGAACTTGGACATATAGCTTGGGCATGAAGCTTGGACATGAACATGGAACTTGGCTATGGAACTTGGACTTGGATTTGGATCCAGACTTGGATTTGGACTTGGACTTGGACTTGGACTTGGATTTGGACTTGGACTTGGACTTGGATTTGGATTTGGATTTGGATATTAGATTTGATACTAGCCAGGTGAGAGATACTTGTGGGTCATCCCCGTGGTGTCCTCAACACCAGAGATCTTGTGCCTCGACATCGACATTGACTTGGATATCCTACATTGGCATATCTGTTTGTTTTGTATTCATCGATTGTATTGATCCTGGCCAGCGTGCCCGTGGATTATTCTTGAGTAAATTCCTGAAAGGGGGCAGGGTGTGTTCCCCGCTCAATGTGGTGTACTGTGCAAGATCCCTAATCCCTTCTATCTCTCCCCTCTCTCTCTATATCTTTATCTCTTAGACACATGGTTGAGTCTGTCACTACACGCCCCGTTGGGCTTGCAATGGTATCAGAGCAGGATTTCTCTTCAAGAAACTTTCTTGGGGTGACAGCCATGTCGAGAGTAGGGGGAGACCAAGGGCCTCATGAAGGGAACAACCATGAGGTTGATACAGAAATTCTTGATGGGAACCAAGGTCATCAGAAGAGTACCATGACTTTCAGTAATTTGTATGATTTTTCAGATAATTCCTTGCTTGTAGAATCAAGTGGGAACATGACCAAAGAAGGGCTATGATATTTGAAAACTTATCAATGAACAAGCCAATGAGGCCGAAGGAGTGGAATTCGCCAAAGCTTATCTATGAGCCAAAGGAGTTACCATTGCAGAAGGATCTAGAGCTACCCAGTCTATTTCTCGTGGACAAAACATGGAGGCTATTCCCAGGTCAACCTTTTTCAGATGCAGCTTCTTCGGGATAGGTAAGGGAAAGGAAGGCAAAGGAAATTACATCAACCGGTAAGATGGATTTCAAGCCGAGAGAGAAAAACGTCAAATTTGATGCTTTTCATGGAAAGCAGGATACCCAGAAAGCTTTATCCTTTGTCAAGAAATTTGATGCTGCTTTTGGAGGTGACGATTACTCCGAAAAGCTAAAGCTTCACATGGTTCGTATGCATTTGAAGGATGCTGCCCTGAATTGGTGGCTAAAAGTAATACAAGAAGGGACTGAGTCGAAGACGTGGAGCGACTTCAAGACTTAGTTCAACAAGAAGCTTTTACCCGCAAACTTTGAAGTAGATGTGCAAAAGGAATGGGATGCGGTAAAGCAGAAAGTTGGTGAGAATGTGGCATCATACCTTAAACAACTTTTCAGCAGCCTTTTTTGAAGTTTACTTCTTATGCCTCCATTCCATCACTAATGGAAATACGTAAGTGTGTCAATGGATTGCAACCTAAGCTTATGCAAGCAGTTTACATGGCGGTACCAAAGACATTGGAAGAAGCTCAAGACAAGGCTTTGCAAAGCTGAGGCCTTGTACATACCTTGGATGGGCGACAAGACAAAGAACGACAATCGGAATCCATTTCAAAAGAAAAAGTTTAAAGACCGATCCCCATCAAGAAGCCGATTCTCTCGAGAAGGATGGGAGTGGAGACAAACCCCCACTCTTTTGAAGAAGATTGTTCCTCGAGTAACATGAAGAATATGCCAAAGAAGGGAAGTGTTTTCAATATGGAAACAAGGGACATATGGTTGCAAATTGTCGTGTTAAGCCAAAGCAAGAAGCCAAAGAGATTAGAAGATCATAAGATTGACATCATGCCAAGAAGTTCACCTCCTAACAGGCCTTCTTATCGAGTGAGTGAGGCTCAACAAGAGGAGATTATGAAGCAAGTGACCGAGCTTTTGGAAAAGGATTCAGAAAAAGGATTGCTCTTGGCGTATGTGTATTGATTACAGGGGTCTTAACAAGATCACTGTAAAGAACAGGTTTCCTATTCCTAGGATTGATGATATCTTGGATAGATTGGATGGAGCCACTATCTTTAGCAGGATCGACTTGAAGAGTGGTTACCATCAAGTCAAGATTGTTCCAGAGGACATTCACAAGATCACATTCAAGACTACTTTTGGACTCTCTGAGTATTTGGTGATGCCTTTTGGTCTTACCAATGCCCCGCTTACCTTCAACCGGATGGTGGCACAAGTTGTATGTGAATGGCAAGAAGAGTGAGCTCTTTCTGTCAGAGATTCACTACTTGGTCCATATAGTGTCGTTAGGATGGACCCATATAAGGTCAGGGCTATTTTGGAATGGCCAAAGTTGACTAGTGTGCATGCAGTTCAAAGTTTCCTTTGCTTATGCTCTTATTACGGAAAGTTCATCAAATGGTTTGCTGTGGTAGCAAGTCCACTACATGATTTGATAAAGAGAGCTGTGGGATTTCGGTGGGCCAAAGTTGAAAAAGAATGATTTGAAGAACTAAACTTTTATGCTAGCAAACGACTGGTATTGATTATTCCAGATTTGACAAAGAAAGCTGTGGGATTTCGGTGGGCGAAAGTTGAAAAAGAATGATTTGAAGAACTAAACTTTTATGCTAGCAAACGACTGGTATTGATTATTCTAGATTTATCAAAGCCATTTATGGTAGAGTGTGATGCTTCAGGAGACTGCATTGGAGTAGTGTTGAACCAAGAGGGCCATGCCGTGGCCTATGAGAGTGGAAGACTTCAAGCAGCGGAAAAGACCACATTCACATACGAGAAAGAATTGATGGCTATCATTCACGCTTTAAAGATTTGGAAGCACTATCTTATGGGTGTTCAGTTTGTTATCAAGACAGATCATCAAAGTCTTAGGTAGTTTATGTCTCAACCTAAGATATTAGAAAAGCATGTAAGATGGGCTAGTTATTTGGCCTAATTTCATTTTCAGATCATGCCTACACATGGGAAAGACAACAAAGTAGTAGATACTCTATCTCGAAGACCCATGATCCATGCAGTTTTCACTTCGATGAAGGATCCTTATGCTACCAAAGAGGATTTCAAAGATGTTTTGGAACAGATTGCGGAATAGAAATTTGGTGACTTTTTATGTCATCAAGTAGGGTTTTCTTATCATGCGAACCCAGGTCATGTGTGACACAAGGAATTGAGGGCAAGGTAATGGAAGAGTGCCATGCTCCTTTCTACATGGTGCATAGAGATACCTTGACTACACTTAAAGCTTTGGAGAGCTACTTCTCTTGGCCTACTATGAAAAAGGACATTGAACTTTATGATTCGAGAATGTTTGGTTTGTCAGAAGGTCAGTTTGATCGACAAACACCAGCAGGATTATTGCATCCACTGAATGATCAATGGGAGAATATTGCTATGGATTTTTATCTTTGGATTGCCAAAGTCAGGAAACGATGATATATGGACCTTTTAGAATACCAAGAAGATCAACCATGTATCTCATCGGTTGGACCTTTCATATCATTGGAGGATATAATGCCTTCCATGATAGTTTAACCATGTACAGGAGGAGCTTGTATTGAAGGATCCACTAGGGGCGGAAGAACCAAAACAGATTGATTTTCATTCTGTGAGAAAAAAAAGAAAGACGGTGGTCAGAAAGTTCCTCTTCGAATTCGAGAGTTATTCGCTATTGGACGTGAAATGGATGCCTGAGGAGTACTCCTAGGACTATCCAGATATACTGCGAGCTTATGAGCATTGAAGAAGTGGTTGGTCTAGATGTATTTGAAGTACAGATATGGACATCTTGTGATCAAGACAGATTCAAGAGGGAGGGATTGTACCTCTAGCTCTCTTCATTGTATTGGACTAGGATTGATCATTATTCTGCTTATAATGGTTACTTGGACATGCTCTAGTTGGGTGGCAACGATGCCTAATAGCCCGAGGAGTAAGATTTGCATATGGGAGGCAACGATGTCAGATAACCCATCGGACGACAATGATGCCAGATGACCCATTGGACGGTAACGATGCCAGATGACCCATTGGACGGTAACGATGCCAGATATCTTGGATTTTCGCAGTCGGGTGGTCATTGCGACAAGATGGCCCGGATGACTGTATTGGATTTCGTAGTCAGGCGGTCATTGCAACCAGATGACCCATATGACTGTATTGGATCTCATAGTTGGGCGATCAATGCGACTAGATGGCATAGATGACTATGGAAGAACTCTCGAGCGGTCTTAGTGACTAGATGGTCTTGAGGATAGTCTGAGTGGTCCTAGTGGCCAGATGGCTCGTCACGGTTTTGATGAAACCAGACAGGACAATCCATGAACAGGAGGATCATTACATTGCATACTCAAAGCCATCTGGTCCTAGTGACCATATGACCTTGAGGATAGTCTGAGCGGTCCTAGTGGCCAGATGGCTCAACACGGTTTTGATGAAACCAGACAAACCAATCCATGAACAGGAGGATCATCACATTGCATACTGATGTATTTTTGAATTTCTTTGACTTTGTGTGCAGAATTTGATGTGTGGACAACGCTTGGATTTATGGCATGTGATAGTCCACTGGGCTGCAAACTACCTGGCCAGTACCTGGAATACCCAGTAGACGCGAATGATGGATACTTGTTTGTTGACTAGCTTGTGTCTAGTTTTTGCTGGAGGTAAGTATGCATTTATTTTTTTCTAACACATGTGACATGCCATGAGAAGTACCATCAAGAACAAAGCTATTGGTCAAAGAAAAGGCATTGAGATGTTGCCAGATGAGCAGATGACACCGCAGATATGGGGAAAGACCAGATGCACAAGCTCACCTGATGGGGCTAGTATCTTGAAACATATGGATGCATTTGATGTACCTTGAAACATATGAATGTACTTGTACGTTGAAACATATGGATGTACTTGATGTACCAGGGACATATGGATGTACTTGGAAGATATGGACATGCTTGGAACACTTGCGATCCGCCGTTGAGGACAACTGTGATGTAAGAGGGAGAGAATGCAACTATTTGCTCCTCCTAGCTCTATTTCACATGATGAAACCCATCCCTGAAGTCAAACAAGGTTGACCGCGAGCCAAGGGCACCATTGGAAAAAGGAGACTGAGCCAGACAAAAAGGCTAAAAGGCGCTTTCTCAAAAAGCAGCTGTAGGGCCAAAAAGCAAGGCCTTGAAGTTAGAAAAGCAAAGTTTAAGAACTTTGACAAAAGTGAGTAATATTTTATTATAAAGTGGAAAGCAAAGGAAAAAAGGCAAAAGCAAGCTTGGTTAAGCTTTTGGCAAAAAGCAAAGCCCTCTTCAAGTATAAAAAGGCTTGACCCTCTCTTGTAGCATCATGAAGGAGATCGTGGAGTGTGTGTGGGTATCATTATGATCATGGAGAGCTTCTTCTTTGCCATCAACACCTTCTACAACTTGCTTTTCAGATGTACGGTTAGCCTTAGACTTGTATGGGCATATGCATGTGCGATATGGACGCATGTACGGAGCTCTACGGACAGAAATTTCAACAACCCTAAAATCACTCCAAAAACCCTAAAAATTTCTTTTTGGAGGTTTTTATCACCCGAAAACCATTCATGTTACAGGATCTCTGAGGACAGGGGCGTTTGGCTCTCGGGAGGTAGGCTGCCCTCTCTTTGATGACTCCCCATGTGTGGGGTGAGAGAATTATTAGGTTGGGTGTGTCGTTGACTCGTTTGTGATTTGTCAGTTTTGTCTGACTCGGTGGGGCTTGTGGAGGGGCTGATGAATCTGATGTGAGCCAGAGAAATCTGTGATGGAGGTTTGGGTAGGGTCATGCTGCTCTCCTTTGTGTGCCTACATTAGGGCATCTCGGTGTCAGCACAACTCAGGCAAGTACGTACCCAAGCAAAAGCTTGGATCTCTGGAGTGCATCAGCCGTGAGACGGAACATTTTTTGTGTGTAGTGCATCACCCGTGAGAGGAGACAAAATCATTTCTGAAAAGCTCTCCTGTATCTCATAATGTAATGGGCATCGAAGCAAGTAGTGCTCTTCAGAGTTTCTGTCTCCGGTCAGCATAATCTGTATATCCCAGCCTCTTGTGGAGTACCCTCAACTCGTCTTGTCTCAGACTGGAGTCAGTGAGAAGATACCTGCAGCTGCCCAATACCAATGCGCATGGCTTGAGAGGTGTGTTGAAAGAGATCTAGGTTTCTCAATGAAACCATCCTCATGTGACCTGCAGAAAGTGCTCTCTATAGAACTTGAGCTTCGTGGGAAGCTCCAGGTGCTGGCTCGTGTGAAGCTTTGCACATATAGACGGATGATGATGTTGATCTACTGCCTTAAGAGATCTAAAAAGGGGGAGTCTAGGCTGTGTTGAAAGGGTGGCAGTAGTCTGTGCATTTGTAACCTGTTTGCCTCAAGCCATCAGGCGACATGGGAGTACCAAGGTCTGCTGTCCCCTTCCCATGTAGGCTGCCTGGAGGACTCAGATTCCAATTTTGGAAGCCAGTCTCTAATCAGTGTATGGAGATGAGAGATATAAGCAATCATCTGAAAAAGGCATCAAGAACCGGAAGTGCTGCTCCAAACTCTGCAAGAATAATCTCGTTGGGTACTGAGGACTTACTGCCGATCATGCCTCTAAACATCATCACCTGCACCCTCTCTATCCTCCATTTCTCCTCATCCAAACCCAGTCCCCAAAAGAAATCCCTGTACGTCATAGCTGTCTAAGCAACGTGTCAAAGAGCCAGCTTTTTTGTGCTTAGTTCCTGAAAGTGGGCCTGAAAGCAGGGAGCCAAGGTGGCAGACTCCTTTGCCAGGCATGCCTTAGCAGCCAGCCACAAAGTCATAGTTGTTACGAGGCGCGCTTTTCAAGGCGTATGAGTCTTCCGAGGCATTCGAGGCGTCTGGGCATAGTTGATTTTTTTTTTGGGACCATTTCTGGTTTTGCCGGTTTCTGACCGTTTTTGTCTGTTTGAGTCTCTAGACGGGGGCTATAAGGGCCCCTCTAAGCTGTCAAGACTCTCTCTCTCTCGTCTCTCCCTCTCTCATACACACTCTTTCTCCCTTCCTTAAGGCTTAAACCATAGACACAAGGGACGGGGGACGGTAACGGGGACGGGACGGGGGACAGCCATAAGTAGGGAATGGGGATGGGGGAGGGAACGGCACTCAAAAAGTATTTTTTTAAAAAGTTTTTCTACTCTATACTTATTCTACTTTGGAAGTACATCAAAACGAGCACAAATTTACACTAAGAGAGAGAGAGAGAGAAATGAAATGATATATTAACGTCTTCAAAAGGCCAAAATGACCTATGAGACCAAAAAGGTTACAACAATTGGTGGATCTGATACAATGTCTGTGTAAGGAAAGCTAAAAACAACTAAACAACTAACTGAAATTGAAACAACTATGAGGAAAAGTACGCTACCAGGAACTCCTAATGGATAACATCTAGGAGGAAAACTCCAGCAACAAAGGTAAGCATCATACACATCACTATCCAAAGATGTCTCTCATCGGTCGATGGCGGATATCCTCAATGTCCTCCATGGTGAGTACTCTGACTGGACGTCTCCCATGCCGTGCTAGTATGGTCCTGATCCTCTGTTGTAGTCTCCGCCGGTGTCGAGATGGGCCTCTCATCTTGGGGCGCCTGGACCGCCCTAGCTCTATAGCCCGATCAATCAGTGTACCTCTGGTGCGGCTGTACTCTGGGGCTAGCTGCAATGCCTGCTAACCTGACTGCTCAATCTCTGGTCGAAAGAAGTCTGTAATCTGCCTCTGTAGGTGTCTCTCCCTCTCTGATCCCCTCCCTCTCAGGAGACCCTCTCTATGTCTACGCAGCTCCAGCAAGTACAATCCGAGGCATCTCTGATCCTGGTATCTCATGACTCTAGAAAGTGGTCCAAAGCCCTCTCTGAACAGGCAGTGAAAACGGCCTCGTATCTCATAATATACTGGGGAGAGAGAGAGAGAGAGAGAGAGAGAGAGAGAGAGAGAGAGAGAGAGAGAGAGAGACGTCCTCAAAAGGCCAAAATGACCTATGAGACCAAAAAGGTTACAACAATTGGTGGATCTGATACAATGTCTGTGTAAGAAAAGCTAAAACAACTAAACAACTAACTGAAACTGAAACAATAACTATGAGGAAAAGTAAGGTACTAGGAGCTCCTAATGGATAACATCTGGGAAGGAAAACTCCAGCAACAAAGGTAAGCATCATATACATCACTATCCAAAGATGTCTCTCATCGGTCGATGGCGGATATCCTCAATGTCCTCCATGATGAGTACTCTAACTGGACGTCTCCCATGCCGTGGTAGTATGGTCCTGATCCTCTGTTGTAGTCTCCGCCGGTGTCGAGAGAGAGTCTAGATAGTAGAGAGTAGGGCCTTGGGTGAGAGGCTTGGAAGTTGGAAGCTACTAAGTGAGAAGAAGCTTGAGGGAGAGAGACTAGAGAGAGTAGATACTAGATACACTCAAGTCTCATAGAGTGTAGCTTGAGGCTTGAAAGTTGAGAGAGAGAGAGTTGCTTGAAGCCTTGAAAGTTGAAGGGGTGTGTGTGTGCTTGTAGCCTTGTAGCTTTGTTCTTATATAGATATTAGATAGGCAAGAGAGAGAGGCAAGGGGAAGAGAGAGAGAGAGAGAGAGAGAGAGAGAGAGAGAGAGAGGCAAGGGCCACAAGCCCAAGGCTCAAGCCTAAAGGCCAACTTCCAAGCCTCAAGGCAAGAGAGAGGCAAGGGTCAAGGCCCAAGGCCCAAGTCTCAAGGGCCAAGCCTCAAGACCCAAGCCTCAAAGGCTCAAGGCCTCCCCAAATAGCCAAGGCAAACGGCTAGAAACGGCCTTGCAAACGGCTAGAAACGGGCGGAGAAAAACAGTTCGACTGTGCGTGCAACGGCTTTCTGCGTCCCCCCATTGTGCCGTCCCCCACAGGAGTCCCCGTTCTTGCTACTCTCCCATTACCCGTCCCTTGTGAGGGACTCCTCCAGGGGGACGTCCAACCGTCCCCTGTCGTCTCCGTCGCTGCACCGTCCCGACTCGGCGTCCCTCCGTTCCAACAGTCCGTCCCTTCCGTCCCATGTGACTATGGCTTAAACCTTGCTCAAGGCAGCCCCTCTCACACACACACTCTCACTCTCTCTTTGATCACGAGCTTGACCCTGTTTACTCCAACCACATCTACCGCCAACTCTAGGATGTGGAACCTATTGTCCCCCTATCCACCCTCACAACACAACTAACCACCATACTCCACACATCCGCCACAGCTTCTTTCATTTGCACGCAGCGGTCTACTGCCAAGCCACCTTGCGGTTCCATGCCCCAAAACTGTTGGTATGATGACGAATGTCGGGCCACACGCCATAGTAGCAACGGAACGGGAACGGGAACGGAACGAAAGCACCACCAGGGGAACGGGAACGAGAAAAAGGGGGAACGGGAATGAGGGGGAACGGAAACAGGGAACGACCTAGATAATTCCTAGAAATGACGATAAATCTTAACATACAATGCACATTTATATAACCAAATCAGAGACACACTAAAGTCTAGTGCACCATAATTTGCATGGCTAGATACTAACACTGAACAGATCTCACAAGTCAAAATAAATTAGCCCACATCATACATGACATAAGTGACAAAAAGCACAAAATGTGGCCCACATGGCACAGCCTAGATAAAAGAAACAATCCAAGTCCAAAGTCCAAGCCTCAAGGTGACATGCACATTGCAAATAGTAAGGAGATATCATGCATGGCTACTGCCAGTGATGCCATCAAGGAGACTATCATCTATGTCATCCAAGAAAGCCATATCATCAAGACCAACATCTGCAGCATCCAAATCTTCAATCCCATCCTGACCAGGATCTGCAAGTCCATGTGTCTCCTCATCATCCGAGGACTCCTCATCAAGCAATATAAACTTCTCTGGTTTGGGAGATGCCATATCACCAAGCAAGCGCAAATTAGCACTTACAAAAATCAAGTCATTGACTTGTTTTGTCCCAAATTTGTTCCTCTTCTTGGATGCAACATGGCCGAACACACTCCATAGCTGCTCAATCGGAGAGGAGCTTGCACCTTGAGACAAGATCCTTACTGCCAATGATTGAAGCTGTGGTGTACGAGCCCCATAATCCTCCCACCATAAAGCAGCCCCTATCTTAAACCTATCTCTCTGAGCATCAGCCGATCCAAACCTTCCCAACTTGCTGCGATAAAATCCAAGTTGGTCTTTCACCAACCTTCGTTTATCTGCATCACGAACCTGCCTAGAAAGCACTGTCTCCCAACCATCCATCACCTCATCATCGGCCTCTTGTCCACATCCTTGGAACTCGGGATCCAAGACATACGCTGCAGCATGCATAGGAGAATGATAACCATTCCATCGTGCTTCACATAATTCTCGAACCTATGCATATTTCTTATCAGACAAGCCCATTTCCCCTATTTTCTCGATCATTCGGTCAGCCCCCCTATAAACCTTGCCAATGCATGGCTCCCGTCCATCTTCAATCCGCATCAAGCGCATGATCGGCTTCATCATAGCATTGATAGTATTGACTTCATCCCAAAATGTGAAGTCTTGTATGGTTCTTGCAACCTCTATGCCGGCTCTTGAGCGAGAAAGTGCCCATCCCATCCACTCATTGCATACAACCAACTGCTTCAAAGGCAATTGCACTTTGGATAACCTCTTCATCATGAGAAAGTTATAACCAAAGCGTGTCTCTGAGTACTTCAAGAGATCCTTTTTGGCCGATCTCTTGCGGAATTCATTCAAAATAAACTGATGGTTTTGAATGAAGCTTATTATCTCCTTGCCTTTTTGAATGTGTGGATAAACCCATGGCAAGCTGCCAACATCCTTCAATAAGTTGCTCAAACAATGAGCAAAGCATGGACTGAATGTGATATGCGGATACCTGTCTTCAAGCTTAAGACCAGCTGCTCTATTTGTTGCCTCACCATCAGCTAAGAACTGAATAACATTCTCTGGTCCAACTTTCTCAATACCTTCGGCCCACTCTTCCACAAGCTGATCTGCAGTTTTTCCAGTCCCAGAAGCATCATGTGAGGAAATGAATTGCATTCTTCCTCGAGAATAAGCAACCATGCCATGAATGGACCTTTTTCGAGTGTCACTCCAACCATCTGCAATAAACGACACACCATTCTTTGCCCAACTTTCATGCACAGACTCTAAAGCACATTCAATTGCAGCTTTCTCCTTTTGCAACAAGGTGGTGCGTATGGTCTCATATGAAGGAGGCTTGTATGTTGGGCCATACCGTGCAATCTCCTGGACCATTTCAATGAAATATGGAGACCTGGCAACATTGAATGCTACATGATCATGATAAAAGAACCTTGCAACAGCTGCATCTACCCTCTCTTTCTTGCGGGGATCCCAAGCTGCTCCCAAGGTTTGCTGCTTGTCGGAACTTGCACCCATAGACTGCGAATCTTGGGAAAATGCAAAGCTCCCAAGTCCTCCATACTGTTGTCCATCTCCCAAGTGTACATCTTCCTCTTGTCTACTGAAGTAAGATGCATCAACTGCCGGTTTCTTTCGTGCACATGCTTTCTCCTCTTCACTTGGGTACTTTGCCAAAAGCTCTCTACGCATTTCAGGTGTTGTCCCTGGGCATTTGTTCACTTGTGCTTTTTCATTGTTCACATGGCATAGATGTGCTCTCACACGATTTGCTCCTCCTGACTTCTCTTTGTTACATTGCTTGCATTTCCATCGTGTTGCACCTCCCTTAGATGAATACCTTTCTAGCCTTTCAACCTCGTCCCACCAAGTAGCATTCGAAGCTGATCGCTTTGAACCCGAGTAAGCCATGATGTCTGCAAATTCGGGCAAAAAGTTGAATAGGCTTTCAAAGTTAACCATTCCAGAGAAATGAGTCCTTTTTTTTCTTCTGTTTAATGGGGAGAGACTGTGCACTGTGCAGTGTGCAGTCCAGATTGTGATTCACCATAGGTAATTTTTAAAACACCAAAAGTTCAAAGTTC
Source organism: Cibotium barometz (assembly GCF_041138505.1). Classification (NCBI taxonomy): domain Eukaryota; kingdom Viridiplantae; phylum Streptophyta; class Polypodiopsida; order Cyatheales; family Cibotiaceae; genus Cibotium; species Cibotium barometz. Next base: position 44,021,489 of record NC_141055.1, read on the forward strand.
AAACAAAAAAAGAGAGAGAGAAGAAAGAGAAAAGCTTCTTGCTGCCTTGCCTTTTAGATGACTGTAGTCTGCACAGTGCAAGGGCTGGGGGCCTGGCTGCCAGTGGCTCGGGCGACTGTACTATGCAGGCAGCAGTACAGAATGTCAGGACTCAGAAGTTGAAAGAACAGCTGCTGTACGGGAAGGACAGTACGGGCGCTGCTGTACGGGCAGGACAGTACGGGCGCTGGCGGCTGTACTCGTGGAGTCGTGGACAGCAACGGCGTGAACTCCGAAAAGCGACGGGCGACGGGCGGCGTACGGACTTGTGCGAATTTCCGAAAAGCGCCTAGCGCAACTTGCAAGGCTTACGGGCTTCATTTTTTTTTAAAAAATCCACGTCATCTGCACGTTCCCACGTGGGGGAACGGCATGCTAGCGTTCCCTGGCCCGTTCCACCTAGCGTTCCACCTAGCGTTCCCTGCCGTTCCACCTTCTTTCGACCACCTCCACGTTCCACCATGCGTTTCCAGCGTTCCACTGGTCCACGCGCTGGGGGAACGCGTTCCACCGTTCCCAATGGGGGGAAACGGGGTTCCCCTGCTACTATGCCACACGCTCCCGTCTTAAGCATGAGGTACGGATTGGGCAAATCACAAAGCACCAAGCGGAACGGATTTCTCAATGGCTCACCCAACGCAAGAAACGGGAGTTCTATGCTCGGAAAGACGATGAGTTATACCGACTTTTCTTAGGGCCGAACTGCAAAGAGGCATGGAGGAAACTCCGATAACATCGCCCTTCCACACCTTTCACCTGTCGAGACACATGGCACTCCTATGCACGCTCCGTCTATCATATCCCGCATCAGCCACCCCTACCCCCACCAGCAGACCCCCGCCCCACCACTTCCGCCTTCTTCACAAAGGGCATGGTCCTCAAGGCCATTCGTAGACTACGCAATGGGCGAGCCCAAGATCACGAGGGACTCACTGCTGAGTACATCTTGCATGCCCATGATACCCTAGCGCCCCTACTAGCCTACATGTTCAAAAGAGCCCTTTGTGAAGGATTTCCACCCTCTTGGTCCACCAACACCATCACTCCCATCCTCGAAGCCGGAGATCCAGTTGATCCAATAACTACAGGACGATCATGATTGACCACACAGCTCATTTGCAGAGAGCCAAGGATGCAAAGCCTCAAGACAGGCTAGCTTTTGGAGGAGCTACTCTACCCTTGACCACATCTTCACCCTCCGTGCCATCATCGAGCACGACACCACAGGATTTACTGCTGCTTTGTGGATTTCCACAAAGCTTTTGATATTGTACCCTGAGCCCGCCTCTTACACCGTCTACAGGAGATCGGAGTCCCATCTGACATGGTTTGGAGCATCATCACCCTCTATGAGTCTGTCACGAGACGAGTGAGAGCCCCAGAAAGTACATCACAGGAGATTTCCAGCACCATTGGGGTGAAACAGGGCTGCCCTCTATGATCTATCACCCACTCTTTTCGGCCTCTACATTGATGAGATCTCGAGCTTCATTGACGGATTAGGCGGGGCTGGTCCCAGACTGGCAGGCATATTGATCCCCATACTACTTTATGCTGATGACATCGTCCTTCTCGTAGAGTTCCTTGCTTAAACATAAAATGCTTCAGTGGTGAATGTACATGAATTTTTATTTGGAGTGCCTCCCCCCCCCCTTTAGTACAGTTTGGACTCCCTTTTTTTCCGGCTGTCTCACGAGGATACCAACCGGGTTATCCGGTCAGATCTTCTTAGCCTCATGGATCACACCCCCGGAGCTCCCCACAAAGATGCACTTTTACAGAGACCACTTCCTCACACTCACTGAGGATGGATTCATCCAGCAGCCGGGCTACTTGAGTGTTCACATGTCCCATGCCATGCGGATTGCGATTGGCCAGATACGGGTTTCTTCCCACCGCCTTAGAGTGGAGACAGGTAGAGTTGAGCGCATCTTCAGAGCCGGGTAGCTTGTACGGACACCCAGAGAGGAGAGGATCTGCCGACCGACTATGTTACACAGAGGTTGAGACGGAGGAGCATTACATATGCCGCTGCCCAGTATACTATGAGATCCGCGAGAGGTTTCACTGTCTATTTCGTGAGGGATTCGGTCCACTCTCCATGATCATTGACTTCCAGGACCAGCGTTGCCTGGGCTTGTTCCTGCTTGAGCTCCTCAGACACAGGGACACCTTCTTGAGGCATAGGCCCTAGCCACCCCCCCCCCCCCCCCTCCCTTGGCAGCCAACCATCACCAATTTCTTCCGGACCTAGGAGGTGGCGTTCCTTCATGATGGATTCCTCATATATTGTACATTTGTTGATGTGAGATATATATATATACATATACACATATATATATTATTTACATAAACCCATGTACACATGCACATTAACATGTTTACAAGCACACATGTACACATGCAGAAATACATGCACGTGCACACACACACACACACACACACACACACACACACACACACACACACATAAAAACATACACGATGTACACACACACAATGCAGACAAATAAAACGTATTGGTGGATAAACATTGCATCATGATAGAGAAATATGCATTTTGACTAGCGGCCTCATATGAGAATGTAACCCCAAAAAAAAGTCAACTAATACGTCGAAATATATGTATCTAAACTCCGCCTTGTTATTGGAGCTTCAATTTTATAAATTAAGTGAAATTGTGTGTGTGTGTGTGTGTGTGTGAGAGAGAGAGAGAGAGAGAGAGAGAGAGAGAGAGAGAGAGAGAGAGAGAGAGAAAGAAAGAAAGATTTTATTAACGTCTTCCAAAAGACCGAACTCGGCCTATGAGACAAATCAGAGTACCTGTATGGGGTATCCTCTGTCATCCCAACAAAATGAAAAAGTACTGAACAAAAAGCTGAATCTGGGTGTGCAGGGGATGGAGCTCTACTACTAGGAGAATGCAAAGCTATATGCATGGAGTATACAATCATGATATGCAACCTAGCTAGCTCCATCCTGTACCATACTGGGGGTATAAAATGGTATAGATCAGTGAAGGGGGTGTCCACAGCTCCCTGAAGAACATGCCTGGGTGTGCTCTGAAGCGAGCCAGTCGCTCCGCACCCTCTCTGTGAAACTGAGCTCTGATCTCTGTCATCTCTCTCTGGTGTAGGCGTGGTGTCCGAAAGCCAGGTGTCCTTTGTCTCCTGCGGGCTCTAAGTGTCTCTGCTCTTTGGAGAGTAATTCCCTGCCGTGTAGGGGCTGGGAGGGGGATGGATCTCTGAAAAAATGTAGTAATCTGAGAGAGAGAGAGAGAGAGAGAGAGAGAGAGAGAGAGAGAGAGAGAGAGATTTTCTAGAGCTTTCAAAAGAAGCTAGCCTATCAAGAATAGTCGTTACTATGTTAATATATTAGGATATAAAATGATGCTTAAGAATACTACATGTGTCTCTTTGCGACACATTTGTATTTTACAAGCTTCCATTATGTTACAAGTGTCATCATACGCAATCTCCTATTTTCTTTTAGTGTGATGTTAATTATGATCATACATATGTGTTACGTTTCACCTACACACATGTGTATAGCATGAGTGTATTGTCTTCATGATCATGAGTATATTTGAGCATGTGAGTACCAATAGTGAAGAGGTCCATCCTAGATTGATAGTTTAGGGATCTTATCATGCTTAAATTTTGACAAGATCGGACACCGAATGATCTTTGACACTTGCGCTTCATTAAAATCCAAGGGCACCTTATTTCTGACACCATAAGTCTATTTCTTGCGGTGGCTTAGAAATTGGTATGAATAATCTATTTTCTTGCAAGTTCCTATTTTCTCTGTCTTCCTAGGATTGGAGTCGACCCTCCACGAGCTGCTCTGGACCGACGTTGCGCGAGAGGAGTTACTCGGATCGAGCCTTTGTAGTCCAGCGTGCTCGACGCCCTCGCCCCCCCCCCCCCCCCCCCCGGTCGGCCACGATCACCTCATCAGCTCCAGATCCAAGACATGCTGAGCTACCTTTCCACGTGACATAGCTGAGGGAGACCTCTCGGCCATACTCGTCAACCCCATGCTTGACATTTTGGAGAGTGGTATACCGTCTACTCGGAGCTGATGTTGCTCCCATGTTTTTATGTTTTTAGTATTCCATGACGAGTTTCCATGGACAGTTTTGTATCACCCCAGTGAGATAGCTATATTTATGTTTTCATTTTGTTTTACACGTATGATGTCACCACCTCCACCTGGCGTCCTGCGAGAGTGAATGTCATCTGACTCCTGCCCTGTCTCGATGTATGAAAGACCATAACCTTGGTTTTCCCAAGGTTCACAGTAAGACCCCTCTGTGTGCAGAAATCATCGAGTGCATGCAGATGCTGTTGTAGACCTCCTGGAGACTCAGACACTAATACAATATCATCATTATAAAGCATAATATGTGCTGAGGTACCTGCTAGATCAACTCCATCTCCGCCTCCCCGTGTAATGAAGTCAGCCACCTCATCAATGTATAACCCAAATAGCGTGGGGGAAAGTGGGCATCCTTGCTTCACACCAATGGTGCTAGCAATAGTCTCGGACATACCTCCTAGGCATTTGACTCGCCCAAAAACCTGCTCATATAATGCATAGATGCCCCATGTCATTTCTGCTGGTATGCCAAGAGACTGTAGGCGCTGAAAGAGCCTCTCTCGTGGTACTGTGTCAAATGCCTTGCGGAAATCCACAAAGCAGCAATAGAGCTTTCTCTTCCTCACTCTGGCCTGATCAATCATACATCTCAAAGTGAATACATGGTCAGTGGTAGAGAAAGCTCTCCTGAAGCCTGCGTGCCCTGATGAGCGTTAACCTACTCGCTGAGCATATAAGCTTAGCTCTTACTCCAACACTCCAAACCTGCTTTTTGGGCATCCTCTTTCACGTCCTTTTTGATGTTCCTCTTCACCACTTCTACCCAACCCTCCCTTGTTGCCTCTATCTTACCTTCTAGGCTCTTGGCGATTGCCTTGGTGAGTTCCTCTTTGATGGCCTCTTTGTCAACTTCCACAATCTCCCCCTCCCGTGGTGGTCGGTCCTGTAGAGAGATCACCTCTACTTTGAGAATGTCGATTTCCTCCTTCATAGTGTCCCGTTCCTTCTTCCATCCCTCTTTCTCCTCTTTCCATGCTTCTTTCTCCTCCTTCCCTCCTTTCTTCTCTTTCTCCCTCTCCTTCTCCCTTCAAGCTTTCCTCTCTTTTTGTAAAGCTTCGATCTCCTTCTCGAGTTTGGAAAGTCAGTTGATGATGTTGTTGATGGTGGAGTCCGCCGTCTTCTTGTTTTCTCTGATGGAGATGTTCAGCTTATCCTTGACTATCTCCTCTTTGCTTGCACCCTTGGCCTTGTCGATGTACCTCGGACAGAGAACCCTAACACTTATGTTGCTGCCTTGGAGGCCTGAGCAAGGGTGGGTGAGGAATGGCTGGCGAACATAACCTGGATTGGGTTGGGGCTTCACATGGCGGCGGCAGCAGCAGCACAGGCGGCGACCAGAACGAAGCGATGGAGAGGGGATGCGCAGGCGACGGGGAGAGAAAGAGAGAGAGGTGACGGGGAGAGAGATGTGAAGGCGATAGGGGGGAGAGAGAGAGAGAGAGAGAGAGAGAGAGAGAGAGAGAGAGATGGGAGGGGATCCACAGGTGGGAGAGATAGAGAGAGAGAGAGAGAGAGAGAGAGGGCAGGGGGGCTGGCGGGAGAGAGGGCTGGCGCAGAGGGGGTTGCTGGCGGCAGGGGGGGCAGAGGGGGCTGGCGCAAAGGGGGCGAGGGGCTGGCGCAGGGGGGGTTGCTGGCGGGAGGGCGGGCATAGGGGTCTGGCGCAGAGGGGGGCGAGGGGCTGGCGGGAGAGAGAGAGAGAGAGAGATAGAGAGAGATTGATTTATTGATTGTTTGTTTTGGACTTGATGCAGGGAACAACCATGCTTCTACCAACCAATGCAGCTGATCCTGCTAGTATGGTGGCACAAGCACTTACAATATACAAGAGTGTCGTAAATGGGGGTAAAGTAAAGAGTCGGGTGAAGGAAATTACTAGTGATGAGAAACGAGGTGCTGCAGGTGGTGGAGGGAGTTCGAAGGAGGGATACTTTGCAAGAGATGAGCACCTTGGAGATTCTGATATTGGGGTAAATGAGATGGCTGTAAGAGATGGTCCTTTGCCTTTTGTTTCAGATACAGCAGGGGAGGCCTTCACACTTCAGAAGAAACACCCGTCTTGAGAGGAATTTTGGCTACTAATAATGCACCCTTAAGAAGCAGAGAAATCCTATTTTTGAAATGCACCAGGGAAAGAACACAAACACCTTGGGTGTTTTCTTTTTTTTCGGTTGTCCCGAAGGGTTATGTTACCACAGAATTGTGGAACTACATGTCCGCTTGGTACTGTTCCAGTTGGCAACCACAAGTTTTGCAAAGGTCAACATTTTCATTCGAGTGTTTGTCCTTGCAAGATAAGGTTCTTGCACATGGATGTACAGTTTTTGGAATAGCTGCTATACATGAACTGTGTGAAGGCTACCTGAAGGCATTGTATAAGCTGGGTTGGATCGCCTCTGTGAAGAGTATGTTGTTGTCCCTCTATTGGTCCTTACTGTTAACCAATTGGAAATATTTGCAAATGCTTTCTGTGAATTCATACTTGGTTGAACTTTTCTCAATTGTGTTTCCTATATCTGCATCTACTCTTGTTGAAACGTTCAACATTTGAAGTTCGGCTTTGCTCAACTGTTTCTTAGAAGGTTTGATTACGTTATATGCATATCCTATGATTTTGCTGACTTGTCTCACAAGTTGGAGTTTTTGTAGGGTTCTTAATAACAATTGCCAGTCCAGTAGGAAATGGAGAGAGCAATCCTAGATATCAATGTGGAAGGTTATCCTTCGTTCTTTTGGATTTTTAGGTAGGTGTAGAAGAAGAGGTGGTTTGGATGATGTTTAACATTAATAATCATGTGAACTTACTAGGAGCACAATTTGTTTAAAGATGGACTGATTTGTCAACCAGCAGTGGGAATGTGAGCCATAATAATGTCTACAATACTACTTGATGAGGATAAGAAAAAGGTACCTCATCATGAGAGTATGCCCCACTTACATTAGTAGTGTTAAGGTCAAATAAGAGTCTAGCACTCCTATCCTTTTACATTTCTAAGTGTTGCTTTTAGTATTAAATAAAACACGTTCACTTCTAGTTTGTTGATTTAATATCATCTCCCAGGTTAGGGATTGCCTTCTATCAGTCATTATTTACTTTGCAATATTGCTTTTGAAAAAAATTATGTTTTTAATGCTTTAGCATGGGTTTTAAAAGATGATATTCATGACCAAGCAACAATGCTAGGAGAACCAAAGGTTCTCTTCGACTTGCACGCTACTCTAAACCACGTCTTTATTCCTAATCAAAGCTTGATAGCTATTGCGCCACTTATGAAATTATCTCTAATGTGAGTCTCTTTGGACAAACAAAAGTGTACCGTGTAGAAATATGTGTATATTAGAAGTAAGACATAAGAGTTCTTGGTACGCTATTGTTGAGGTGGGTATGATGTTACCACTAAGATAGGCAATATCTAGACATGGAAATGTTAAACGCCCAAATGGGATTATTGAAGTACACACTTTGTAGCACCTCTCTTACCATACTCGCACTCCTGTCCTAGTGGGTTATTCATCAAGATATTTCTACTTTCCATTCCTCTATCCGACACACCAATCTCCCTTAAAACGTATGAGCACCACAAGAACCATATCTCAAGACTAGTTTCACTCGAGCAAAATCTTGCAAGCAAAGGCATGCTCATAGACAAGGAGATGTCATGCTTCAATCCCACCAAAGCCAAAGAATGAAACCTTCATGTAATTTCAAGTCAATTGGCTCATCGGATAGCTTGGATGCTACATAATCCCATAGGATGTGCAAATTAGTGAGAGCTTGCAACAATAGAGAGAAAGAGGAATCATCAATAGGAGGGTAAGTACACGAGCTCTTACAGAAAAGGGAGCGAAACATCTAAGTACCAGTAGAATGTGGAGGTCACTAGTATAAAAGTGACAAGTGTACTTGACACATCAGAAATTGACTCCTATACGAAGTAGTAAGATAAGTGTATTTCACGTGTGCTCTAGTCGATAACTCACTTATTCCTTAGTTTCTCTTTTATTCTCTTATTTTTTCCCAAGACCAAAGAACTTGTATAGTATATAAGATGAGAATACTTCGCACTTGTGCTTAGCCCATAGTTTACTTATGCCTTAGTTTTTGTTATATGATGTCTTATCCTTTTCGAACTAATAAAGTTAAAGTACTAGCATTGCTACATTCACAAGCACACCCTTGTGCTATCCTAGGCTTTTATGCTATAAATATATACAAAATTGTTGCTAGCTTTGTAAGAGTTTTGTGTAGCAATTTGATTCTCAGATTTTGACAAAGAAGATACATCCTTGTAGCATGTACAAATACTTTGTGGGCACTCACTATGACATTCAAATAGGTTAGCTTAATCAATGGCATTGACCAACAACCCCTTCCTAGAGCTAGTACCTAATCCTCTAAATGTGTGGGCTAGGTAAGTCCATATGAGGCTTTGTAATTTTTGAGCCCTTTCTACTTGCTTGTGTGAAATATTTCTTGAAAGAAGTATTTGTTCTACTCTTCCATATACACAGCCAAGGCCTATAATAACTCCATGTACATGGCCAAGGCTTGTAGTACTTCCATATCCTGGAGCCATTGTTTTACTTGCCAAATCTCAAACATGAATATTATTTCAACATTTAGATTCCAATGTATAGTAGAGTTGCTTTGTGATTATCCGATTTTCATTTGAAACATTGGAGCCTATAAGTAATGGTTTGTATACGTTTACATTAAAAAGTGTTACACAAGTCAAGTACTCTCAATTCAAGAATATTTCTATACCTTTAGGATTGGGGATGCCATGATAACAATGAATGAAGTGTAACCCACCTTAATATAGTCAGAGGGAAGTTTTGATGATGTTGTAACAATGGCATTTATTTTCCTAAATGTTGTCCAAGTTGTATTTGGAGGGATAGAGCATTATGTGGTACTTCTCTTGCATTAGGAAAAATTTGGGCTCCAAATGGTCCCTTTAAGGGCTATCTCTCTCCTCTTGGAATCTCGAAAAAGTGCAAAAATAATATTATATTGGGTTTCTCTGTTCTTTCAAATCTGAATTTACCTTTTTTCATATTTTCTAAAGAGATTCAATGTTTATTTTATTCTAATGTTCTTAAATTCTACGTAACTTTAATCACTGCAAGTGAAAATTCATAAATGTGAAAAGCTAGTACTCTATAAAGTAAAAAAAACAAGTGCGAGGATATTTCTGACATATGTAAGTAACTATGCAACTATATTTTTGACATAAGTACAATATGGAATCAGAAGATGATTGAAAATAGGGGCATTTTATAAAAGAACTCGAATATATCTTTGGAAGCAAACTTAGTATTATGCAAAGTTCTTTTTTCAGCGCAATTAAATACACTTAAGTTCTATTCTAGTGCATTTTTATGAAGTTATGGTGGTTTTCATTGGACGAGTTTTTCTAATTCAATAGCTACTTTTTTCCATTTAAATTTTTCTCCATTCAAATCTTCAATCTCTCAAGGAAGCCTCTAAGCTTTCACCCGAATCTCCTCTTTTCTCACATACTATTTATGCATGGACAACAATGAAGAGAGATTTGGTTTTCTGGTGTCTTCAAGTGGAACCAAAAAGTCATATTTGCCTTCATTGATTTTCTATACTCGATTATTTTGTTACCAAGTAGTCTTATTGCAGCAATAAGAGCATCAAGAAGTGTTAGTGCTCAATGGAGGTATGGCATTAATTTTTATGCTATTTGAAACGCAAGTGTTTGAAATTAATGATAATGTTTTACTGCACTGTATATTTTTACAAAGAAAGGTGTTAGTTACAATTTCAGTATTATTTTGTGGTCTTCTATAGAACATCAGAGATGATTCTAAGAAGTGATGTATATATGTGGACCTGGACGCTGAGTATGCTTCTCTCTATAAGAGAACTAAGCCTTCTAACGTCAACGCTTATGTAATGCAACAAGCTAAGGAATTAGGGAGAAAGCATGTTGATATATGGGTGGAAGGATCAATTTACCCACCTGATCCCTTGATCCAACAACCACCTAAATTTTAAGGCCTAACTTCTCTGATTAAATATGTTTGTGAGAGCAATGCTGGCTTGCTTGGTTACACAATAAGGCTTGCTAGTCAGGTGCAAAGCATTTGGATATCGTCACAAAGGAAGCTCAGATCAAGTAGTTAAATGCTGGACTGTCTAACAAGGAGAATGAATACAATGAGTTGGTAGAAGTTATGCATGCTCAGTATTTGCAGAACCATGAATTGGATCGAAAAGCAAAGGATCTAGAGGCCAAGAACAATAAATTAGAAGGGGTGTTAGAGAAGACAATCAAACATGGACCCACCTCTAATTTAGATGCATGTGAACGAGTAAGAGAACAAAGACCACTTACTGCATTGTCAAAAAATAATGGAAACTACAAACACCGTATACATGCTGAGACTGTTAAGCTGAAGAACCTTAAATAAGACAGTGGAGCACTCTTAAAAGTCTTCTTAAGACAGATGGTGAATTCTACACTTTCTCATTCAAAGTTCAGAACAATTAGTGATGATCTCGTGCATGCAGGATTGCAAGATGTGAAGAATGTATTTACTGCAAAAACTGAAGCTCAAGGTATTTGTGAAAAAATTGGTCCTATGCAATGATCTACAGACAAATGGATGCAGGTTTTAAGTACGCAAAACAAAAGGGTAACTCTGCTGCCGTGCCCTTATAGTGTTAGAAAACCAAGGCAACAATTGAATAACAATGTCTATTCATTGATGAGCCGAAACACATAGTTCACTCACATGTATTCAAGCATTGTGCAAAAGAAGTGACCATCTTAGATGTGTGCAAATTGCAACCTGCAATGGTGAAGTTGTATATGTCTGTTCAAGAATGTGGTCACACTGAAATTTGTACTGAAACTTGACGAGATTGAAATTGTAAAGAATCAAAAGATAGAAAGAGTATGTTTGAAATTGATGAACATGGCATTGGATCCTTCCATAAAGCTAGGTGATCCTCAGTACTTCAGTGTTCAATCTGAAAATGAAATCTGGTGGCTCGCAGCATTTGAGGTTCCAAAAGAGGACCATGAGATCCTAAAGATTTTTTTCAATCTAACATAGATTCCTACTATGGTTCAATGTCAAAAAGCAGGTGAAATTCTACATGTGGATGGTTTCGGAGACTACTCAGTGGAATGGCATCTTGTAGGTGATCTAAAGACACTAAAGTGCATGTTTGGTGTCTCAAATGCTACACATGCAGAGTTTGCTTGCTTGTATTATATGCGCTCAAGGAAAAAGAGTAATAATGGAAAAAAGACGTGGAATATGAATATTTGAAAGGATGGTGCACCGACTCGTGATCAGTTCATATGGGATGGCAGAACAATGATTAGGATGGATCCAAAGTGGGACCCCATACTTGACATTCTATTAACACGAGTCCATACTTGTACACTATATGCCGTCTGTAGAATTGTGAAAAATTTGGTTTATGAATATATATGTTTTGCATAAAAGATATGCAACCAATTCTAGAGGCTCAAGCACTGTGTAAGAGAGTGGAGGAGGTTCTTTCATGCATGGGTCTACACAAAGGGAAAGTGGGAATCAAGAAAAGATGAGAAGAGATCAGGTGCACGTGGAAATGTGCCATGCAAACCAAGTATTGGTGGAGCCAAGGCTAGAAAATTTTTGTCACCACCAAGGAACCATGAAGGCCATTTATTAGCTCTTCAACCATGGAAGAAGTTACACATGGTTGTCCCAAATCTTAGTAATAATGGCGAGACTAGAATTGCAAAGGCTAATGTATGAATTGCCTTTGATATGGTTGCTACACTTCTACAAAAAATGACATTCAACGAAGGAGATACCAACAACGACTTTAAAGAAGCTATGACTACGTTTTACAAGTACATAGTGGAAGCATGGACATTAAGTAGCATAACACATATGGTAAGATCCCCAATTTTGTATGTTATTATGTTCTTTAGCGGTTCTTATTGAAAATAACTAATGTGCATATGCTATTGTCACTTTTATTCCAGCACATTTTGGAGGCTCATAGCCCCTACTTTATAAATCAGGGAAGCTTAGCTATCTGGTCGACCCAAGACATGGAGCACTCACATTGGCAAGCTCGTTGTGGGTTTCAGAAGACTACCTCCAATGGTGGTGGAATCCATGAAGTCAGTGCATCGAGACAATTACTCATGTGGTGGTATAGGAGGATTACAGTTAGGATAGAGGAGAAAGAAGCCAAAGCTGTTAGAACACATTGAATTCACGGGGCTTGGATATTGAAAATTATAAATCACTGGCTTGAATAAAATTTTGATTCGCTTCAATTTATGCTTCTCTATCTATATTCGTCACCTCCCACGGATACTTTCAAACTTTTAGACATTAAAAACATGGATATAATAGAGCCAAATAAAAAAGGCCATACTCCAGAAGTGTCATTGTATTATATAAAAAAGAGAATTTTTTACAATGGATGGGAGTCTACTCTGCTACTCCTGATCCTGCCAACTAGCATCCTCTAGTGCATGAAGCTTTGCCCTCTTTGTAGATGTCTTGGCATCATCTTGCAATCATAGAACTCTCGGTCTTTTGAATGTGAGAAGCTCCCTTTTGCCATATTCACTTAACATCTTGGGATCCCTGATCCCACATGTTAAGTGAATATGCTCGTTAGAGCATACACTCTGGGGCCCTGCCCGAAGGTTCGCAATACTACTTGCTTCTCCAGAAGCATGATTTTGTTTGCATTCCACTTGACGAGGTATCCCCCAAGACATCTAGATAATGTTTTTATCGACAAACAATGGGAATTTAGCTTTTTCCTTTGAAAACGTTTTGTGGAAGATAATGACCTCTGGAAATTTAAGCCGGTTAATATACTCACCCAGCACTGAGTCCTTTTCAAGTCCTCCCACTTGTGATCTTGACGCGCACACAAGAAAATTATCCTCATAGACCACCGACTACAAAACAAAGTTGTCCATAAGCCAACAAAACAAATACAATATCCAGAAGCTTGATCTCACGATATTCAAAATTATTATAATTAAACCTTCTGATTCTCATCATTAACAAGTAAATTGTTTGTTCATAAGTTGATTGATGACTCCGCAGCTTGGACAGTTGAAGACTCCTCTTCCCTTTACGGACTATTGAGTCTTGAAATTCCTCTTCAGGGGTAAGTTTGGCTTCATAGTGACAAGCATCCTTATACGCCATTGATAATATCTTAGTAGGAGTATGGTACTCACTATCCTTGACATTTGAATCCAGTAGAAGATACTTATCCACACTTGGATCGACGAAATCATTATCGTTTTCAAGACTCTGTGCAATGATGGCAAGACAATAGTCATCCCTGATGTCAAACAAAGCTTCAATATCTGTTAGGAGGACATATTGGTGGTCACCTATTGGAAACATAGGGAGGACTGAGGTTGGAACGTGCCCTGTTTCCTCTACCACAGCGGGCTCCTTGTCAGCACCTACTGTAACAACTTGGGTGCCTTCTCTTCTAAGGGCATCAATATCAAACTGCTCATTGAGTTCCCTCTCCGCGGCCATGTCTATCTCCTCTGCAGCCTCGTGAACCTCATCATCTTCTGCTCTTAAAGGTTCCTTCGACCTTTCCTCATCTCCTTCTGTTAAACCTTTCTCATTCTCAAGCAGCAGATGCAAATAGCAAATAAACCCATAGTGGTAGTCAACAAGACGACATTTGCGCTTGTGTACTGGGCACTTATGTGTCTTCTTCTTATGGCCCGGCACCTTTGAAATATCCATGTTCACCTTATCTCTTGAGGATGTGGCAGAAATAAGATCCTCCACATGCACGTACTGAATATTGTCCAGGATGACTGCATCATTCGAAGCTGTCCCTTGGTACTGCTGCTCTTTCTCTTGGAGATATGTGCATCCATACAAAATTATACTCTCTATGGAGATGTTGCAAGAAAGTATACGTGAAATTTGGGGTTGGGGATGGTGCTGGCCGAGACTTTGTGAAGGAAATTGAACAATTTCATATTAGGGGTTTCTTCAAACCCAGTATCGGATTCAACCTCGATCTCAAAAGGATGCATCTACAAGCAAAAAAAGGTTGGCAAAATGATTGTTAACTGCACAGCAATGAGAGAATAATGGAGATTTGCAATTACAGAGCAAACATCATACAATGCGATTCATGGTGGATGTTGGCGAGTGAAGCTTGATATCGTGTTGTGCTGAATCAAAATACACACGGCCTACTTTGTACATACATATGCATCAGAAGCTAACGATACTACAACTTTTCATTACAACACGTATTGAAGCTCAAAGTAATAGTGCACTGAATCCAAATATGTTGTTGCGTTTCTTTGATTTTAAATGCAACAAAACACGATTTACTGGTTTGAATATGTTGTTTGTTTGCATATCGCATTGTATTTGAGCTAATTTTTCATGTTTGAGTTTACTTCATTGTTGGTTCAATACAACGCGATATGGAACATTCTACGTGTTGGATGTCCTCTTATCACGTTGTAATGAATTTATCGAATATGTTTTCATTGTTTCTCACTTGACCCTTTTTTGTGTATCGGAGTTTCTTTGATTATGAATACAGTACAATGTGATATGGGGGGATCCAGTGTGTTTGAAGTCCTCTTATTGCGTTGTAGTGAGTTTTGTTAAAAAAAATTATCCTTAGTGGTACTTTAAGCCTATTTTGCATGTTGGAGTTCCTTTGATTGTTAATGCAGTACAATGCGGTTTGGGGGATTCAATGTGTTTGAAGCCCTCTTATCTCGTTGTAGTAGTGAGTTTTCTTAAAAACTTGTCCTTCGTGGTCCTTTAATCCTATTTTGCGTGTTGGAGGTCCTTTCATTGTTAATGTAGTACAACACGATATGGGCGATTCAGTGTGTTTCACGTTGTAGTGAGTTTTGTTCAAAAATTGTCCTTAGTGGTCCCTTAAGCCTATTTTACGTGTTGGAGTTCCTTTGATCCGTGAATGCAGTATAACTCAATATGGGGTATTCAATGTGTCGGAAGTCCCCTTATCGCATTGTAGTGAGTTTTTTTCAAAATTTGTCCTCATTGTTCCTTTGAGCCGATTTGATGTGTTGGAGTTTCCTTTAACATGAATTCAATACAACACATATGTTCATTTTCTGCATATTGCATTGTAGTAGTGATATTTATCCAAAATTTTTCTTGCTTAGTCGTTTGAGCCATCCGTCTAAATCTTTTATAGATGGCACGTACAAAGAAGACGAGGGTCTCCTTGTCTAAGGATCCCAAAATAGGGCAAAAATCTCAAAAAGATGGACCAACGAAGAATATTTCCAGCCTTCGCTCAATGAGGACTTGAAGGTACGAGCA
The DNA here is from genome assembly GCF_041138505.1 of Cibotium barometz. Classification (NCBI taxonomy): domain Eukaryota; kingdom Viridiplantae; phylum Streptophyta; class Polypodiopsida; order Cyatheales; family Cibotiaceae; genus Cibotium; species Cibotium barometz. The sequence continues at coordinate 44,037,047 of NC_141055.1, forward strand.
GCATAGCTATGTCTTATGTGCCCTGTGAAAGGTGTAGAGGCACATGCAGTGCGCCATTCCGAAGCTCCCATTTCAGTGCCTTGTCAGATCTATTTGTGAAAGGATCCGCTATGATGTGCGTTGGCAAGCGTCGACGTTGGGGTGCTTGCATGAGGGTGCCGAGGAGATTGGCTCATTGAGCATTTCCAAGACAACTACGTTCTAGCTACCCATGCACATAGAGTAGCAGTAATGTGATTGGACATGTGCTCGCTATATGGCTTCTTAGGTTTAGATATGACAAGACCCTAGAGCTAGTGAGCCTCACTGACACAAGGATTAAAGATATCCTGGAGATCCCATCCACCGCTAGCAATTGTCTAGCTTCTGCTACCAACTGGAACCCCCACCGTTTCATCGGGCGAGCACTGAGGAAAGGACATAATATTGTCATTGAAGAGACTAAGGGGAATCATACACGTGACACATGGAAAAATGTACAAAAGGCTAACGACGAAGTCAGAAATAGGGAGGCTGATATGGAGAGAATTGAAAGGGCAAGGAGAGAAGCTAAATTTAAAGAATTGCATAGTTCTAATGTCCAGGCTTTGAGTTATTTTCCCCCCTCCTTTGTTGTGAGTTGTCGGTGCGAGACACTCTTCAATACTTCCCTTTCGGGGTGGAAGAGATTGAGGAGTTATCCAGAATGCACACGGAGGTCAACGAGAGAGTTATGCAGGGTGTTTTAAGGTTTGTTATGTTCCATGCCCTAAGCTTTAATTTAAAGTGTTATTATTTCTCGAAGTAATATGATGTTAATTATTTGTGCAGTCTGGTTTTATCAAATTTGCCACGGGATGCTCAACGCAGGGGGTATATATTTTGGATTCTCTTATATCCCCATTTCTGGTTTCAGAGGAAGTTTCCTACGTGGATATGTGTCCATGGTTTAGGCACGTAGATTTGGACCATGCCCAGATCTTTGTAATGGCCTACCATGAAGCATAAGTGTCATGTGACCTAAACTATACTTTTGGTATTCTGACATAGATACTAGGTTTACCGTCTTATATTGTTTATTGACTTTTGTAGTGGACACTGGAGTTTGATTATTGTATATACTGAGGTGAAGCAATGCTATCTTGCAATGTTGCAATGATGATCTCTAAGAGAACTCGCATTATGATAATTGTCTTTACATTAAATGTTCCTTTCATTGTCCACGGTTTTGAATTCAAGCTATACTAAGTTTGGGTTGTCAAAATTTGAGCAAACATGACTATGAGGCAAAGATATGGAATAGGGTTCTATATGCAAGCTAAAAGGACCTTGTATATTACAAGTCACTACAATGCGATTTACATTTTACTGACTTGCACTATACAAGGTCTATATTGCACTAATATGGTTACCCGATGGTCTTTACACGTGGCAAAATTTCACTGGCGGTTGTCCACATTCGTTCACATGAGTGATAGACATGTGTCACTCATGCATTCGATCATCATCATTTCCTGCTACGTGCACTTATCGCCAATGTCATCATGCAACGTCACATCTACTTAAGGTAGGACCCCTTTTGTTAAACTTTGAATCATCAAATTAATTATCAAGCTCTGCATAAACAGTAGCGTATTTTGACTGATCTTCGTCGTCGTGATTTGCTCTCCGTCGGCTACACTATTTCATCCCTTTGTGGATGACATCTTGTTGACGAGTAAGTGTCCATTTCTCAATACAATGTTTATTGACTTGGACCATGTTTTCTTCTTTCTTCTCTATGTGGACTACTGATAAGCTAGTTTCCTTCATTATGAAGTCCATACAACGCGATACGAGGGTTTCAATTTGTTTTGGAACACTTTCCATCGCGTTGTATCCATCGCGTTGTAGTGCATTGAATCCAAATATGTTGTTGCGTTTCTTTGATTTTGAATGCAACACAACACGATTTAATGGTTTGAATATGTTGTTTGTTTGCATATTGCATTGTATTTGGGTCGTTTTTTGTGTGTTTGAGTTTGCTTCATTGTTGATTCAATACGACGCAATATGGAACATTCTACGTGTTGGATATCCTCTTATCGCGTTGTAGTGAATTTTATCGAATATGTTTTCATTATTTTTCCTTTGATTATGAATGCAATACAATGCGATATGGAGGATTCAGTGTGTTTGAGTCCTCTTATTGCGTTGTAGTGAGTTTTGTTCAAAAAATGTCCTTAGTGGTCCTTTAAGCCTATTTGCGTGTTGGAGTTCCTTTGATTGTGAATGCAGTATAACCTAATATGGAGTATTCAGTGTGTCGGAAGTCCCCTTATCGCATTGTAGTGAGTTTTGTTTAAAATTTGTCCTTATTGTTTCTTTGAGATGATTTTATGTGTTAGAGTTTCCTTTAACATGAATTCAATACAACGCGTATGTTCATTTTCTACATATCGCGTTGTAGTGATATTTATCCGAAATTTTCCTGCTTAGTCGTTTAAGGCATCCACCTAAATCTTTTATAGATGTCGCGGACAAAGAAGACAACAAGGGTCTCATCATCTAAGGATCCCAAAATAGGGCATAAATCTCAAAAAGATGGACCAGGGAAGAGAAGAGACTAAGGGTAGTCATTCGCATGAGATAGACAAAATGTATAAAAGGCTAATGTCAAAGTCAGAAATAGGGAGGCTAATATGGAGAGAATTGAAAGGGCAAGGAGAGAAGCTGAATTTAAAAAATTTCATAGTTCTAATGTGTCTAGGCTTTGAGTTATTTTTCCCCCTCCTTCCTCGTGAGGTTGCTGGTGGTGAGACACTCTTCAGTACTTCCCTTTTTCGAGGTGGAAGAGATTGAGGTGTTATTCAGAATGCACAAGGAGGTCGACGAGAGAGTTATGTAGGTTGTTTTAAGGATTGTTGTGTTCCATGTCCCAAAATTTAATTTAAAGTGTTATTCTTTCTCAAAGTAATACGATGTTAATTATCTGTGCAGTCTAGTTTTATCAAATCTGCCACCACGGGATGCTCAGCGCAGGGTATATATTTTGGATTCTCTTATATCCCCGCTTTTGGTTTCAGAGGAAGTTTCCTATGTGGATATCTGTCCATGGTTTAGGCATGTAGATTTGAATGGCCTACCATGAAGTGTAAGTGTCATGTGACCTAAATTGTACTTTTGGCATTCTGCAACATAGATACTAGGTTTACCGTCTTATACTGTTTATTGACTTTTATAGTGGACATTAGAGTTTGATTATTGGCGATGATAGTATGGATGTGCCTTTCTCCACCTACGATGAATGTTACAATCTTGATTTCAAGTAAATATGCCAAGTGTGGGTTAGGTAGTTTTGTATGCCTCTTGACATTTGACCATAAGGTGCCTTCTCCAACTAAGGGCAATAATTCTTCTAACTCCGGCTTTGGTGCTCGCAGAGCGAGGGTATGGTACATAAGGCTGCTTTGTAGGTGCAATGTCAGAGTATGCTTCTGGCAGGATCTGCCTTGTAGGTTCAAAAGGTGTTATTTTCATTAGCACCTTAAACATTAACGTTGGCTTCAACAATGGATTCCCTGCTTGGATATGAATCCTTCATATTCTATAGTAGACAAAGACTCAAGAACAGCTTCATCAATAAAAGACGCAAGAGTATCTTGTGGTAGAGTTTGACTAACCTCTTGTTGGCCGTGGTGGAGATAGGTGGGGTTCCGAAAACTCCTCGGGGGTGAGATTGTTAGTGGGAAATTCTAATGGAAGAGAAAGAAGACGTGAGAAAATACAATCTACCTGAGATTTGTCAGTAGGAGGAATACTAGGGTATGGATTTAGTAATTTACTTGCTACAGATGAAAACACCGGATAATTTGGAAGATTAGATGAGCTTGGTGTCTCCTATTGTCCCTCTTCAAAACTAGGGGGTGGGTTGGTGGGTTTGTTGAGCTTCATAAGCTCCTAGAGGTCTACCATCTCCATGTTATTCTATTGTTAGTGAAGCATGGCTTAGTTTGGTAGTAGAGAAACAATCCATTTACACTCTAAAATTAAGCTAACTTCCAACACATACTCAAGCCCAAGGGATTAGTTTTTGCATATCGAGTGAGTGTTCAAGGTACCCCAAAACATGGCATGTTGTTGCCCTTAGTGAAATAAATCCACTTAAGGTGAGCTTGTAGTGTGGGTTGACCTAGAAAATCTCAGAGGTAAAAGGTCATGAGATTTCTTTCATACCAAGGATATATTTGAGCTTGTATTGTTTTGATTTCTCATAGTACTTCAAAACCAACCTTGAGTTGAGGAAACTTTAGGTCAAGTTAAGGCCTCTAGGGTTCAATTCTCTTAAGCGATTTTCTTCACGCAAGAGCATTGTGAAAGTTTCCTTATGAGAGAGTCTCTAAGGTAAACTTGCATGGATTAATTAATTGAATACCATGCGTCACCCATTTAGATGCCACCAAGAATGATCTCATCCTCAAGCACTTTAGGGGTTACATAGAAATCATGTTCCAAAGTTTCGTAGTTTCACCAATGGTGATAATGGTTTATGTAAAATAGCCCGACTTTAATGTACTCCCCACTAGCATCTATCCTAATGGTTTATGTAAAATAGCCCGACTTTAATGTACTCCCCACTAGCATCTATCCTAATGGTTTATTAAATGGCCCAAAGATACCCAACTTTCAATGAACACGATATTGTGAGTATTGTCAGAGCTAACTAACACTCTTTTATGCCCAATATTGTTTCTCTCTAGACAATCTAGCCATACCTTGAGAGGTTGTCTCAAGAGGAAACATTTCATTTGTAGTTTCTTGTTCATATTTAGTAAATCCACTATGTAAATTTCATCACATGAATCTGAACATTATAAAGAGCACCTAACGTGTACAACAATGGCACCATAGGTCCACTGCCCACCATCCTTATACTAAGGCTTCTTTAGAGGCTTGTGAAATGAGTGCCCTTCCATATAGTTGTTTAAGGAATCTACGTAGGACATAATTAGAACTTAAGAGTGTATTAGTGAGCTTGCAAGATAAGAATACATCTCTTAATGTAGATAGACCACCTCTTGTAGGTGTTGTAATGGTATATGCTAAAGACATTGTCTTAGCCCTATAGAAATCCTTATTTTAACTCCGCATCATATGTAGATCTATTCTCTAACTTTTTCTCATGGTTCAAGGGATGTGTTCCTGTAGGCCAATTCCCGTTCTCCCTAAAAAAAAGGGGGAAAGTGGTACTCCTCCTTCTTATCAATTTGGCTAGCCCTTGTGGATTTGTTATGATGAGGGTCAATTTCATTCGGTGACCCGGTCAAAAAATTTGACCATAATAACCATACACTCTTGAGCTTTCTTACTGTGTTCCTCTCACATGGGTCTTGACAATAACTTTTTCATCAGTTTGGGGTGATGCATGGGATTTTTGTGCCCTACAGTTGATTTTTAAATTCACTAGATAAGGAGGTAGACATTGCTTCATAATCATCTAATCCTTCTTGGATCACCAATTTCCATGCAGTGAGAATGAACTTTATTTTGAACACTGTAATAAGCATCATCGCACATGTGGGTTCCTTGGTTTCATGGGCATCCTTAGAGGTGAATGTATCATCATCACGTGTAGCCTTTACCTCTTTTGATGAACATTATTTAGGCCTCTTTTCCATGTCCTCCACAATTTTTTTGCCTATGGTGGCTCCCTTGGGTTTAGGATTATGAGTCAATTTTGGGTTTAGGATTATGAGTCAATTTTGGGTTTTTGTTTTAAGAACGTCTTGTCCATCCATTGTGAAATGTCTTCTTTTGTAAGCTTCTTGGCTTTTTCTTGCACTTTTTCTTTGCAAATGTGTGAGCACATTCAAAGGTATTGTGCATAAACACCATTCTACACACTTAAGATGCTAAGTGTTGAGTATGCAAGGTGACTTGTAAGTAAAGTAGCTTTCCTTTGGTAGTCTATGGACATGTCATCAATTATGCATCATTCACATAAGGGGTTATATGGTGTTAGGAACTACCATTGTTGAAGTATTCCAAGTTAGGTAGTGTGCCACACCCTAGTTTCTCTACTCGCTTTGTTTCTATTTGGGTCGAGTGAAGTTGACCCAAACATGGGGTCCCTTTGGATTTGAGGTGACATTTCTACACTTATTTCATGTGTAAAGCATCTCATGAGCCAATGTTTTGTAATAATGAAACTATAGAAATATTGGCTTAGGGTATGGGAAATGTGAATCGCGGTCATAGTTACGACATGGTGCACACAACACATTTGCTTCACAAGCTTCAAAAGTTTCCCCTTCTTGGGATTTTTTAATTCCATATCTCAAGTAAGGCTATGTAGAATTATACCTTTGACATTTTGGAGATCAATTTTTAAAGCCCTTACTTCTATACCAATTTAGATAAGGAAGATCTCATCCTCACAATTATCATCTAAACAGATTACTTTTTTGTAACATTGATCAAAAGAATTTGGATTTAAGACTTTGATCAAATTGTGCAAAGTGTTTCTTCAATCCCATGAGGGAACATCTCTTTAATTGTTCATTTGTTAAGTTTCTCCTAGTTCTCACATCGTCGGTTTAGGATTTTCATGTGCAAGATGTAATCCCTTATAGTTTTCTCATTTTTTTCTCTATCGTGTAGAGTTCTATTGCTAGGTCCTTGCCTCAAGAATCTATAAATGAAGGGTACCTTTAGTGTTTTAAAGTTCACCCTAACCTCATGTATCAAAGTGACAAACCACCTATTGTCCTTACCCACCCACTAGGCATAGAGTCAAGGCATGTACTTTGGTGGGACAATCCAAATTTTCAAAAGCTCTTCACAACTCTATTTAAACATTTGTATAAAGGAAAATGATCAGTGATTCCATCATATTTTCCCATATGCTTATAGATCTCTATGGCCATGGTTATAGATGACTTCCTTGGGCAATGTGTAGCTCCTTTTTTTGGGAACACCATTCATTCCTTATCCAACCACCCTTCCTAAACTATTCATCATGGCTAAACTTTATGTGTTTAATATGGCTAAACTTTTTTGTTTAGAACACCGTTTATTCCTTATACGCAACCACCCTTCCTACACTATTCAATATGGTTGAAGTTTGGGTGTCCAATATGGCTAAAGTTTGGGCATTTAGGGACTGTAAGTTTCATTAGATATTGAGTCCTACCATATGCAAGTGATTGGGACAACTCGTTGTGCTTAGTGAAGGATTCAATATTAGGGAAATCCAAGTCACCAGTGAGGTGAACCCATGAAAGAGGTAATTGGGAATTTGCACTTAAGCCATGGACCTCAAGCTATTAAATTCATATCCATTATTTAATCCCCCTAAGTAAGCCATGGTTTGATTTTTCTGATTGCTTATTGATGATTCTCAACTAGATATTATTTTTGGAATTTTAGATTTTTTTGGAGGAGTTTACAAACGTTTTGGGATCTTTTTGCTTTGAGGAAATGTTAGTGCTAACAAGAAAAAAAATGTTAGTGGAAAATGCCAAAAAATATAGGTAAGGGAAAATAATAGAAAACACATATGTTAGTGGAAAATAACGATGTTAATGGCATGACATCTACGGTACTCATGATGTTGTGAGCTAGTATGCATAATAGTCTTCTTAAGGTATTGTTTTGGGTGCTCCGTGCACTCATATGTATTCCTCATTACCTTAGTTGTATAGCTAGCCGATGTTCTATGATTTTGCGAGGTGATCCTAATTGTTATTATGTGTACGATGACTATTGTGTGGAGAAGGAAAGGAAAAGAAGCCGATGTTCCAAGGAAATCCTAATTGTTATTGTGTATACAATGACTATCGTGTGGACAAGGAAAGGCTCTCTCTGTGTCTTAAGGGAATACCTCTCAAGGGAGAACTCTTCCCTCATGATGCAATTAACATAACCATTTGGTAGAGCCTAAACAACTAGGTCTATTGTAGGTATGATAAATAATTTTGTAGAGCCTGAACAACCAAATCTATTGTAGCTATGCTGTATAAATTGGTTATCCCAAGGGATTCTTGTAAGTGTTAGGACCCCCTAAGTACTATCTACGTTAGTTTGTTAAGCTAGTCTAGAAGGTTGGACATACTTGGAAGACCCTTGAGTAGTACCCTTTCTAGTCAAACAAAGCAAGTTAATATGTTTCTCCCCATAAACTTTCTTCACCCCTACCCATTGCAAGTAATCACTTTAGCTCGACTAACCTTGGTAACTCCAATCCTTTAAGGATGCCCTACCTAACCCTAAGGTCTTCACTATGGGGTCACTATGCTAGAAAGAGTTAATGTCAAACTTCCCACCTAGATACTCAAGATGCCAATGACCATGTGCTATGTAAAAAAGTCATGGTCTAGACCAAAAGGATGTCGTTTAACTTTAGTTGGCTCTATAGATAAGTGGTTTAGGAATTTTGAATCAACCACTTTGTAGATTAGGCAACCATAATATATATTTTTCTTCCACATCTTTTGTTTGGGTAAGTATGAGTACCACATCCTCCAAGAGCTTTATAATTATCACATGGAAAAACATGGCAGAGCTCATGAGACAAGGACCATTTCTTGCCTGTATATCTTGGTAAGTTCATGATGCATGAGTGGGTGTTGCAAGCCTTGCCACAAGCCTAATTAAAATTGTATGGGAGCATGAGGCCAACCTCTACCTTATAAGAGTTTCAAGAGCTAGTAATTCAACCGGAGAATTCTCTACTCTTGTTTAAGCATGGGGTACCACCTCTGCTCTCACTTCTCCATACGATCTAGTTTTCCCAACTTAAATGGAAATAAAAGCCCTAAGATTGCAAAAGTCTTGGAGTTAACATGACACCCTAGCCACCCTAGCCCAACTTAAGAAGGAAGGTGTTTAAAAATCAATATTAAGAAAGTGTGCTATATATGTCAAACATATGGACATATTACATAAGAGTTCCCATGATGGTGCTAATGCACTCTTTAAGAAAAGGATAGTCGTGACAATAAGGATTACTATTACCTTAAAGGATAGTCTCATGACAATAAGGATTAGTACTACCTTAAAGGGCTATGCTAACTTCACCACCAACATTAATTTCTTTCCTCCTCACACCCCCTACTCTTAAAGGATAGTCTCATGACAATAAGGATTAGTACTACCTTAAAGGGCTATGCTAACTTCCCCACCAACATTACTTTCTTTCCTCCTCACACCCCCTACTCTTAGACACTACACATCATACACTCATTGACACCCATCACCCCACCTTAATAGCCCACCATTCCCACACACCTACCCTCACTCACCTTCTCCTCCAACACCATACCTCCCACCTCTCATCCCTACCCACTTGCCAAATCTAGCACTCTATCTACTATGTTTGCAGACAGCAAATCACCAACCTTGTCCCTCTCCAACTTGCAGTAATCCAATCCTCTACTAATGCACGGAGTACAGCCATTATCAAAGCTAGTGCCCAAAGGGTCACCCCCATGCAATCATCTACTATCAATGCACGGAGTACAACCATTATTAAAGCTAGTGCTTCCTACCAAAAGGAGCACACCGATGTAAGTGGACAAGATTGCTGACGGGAACATAACTAGACCCTAACGCATCCTGCAAGATGCAAACATTAAGACATTTAGGCTAAGTTTCCACCACACATTCATGGCGATGGATTTTCAAAGAAGAGGATCATACACCATGATCCTCAGAAGACCCTATATGAGAGAATTAAGGTTGGTTCATGATTGGGAAACCAAGCACATTTACATATGTAAATAAACTTGAAAAACAAGGAAGACTCATCCCATGGTTCAAGCCATTCTCACCAATAAGTCTAACACAATTGTGTAAATGTTGCAAACAAGTTGGATAATGAAGATGAGAACTAGGACTATGAGCCTGATGACTCTAAGGATTGGGATTCATGTCTTGAGGCAACCATGGATACCCTTTCACAAAACCTTAGAATAATTGTGAGACTATACAAGAAGAAAAATGTTTGTCCCTAAGTCGTCAAATGAGCATAGTCCAAAAAATGACTACAAAACTCAAAATCACGATCACACACAAATAGATGGAAAAAATTTATAATGACTTCACTAAACAATTTATAAGATAGCACGTGTGTTCAATAGAAGGGTTTTTTTTTCTTTTGGAGTTACAAGAAATTAACATGCATAAGAGGTTTTTTTGTTCAAAAAGTGGGAATTTCCATACAAAAGGGGTACATTACATGTATATAGGTCATAAAATTCCATAGGTAGGGCGGTTTTCTAGTTACCCCTTATTTATTTTTACCATGAAAACCAAGGGTTCACCTTGGTACTTTTGGGCATTTGCTGATGTAGTCTTTTCAATTCTATTTGGGAGCTTCTTATTGTTCCTTCCACACCCAGCTAAATATTTTTGTTGCTGTGCCTGGTTGTGTATGGCTATCATTTGGAACATCTTTGCCTCTACCTTCGTATGTCTTATTCCATTCTGTATTTAGAGTAGGTATTCTTGTTGCCTTGGTCATGCTCAACTCAGTTGGCTGAATTTTCTTTATCCTCCACACAAGAGTAGGTGTGGTGTTGGCTTTATCAGGGAGTTGATGTTGTAAGCCCTCACATTTCGTTGTATATTGATTCGAACCTGTTGTGTTTTGGTCATGGACTTTGGTTTGGGTACCCATATTGCTGTATTGGTAGCCTTGTGCTCGCCAGTAGGTCCTTTTGGACCCATTGCTGACGACAGTCAGCCTTTGCAAGTGCTTGGATTTCTGCCACTTAGTAGGTGCTGGCAGTGACCGACTTTTGAATTGTGTTTTCCCATGAATACATTTATTACTCATTGTCTCCTTCCTCTCTGGTTGATCCTTGAGTTGATTCTTGAGCACCCATTTATGTGTGCCCTTGTATGTAGGCAAATTCAACACAATGGGTGCAGATTCTGTTTTCCGAGGTGTTACCTTTGTAGTGATTTGTTTCCCTTGATTTGTCAAGTTCCATAATGGTATGGACATGACCTTCTCACCGATGTTGTTCTACTTCCCATTGGATATTGCACTTGTTGGCATAGATCGAGGATCATCTCTTCTTCCATTGTACCTTTTGCAAGCATCAAAAATACCTTTTCGACCAAGGGATTATTACTGATGGAAATATTAACCTTTAAATACCCTTCAGCATTTGTGGTTGTTAGGTGCACACTACGAACTTGCGCATCTGTGTGTTCAAGGTGTGGTCTCCCTAAGGCTATCTAAGTATCATATGAGATTAGGTTGTGGCTAGACCCTATATCTATTAATGCGACACTTGTTTTGCAATGCCCTTAGCTATTGTGAGTCCCAACTTGAGTCGTGTTGGCTCAATTTAAGGATCCCCTTCTTCCACAAGGGTTACGCACGCCATGTTGACATGAATCAGGCCTTTTTGCATTTTAGCTTTGACTTGCCTAGACTTAGCTTTGTTTTGCGCTTGCTGGATTTTTTCTTTTGCCAGCTGTTTTTGTTGTTTTATTAGGTGTTCTTGCAGGAGCATCTCTTGGGTTAATGGTCCAAAATATTTTTTCAGTTTACTCCCATTGACATAGCCCTCCATTTGGATGCCGTCAATTGTTTCTATTCGAACAGACCCTTGAGGTGTGATTTTCGATACTCGGAATGGTTCTAGGCCTCGGTATTTAAGTTTCTTTTTCCTGGAATTTCCCACACCATATATGAGGACATGGTCCCTCGTTTTTAGCTCTTTTTGCTTGAGGTTTCTATCAAACCAGTGTTCCTTGCATAACTTTTTGACCATGAGCCCATGTGATGCTATCAACCGAGTCTCATCCAATTTTTCCAAGTCAATCAGCCTTTTAGCTAATGCATTCTTAGTTAGACGCTCTTGTATATCAATCCTTAAGCTTGGGACTAGGTATTCCATGGGCATAACCGCTTCAACACCATAACCTAGACGAAAAGGAATGTATCTTGTCGCTACCTTATATGATGTGCAGTAGGCCCAAAGAGCTGCTGTCAGCTTATGCTCCCAATCTGTTCGATTTGCTTCCAATGTTTTTGTCAAGATGGTACACAAAATCTTGTTGGTACTTTCTTCTTGACAATTGGCTTCTGAGGTGATGATTTTTGATAGATTACTAAGAATCCTACAAGCAAATGATTAATCACCTCATTGATGAAATGTGAGCCGCGATCACTCACTAATTCTAGTGGGCAGCCAAACCTTGATATGATTTGCTTATATACAAATTTTGCAGTTGTTCGCGCATCAGCTTTCTTTGAAGCTCTGGCTTTCGCCCACTTTGTGAAATAGTCTGTGGCCACAATTATGTAGCGGGCTTGGGATGGATATGCCGCTGGACTAATCGGCCTCACAAAATCTATCCCCCATTTCTCAAATGGTTGCCTTATGATGATGGGGGTTAGTGGTATCTTGTCTCTTTGTTGTGGAACAACAAAACGATTGCATTCCTCCATCTTTTGACAAACTCTATGGCGTCCCCGAATAACGTAGGCCACCAGAGTCCCGCCTTGAAGCAACTACCAAGCTGTATTTTGTCCAACAAAATGCTCGCCTACTATCCCTGAATGAGATTCTTCCAGTATGGTCACGAATTCATCCTCTCTTTCGCACCATCTGAGCACATTATCTTTGCCTAGCCTATAGAGTTCTCCGGTAATCAATTGATATGATGCCGCAAGCTTGATAAGCGACCGCATCTTATCCTTCTTCTAAAAGGCATGTCCTGCGGAAAACCATAAACTAGATACTCTGAGATATCTTCGCTCCACTTAGGTACCATATCCAACTTGAATAAATAAGCATCAGGAAGGTCATCATGGACACCAGTTGCTAGTTCTCCATTTGGAATTCTCGATAGGTGGTTGGCCAACACATGATGTGTTCCCTTCCTTATTGTGATAGTAAAGTCAAATTCCAACAAAACAATAACCAACGGGTGATTCTTCTCGTAGTGCAAGGTTTATTCACTAGATATGTCAAGGCTTGATGGTCTACAAAAAATATGAATTTGTTGGCCAAGAGATAATGTTGATATTTCTTGACTGTGTAGACCATGGCCAATCCTTCTCTCCCCGTAGTGGTGTAGTTCACCTTCGCATCATTCAACTGACGAGACTAGTGAAGCAAATTGGATAGTCCAATTTGAACTCACCAGATTGGGCTAGCACGTATCCAATAGTGAAATTTGATGCATCGATGCGTACGTGAAATATGAGATCCCAATTGGGGGGTCGCAAAATAGGTGCGCTTGCCAATGCTTGCTTCTCCTTGACACTCCTCAGTCTGATCAAAGACAATGAGAAGTTGTACAAGGGTCGGCGGGCTATCTTAGCATAAAATATGATGAAGGGTCGATAATACCCCACATGACCCATAAACCTTTGCACTCCTTTGTAGTTGGTAGGCGGTGGTAGCTCCAAGATCAGTTTGACCTTGCTATCATCAGTGGATATACCATTTTTTGAGACTATGTGTCCCAGTATCACACCATGCTTGACCCAGAATTGGCACTTCAAGGGGTTTAATGATATCCGATATAATGATCAAATACTTTCCTCAAGCAGGTCAAATGATCTTCCCACATTGAGAATGTGCACATAGATCATCAATAAACACTTCCAACCACTTTTGCAAGTAGTCCTTAAAAAGCTACACATTAATCGTTGAAAGGTTGCCGGGGCATTTGTGAGACCGAACGGCATGATCTTGTAAGCAAATGTCCCCCACATTGTGTTGAAAGCTGTCTTATGTTGGTCTTCTGGTGCTATGGACACCTGATTGTACCCGGAAAACCCATCCAAGAAGTTGTACGCTTCCCTCCTATAGCCACTCTTTCCAAGACATGTTTAGTATAAGGTAATGGTGGGTAATGGTCCTTTTCGAGTGGCCGCATTTACTTTTTTAAGATCAACACATACCCTCAGTTTTCCATTCTTTTTAGGCACTATCACAATAGGTGACAACCAATCCGTGTGTTCGGTCTCATAGATAAATTCTGCAGCAATGAGCTTATCAATTTCCTCCTTTACAATTGTTGCATACTTTGGATTCATCTGGTATGGTTTTTGCCTTGTTGGTCTCGAGCCTTCCATGATTGGAATCATATGTTGTACTACCTCCGGTGGTACTCCTTTCATTTCCTTGTAATTCCAGGCGAAACAATCCTTGTATTCTTTGAGGAGAGCAATGAGCTCTTCTTCCTCTGCAAAAGTCAAATCTTTAGCAATGTATATACGGGCCGTGCTTCTTCCCCTAGGCCTGCAATATCAACCTGCTTGACTTCTTTCAGACCATCGTATGATGCTGATAGCCCTTCCTCTTTTACCCTAGTGGCTATTAGTCGGACCACTCTCTGATCATCTACTGTATAGTTCTTGAAATGGTCGGGTACTAAAGGCAAATCTGTTTTGTCATCATTGTCCTTTTTAGCTTTTGCCATGATCTTCTTGGCCTCACGCTCTACCTCTGCTAAGGCTTTGTTGCGTTTTTGGTGTCCCGCTTTTGTGAGCTTGGATGTATCGGTTTCTTGAATGGTGATTTTCTCTTGGTGCCTCCCTTCCAATGATATTTTGCCCAACTCTTCGCCCCAATCCTTTGAGAATTCATCACGTACCTTTGTAGCCTCAAGGTATCTCAACCATTGGGTGCCCGTAGGTCTGCTTCATAGGTAGCAGGGCGTTTCATCGAGCTAGGTACCGTTTCTATCTCTGCCATCGCCTGAGGCATTGACCACTGGCGGCTTCGTGCCACAGTACCTTCTGTACTTGATGTACCGTTTGTGTCTCCACCATCGCCTGAGGCATTGACCATTGGCGGCTTCATGCCACAGTACCTTCTGTACTTGATGTCTCCCCTTCTAATTCCTTATCCATGGTTTGCCAATTAACCATGCAGATAGAAGTCGTCGGGATGGTTCTGGATTCCAAATATTGGGTTCCCTTGGGTTGCATTACATCAATGGTAGCCAACACATGCATCCAATTTTCATTGAGAAGTTCGGGGGAGGTAGTGATGCATACATTCTTGTTTCCTCCTCATCCTTGGTCTTTCCCTCTGTAGGTTGGCATATCTATAGGGATGTGGTTCGCTCTATTGTGACTGAGTCATTACCAAACAATTGCCCTTACATGGGGTGTGCTTTCCATGCTCTTAGATCAATCTTCAAGATTTGTGAGTCCCTACGTACATATACATGATCCAAGGCCCAATCATGCACCAATTTGGATTCCCTTATGAAGGGTCGTCCCAATATTATTTCATATGTATCAATTAGCGTAGGAAGTCCATGACCACAAATGTATGACGATAGCGAAACGTAAAAAGTCTGAATTTAACATTTTCCAAGAGTCCAATGGGTCTCGAAGATGTTCCATCAACCATCTTAACGATTAGATATGCTCTTTTTAGATCAGGTTTCCCCCAATTTTCCTAGCAACGTTTGGTAATGATACTGACACCTGCTCCACCATCTAGGATAGCAAATGCATGGTATCCATTATGATGAATCGGGATGGTAGCGTTCATGTCGTCACTTTCATAGTAGCGTCCCAGTTGGTTAACTGGTATCTTAATAACGACTCGTGTTTCCTTGGTATGCTTCAAGGGTCTTTCTGCCAAGGGTGGCAGAGTCTCATCAATATTATCAGCTGGCGTTAGACCTCCCTCGACCCATTCTTTTACATCTGCCCATAAGGTGGGTGAAGTGCGTAACAGTTGCCCCAAGGGCATCTGGACAGGTGTGGATGGTACGGCTGCGGGGCTTCCTATATCCCTGGGTTCCTTGGATATAGAGGGTTCTTTCCCATGTAGGTGTCTCGTATTCTTCCATTGGGGAAGGAATGGATGGATCCCCCCAACTCATTTTCCTCAAACATTTTAGACATTGTGTTTGTTTGGGAGTCCTTCTTTGACATAACAACCATTAGGGTTAAAGTGCACTTCCAAAACTTAATCATCTGGCCAAAAGAAACCAGATTCTTTGTAATATTTGAAACGCGAAGTACATCTACAAGATACTTCACCTTACCATTCTGCATAGACAAAGGCACATTTCCAACATGGGCAACTGGATGAGTAATATCATCCCCTATTTCAACAAAACCTAGCATTTTGGGATTTTTCATATCCTTGAACCACTCGCCATGACTGGTCATGTGGTTCGAAGCACCTAAATTCACATACCATACATCATCATTGCATGCGGATACATCATTTTTCGACACAACATTAAGCACATGTCACATAACAAACAACCTTTCATTGTCCTCATTACTTCGGCTAGAGGATGCATAATTATTTTGTTGCACTTTTCCACTTCTCATATCATTTTTCTTCTTATAATAATCTGCCTGCACATGCCCAGATTTGTTGTAATAAAAACAACCTCATGCATCATTTTGCTGCCTTTGCCTTTTTCCCGACCTCTTTCACTCCCCCTGCCTCTAAAATGGCCTCTTCCACCACCTGTGTGTTGCTATTGTGATTCATGGGATTGTTGTTGTTGACCATAATTTTGATTACATATTCGGCCACCACCACCTTGGCCATGGCCTCGGCCTCTACCTTGTCCTCTACCTGCACTTGTGTAGAAGGCCTGTAGCTCCGAATTGCCTTTGTTTTGTGAAGACTGGTCTTCACCCAAACTCTTTTCTTCAATGATCAGCATTGACACCAAATCTGTAAACTTGGGAATGTTCTCCCGAGTCTGAATAGGCGTCTTGAATGCCTTGTATTGTGGCCCGAGACCACGTAGATATACTTCCACCTTATCATCATCATCAAACAAAAACACCAATAGATGCAAGGGATTCCACAAGGCCTTGATCTTCAAGGCATAATCATTCATAGACATGTTTTTCTTCTCCATAGTATGAAGCTCATTCTTCAATAATTAAATCTTTCGTGCCTTGGTGTTCGTTTCATACAACTTCACTAAGGTGTCCCATGCCTCCTTGGGTGACTTGGCATCCTGTATATGCCCAATCATGGTGTCATGTATGTTAATAGAAATCCAATACAGGACTTTCCTTGCTCCTTGATTCCAATCCTTGTATTCTTTTACATATGTAGGTAGTTGGATTAATCCCGGGAATCTCTGGTGCCTCCTCATGTTCACCTTCAATGTAGTCCCAGTAGCCTTTTCCCATCAGGAAATTTGTTAATCTAAACCTCCAAGCATGGAAGTTATTCTTGTCAAGCTTCTCTACAACAATCTAGTTAATTCCATCATTTGACATCTTATCGACAACATTAACTCACCAAAAACAACACTCTTGTTTGACCTACACAAGCTGTTGTATTGTCTACAGCGGTACTATACTACACCCAAACTGTCACAACCAGTGACCTCAACTTGCATACATACACCCAATAGCACCTGTAAGACCTCTTTTTGTGCAGTACACACAGTGTTTGCACAACCAAATGCCCTTCCTGCATTTCCAAAAATAGAAATCTACATAGAATCAAAACTTACCTACAGTGCATGGGAATGCCTAAAAATTGAAAAATGGAGGTCACAATACACCCGAAACACATTTTTGGCGCAAAATATAGTCCAAAGGACAATATAGTTTCCCTACAGCTCTGCTCCCCGTGAAGACAGCTCCTCAATTGGAGTTTGTTTGCCGGTGCCCCTGAACCAATAAGGGTGTAGTAGCCAATACAAAGGGGGAAGAGTAGATAAAGCTCTTACCCTCATACCACTTCCTGTGCTTCTCTTGCTTGCCACTTAGCTTCTTAGCATGAACTAGGATCTGATATCATGAAAAGATGCAGGGAGGAAGAGATCTTAAGCTTTTGCAAGCTTACATACACTAACACAAACCCTAGAAGAGAACACATAAGAGAGGCTAAAAATTGTTGTTGTTCTTCCTCTCAACAAAAAGGGTTCTAACAAAAGATAAGGGAAATACAACATAAGTACTAAAGTACTATGTACATGCAGTCCATAATGTGAACACGCTAAGTGAGTGAGCTGGCAAGATAAATATGCCATAACTTAGTGGTGGACTAGTAGCTGGTGTAGTTTAGATGTAGAATCACTGGCGAAGATCTATCATGTCAGCGTCCTACCAAACATGCTAGTGATGTAAATGGCGAAGACGATCACCCAGGTATATCATAAGTGTCAGCTTGTGTTGAGCTTAACATCTCAACATTCCTTTCCACCCCAACACTCCACCTAGACCCCTCTTGTTAATCGCGTTAATCCTTATGCATCATTGTCCATGGGGCAACTGGCTACACATCCTTATGCATCATCATCCATTGGGCAACATGCTATACATCTACATTCCACAACCCCCCCCCCCCACACACACACCCCCCTTCATGGTGTTGGGATTCTCCCTCACCTTAACCACCTCATGACCATGAGCCCCATATCATCAAATTGTTTCATGAAGGGTTTGACCTTAATAAGGTGCCACCCTTGGCCCCATGGGAAGAGCACATAGAGGATGATGGGAAGGACCTAGATTGTCCTTGCCCGTCCATGAGTAGTATAGCTGATATATCCACCTTATTCATGGGGCCTCGTCTCCGGTTCACATTACTCTTGACACCCACTTTTGACATAGCCTGAAGTCTTCTTGGTGAACCAATATACATGAAAAAGACGTGTGTCAAAGTGGAAGGCTGAGAATCCCAAGCACACTAGAGGCGTGGGCTAGCAATATACCAATCCAAGGTACTACAAAGCCACCACATATCATATGGGAGTTATTAAAATAGGGGTAAATTTTTGGAGCAAGGGGGAAATGGTATGTGACCCTCAAAAAAATATAATGGTTGTATAAGTGATAGACTATGGTTCTCAAAGGGTTAGAGGGAGCCCAAAGATTGATAGAAAGATGGAATGGATAGGCCATGTGGAGGCTAAAAGTAGGCACCTATAATAAGTGGGAATGGATAGGCCATGTGGAGGCTAAAAGTAGGCACCTATAATAAGTGGGAATGGATGCTTCATGGGTGCTCACTTCAAGGGAGATGGTGCTTAAATCTAGAAAAGACTAGGGGTTAATCAAAATCTTATAAGCCATGATTAATGGCTAATGGAGATATAATCAAGCCTATAAAAAGAAACTCTATCTCCATTAGCCATGATTAATGGCTAATGGAGATATACTTAAGCCTATAAAAAGACACTCTATCTAATGGATAAACTATATATGAGCTTTTGAGCTAAACCTCTTGTCTTATCATTATCTTTATGCTTCACTTTTTTATTAGCTTTATCATTAGTGTTAATCTCTTTCTTGGTTTCTAGCGTGATAAAATGATTAGTTGAATTCATTTCTACACACCCTATTTAACTCTAGATGAAAATATCAAGTTGGTATTAGAGCCATCCATCATCCCTTGAGTAGTTATGTACCATAGGGTAGATTAGATTAGGAAGATGATTAGTTTTCTTAATTAGTTTTTAAGCAATATTTTTCCCTCTTTTACCAAGCTTTGCCAAACTCCAAATCATCAAGAATCAAAGTATTTTGACTCATTCTTTTCAAGAAGGCACACAAGGAGTTGTAACTCATCAAAGAAGGGTCATATTGATCAAATCAAAAGAAACAAAGTGGGCAACAATCATAGGCGGCAAAAATTCCAACCTCACAAGTACAAAATTTAGATTTTGTGCATCAATCTTGGTGTTTCTTAGCTCGTGAGCACAAACAACAACCATTGAAGCTTTAATTGTCAAATCAATCTCTACTTTGTTAGCAAGAAATTACCTTTATTAACAAAGTAATTAATGCTAACTATAGTTGATTTCCAAAGCCATTAAGGGTCCTACTTTAGCATTGGGGTGTTGCTAAACACTTATACAACATCATCAAAACTAATTTCCCCTTAGTATAGTACCTCAAATCATTCTCCCAAATGAGGCTATTTTTTTGGTTTTATAGTTTTTGAATTTGGGAAGTGTTAATCTCGTACATTGCATATCTCTAGTTTTGTAAGGGACTAGACACTAGCTTTTGGTAATCCCATTGCAAATAACTTCCCATCCCTATAAGGAAATCATGTTAAATCCACTCATTGTAGATAAATTTAATGGTGAAGGTTTCCATACATGGTAAGTTAAACTCAAGTTTGTTTTTATGAAAGATGGGCTTTGGGGGATAATCAATGGAAGAAATGTCCAGGATTAGAAGAGGAATATAAAAGATTTTGGATAGAAAGAGATTAGAGAGCTCTAGCCACCATTGCATTAGGGCTAGGTGATAGTTCCATCTATCACATTACATCAAAAGATAACTCTAAAGGTACATGGGATGAACTCAAGAAGCTCTTTGGTGCCAAACAAAAGAACTTCAAAATAAGTCTAAAGATTTGGTTTTTTGGGTTGGACATCAAAGAGAGCGAGTCCCTTCAAGCACATCTAAATAAAATGAAAAGTATTATGCAATAACTTGCATGTGTTGGGTCTCCATTGGAAGAGGAGGATGCTATAGCAATCCTTCTCAAGAGTATGAACTTGGAAGCTTTTAGCCTCTTGGTGTAGCTACCTTGAACAACCTAGCCAACTAGACCTTCAGTGGCATTGAAGGAGCCTTGATCAAGAAAGAAAAGAGACTCAAAGTCAAAGTGGGGGGATCCTCACAATATGAAGAGAAAGCTTTAGCTAGAATAAAGTGCGACTTTCATTGTTGCAAGCTAGGCCACATAGAGAAAGATTTTTGGAGAAGAAGAAGACTTCTAAGAGAAAAACTACAGGATTTAAGCCAACATTGTAGTATATAAGGCACCTGAGATAGACCACTTTAGGAAATGACTAAGAGTGTATGTATAATGTCTTGATGGTGGTAGTAGGTCATCAGTTGAGGGGGAGTGGTAGTTATCTGTGGATAAGGGCTTACCTTCACAACCTTAATAATAGCTTGCCTAGTTTTGCTACCTACATTACCTATATATGAAAGAGACTTGACATAGGTTGCCATGTGTTTTTGTGTACTCATTTCAATAAGAAGAATGCCTGAGAGAGAGAGAGAGAGAGAGAGAGAGAGAGAGAGAGAGAGAGAGAGAGAGAGAGAGAGAGAGAGAAGCCATGTGGACGCTACATGGTTTCTTTTCATAGCCATTATAGAAGTGTAGATATACATATTAAATAATTATCCTCATACCATTATAGAAGTGTAGATATACATATTAAATAGATACCCTTATACCCATTAAAGAAGTGTAGATATACATATTAAATAGATACCCTCATACCCATAAAAGCATAGATACACATATTAAATAGATATCCACATATCTTCAAAGTTGTGTTGTTGCAAAACTTTGTTAAAAGCTTTATATCTAAAAAATGACCTCAAGTTGCATGTGAAGTGCCTCTTCCTTAACCACACTAGCTACA
The DNA here is from genome assembly GCF_041138505.1 of Cibotium barometz. NCBI lineage: Eukaryota > Viridiplantae > Streptophyta > Polypodiopsida > Cyatheales > Cibotiaceae > Cibotium > Cibotium barometz. Next base: position 44,058,377 of record NC_141055.1, read on the forward strand.
TGTAGCTCTAGATCATTTCAATAAGAATTGTGCATTAATATTGATTAAACCATGTTTTTTTTCTAACCACAAATGTAGCATTTTGCATTGTGAGGTTTTTTAGTAGAGAATTTGGCATGTGTTACTTTTTTGCCTAGACTAACAATCAAGGTATCATGACACGTCCATCACCTAAACATGTTTTTTAGCTTGTGCAAGACTTTGGGCATGCCCAATGAGTTTGTGATATTGAAAGTCTTACAACACATATTCTTAATGTTGCAATGATTCACATTAAGGTTTGTTTATGGTGCTACTATGGCAATATCATTTTTTTTAAAAGTACATACATACCCTTTGAATTGATTGATCATGGTCCCATTACAATACATGATTCTCTTTCAAATATGAATATGCCATCTACTTCACAATACATCATGGTGCCATTACAATACATGATGCTCTTTCAAATATGAATATGCCATCAAGGCAAGCACTATGGTATAAAAAGCATTTCCTTTGAAACGATCCTAAGTATTTAAATCTTTTCAATCAGCAACAAGCACTACGGTATTAAAAGCATTTCCTTTGAAACAATTATGAGCATTTAAATCTTTTCAACCCTTCTTGATCCATCTCACCCCTGTAGAAGGGTAGCATTTCCTTTGATACACTCCTAAGTATTTTAAATCTTTTCAACCCTTCTTGATCTGTTTCATCCTTATAGGAGGGTTGCTTGAATTTGCCCTTCACAAGATAAGTTGAAACTTATCAATACATGGCCTTGAAATACATGAAGAAGTCAATGGGTCCTTGCCCAAGTGGTTAGATCATTTCCCACCCTAAGTGACTTCAAACCTTTATAAGTCTCAAAACAAACCAAAGAAATACACAATGAAACAAGTCAATTGCACATGACATGACTTGGCCTTTTAAAATTGATCATGCTCCATCTTGCTTTTCATGTTCACATGTTCTATCATTTGCAAGTTCTCACGTTCTATCATGTACTTAGCTCACTATTTTAGAATATAGATTTCTTTTCTATGTTCTACCTAGATGCACTATTACCTCCATGCAAGGATGATTTTTGATGGGCTGAATCACCTTTCAAAATGACGGGTTTAGTAGAAATAATGCCTCCCCTTTTTTACATTTCACTTTACTTTTGATGGTGGCTCAAAATATGTGGTTGTAATTAACGGCCACAATCAGGGCGCTCGAAATAAACATATTTTTCAACCAATCAAAATAAGGACAACTCTTAAACCAATCCGATTTTTGTTTCGAAAATCTTTGATATATGTCGGTTTTATAACTAAAATATATGAAAGATCATTCCTTTAAAAAAGGGCTACTTAAAATCTCATCTAGTTTTTCTTAATTCTGACAGGTAAAAATACACTAGAATGCTTTTTTTTTCCCATAGCAGTGGGCATGAAGCCCTTGAAAGGACAAAGAGAGAACCTTACAATCAAAAAATCTCCTTTTAGTATCACGTCCTCCAATGAAAGGCTATGAAAGGATTGAATGGTCACCTTTGAATCAAAACCCCCTACCCAATTCTCTAAGGTTCCGTCTTGGTAGGTGCTGTGCATAGCTCCTCCACTTGCAGCAGGCGATGGAGGCGCTGCAGCACCCATTGGGCTTTCAGTATTCTCCATCATCTCTACCTCTGACTCACCCAAGCAGCTCATCCAGCCGCCCATCATTCACAGCACTCTTCTGCACACCCTCCTCAACCCTTAATCCAACAACGCACCCTCTCCGGAGCATCTACAGAGGCTCAAATGAGGTGGCCCTGAAGGTGCCCGCCATAGTCAATGCCCGTACAAGCAGCCGCAGAGGCCAGGGAACCCTCATTGTGATGCGGAATAATGCCGCGGGCGGCTATGCCGCAGCATTGGCGGAAATTGGACGATCTCAGAAGGTCCTGGAGGCCATCAATGCAGACATAGAGAAGCTGGGCAAGTTCCTGCAGGACAAGCAGTTCCATGACTTCCTCACCAACCCCACCATCAAAGACGACGACAAGAAAATCGTCCTCAAAAGCCTGGCTGATGATGCTGGCTTTGTGCCGTACACTCTCAACCTCCTCAACCTCATCGTGGACAGGAAGAGGACAACCATCCTGAAGGACATTGTCAAGGAGTTTGAGGAGCTTTACAATGAAATTACTGACACCGAGGTCGCCATCGTCACATCGGCTGTCAAGATCAACACCTCCCAGCTTGCACAGATTGCCAAGAAGATCCAGAGCATGTCCGGTGCCAAGAATGTGAGGATGAAGAATGTTGTGAATGCCTCCTTAGTCGCGGGGTTCATCGTCAGGTATGGCAAGGATGGGTCACGCCTCATTGACATGAGTGTAAAGGGTCAGCTTGACCGCATCGCACAACAAATTGACCTAGTGGATCAGGTTGGGATTGTTGGTGTTTGATCTTTTCTACTCATGCATGGTTATACAGTAAAAATGATAGTAGTCATATGCCACATGCCAGAGGCTGTTCATCTTGGTTAGAAGGTTATGACCTTTGTCTGACACTTTTCTGCCATTTGTGATGACATGCCAAAGGTTGCTTCATCCTACATATGGTGTATTTCTTAGGCAGCATTCTCTTAGCTCAAGATCCTTAACTCATTGATACTTTGAAGAGTAGTTATCAATGTGTGGGAAGATTTGCGAAATGCACCCATAGAAGCAATCGGTTCTTTGCCTTGGATAATCACGTCTTGCTACTACCTAGTAATGATAAATTGGATTGCTCTATTCTTTGGAAAAGTATGTATTTATGTTTATTTCTTTGGCTTTGGGATGCTTCCATTCACGTATTGTAGGTATTGTGTATGTTTATTTCTTGGCTTTGGGATGCTTCCTTTGCTTAATTATTGTTGGAAAATAACCCTCAAGTTCCTTCACTTTTTTTGTTCGTTGGTAACCATCATTGGCCTTCTATCTTGTTCATGCGTCATGAGAAGGCTCTTCTTATGGACAACCTCACATCTGCTTGGATGTTGTCCGTGAATGCTACACCTAGTGAACAGTGAAGCCATTCAAATGGTAATGCTGTGATGGCAACCTCAGTTGTCAGACATGGTGGTGAACACAACATGCTTGAATGCACACATGCATGAATGATGGCTGATTGAAGGGGTGCCCGGTAGGCTCAAAGAGAATTTCAACAATACATTCATATGGGCTTGTATGGATTGCCTATGGATTTGATGTGTATGGTTTTTGCCTAGATACCTACAACATGCATCATGCAATGCCAGCCAGGAGAAGCGAGCGTATGGAAAGATGCTTATGGTTGTCAACTAGATGCCGGCACTGTCTTGACCAAAAAAGTGAACTCTTGGAAAGGTGCATAGTGTCACTTGGATTCGTGCAGCATCCTTTGGATCACAGCGGTGTCAAAGTGATGCTTACAAAGATGGCAAAGCAGTGAATACTTTTCTGTTGAAGGGTCACAACTTTGCAGGCATGTTGGCCAACAAGTACAGATAAGTACAGTACCAAGTCATAAATTTACAGATGAATACAATACCATTTCAGAAAGGTACAGGAGTATCATGCCTGTCAGAATGGCATGAAGGAGTACGATACCGGTCTGAAATTTCTAAGGAAGTACAATGCCTTGTTAGAAACGTACAGAGGAACATACAACCAGAGCGTCTCTCTGTGCCTTGGCAAATTGTGTGGGCAGGTGTCTCTAGGGTGGGGTGGGGTTTGTGGGAGGGGGGGGATATCGGTTCTTAGGAGTACTGCTTGGCTCGAAGTTGTTTGGTTGAAGTTTCATGTAGAGCTCTTGTGCCCATGTGCTAGGGTTCTGAGAGTAGAAAGAGAAGAGGGCATCAGAATCTAACAGAGCACACACAATAGCCCTAAAGTTCTGATTGTATTATGTACCAGTAAAAGGAGGTAACAACTGTATTTCAAGTGCAAGATGTGACTGTGAACGTTAACCACAACTCGCAGTACGATGTCCTGCTGAAGTTTCCTCTTGGCCAGCCCTTGCACCAGACAATTGCACTGTAGACATCAACGCTTGAGAAATGCAGATGGGAAATGATGAAATCGCATGCATGTATAAAGCTATGTTTTCACATATGTGAGCTTCCCAACTCCTCTTTTGTGTTGCCCATTACTCCTACGAGCAGCCCTGCTCCTACCTCTGCTGGTAGATGGCAATGCCACATGGCACCTGTGCTGGTTGCACCTGGCTCTTGCACCTGGCTGACTCCTACAGGCCAGCCACATGTACCTAAAGGTGGGGTGTGTCACATTCTCTTTGGCACTTGCATTGCAGCTGTCCTCAGCTGCATGGTGTCCACTTTAAGTGCCCTCTCGTAAACGGAAAAGATCCATGAAATGCTCATCCACGGTACCGAAGGTCCCAAACATTGTGAGACCACTTTGCGTCCAGTGTGAAGGCTCACATTCCATCCTCACCGCATTGGCTCATCAACTTGCAAGGAGACCTGCACATGACCAACTTTAACATGATCCAGCACTTCTCATCAGTCTTCAACCAATGTTTGGGAAGATAGGCCAATTGGTGTATCTTCTCAAGGAACAACTTTCTTGGACATTGTATCGACAACCACCGAAGTTTTCTTAGTGTACTAGCACTTTTGAGTATTGTTTTTGGTTATGCTTCCGTTCATTGGCGTGCGCTGGGGTTGGTGCAAGCAAGTATTATGACCCACCTGAGTCGATTTTTTAGTGAATGGAGTGTGGATGGTTAGGTCCTTCTTTGGAGTGTTCTTCCCAAAGCTCTTGTGATTATGTGCTAGAGTTTTGAGAGTAGAGAGACAAGAGAGTAGTGTAATCAAACACATCACTTACAGTAACACACATCACACATAGTAGCCCTAAACTATTGGTTGTATTATGTACAAGAGAAAGGAGTTGCAATTGTGTTTCATGTACAAGATGGAGTTGTGAATGTTGACCATGATTCGCAGTCCAATATCCTGCTGAAGTTTCCTCTTGGCCAGCCCTTGCACTAGAGAATCGATGTGTAGGTGTGAATGCTTGAGAAATGCAGATGGGAAATGTTGAAATCCCATGCGTATATAATGCACTACAAGTGTTGGTTGGCCGGTTAAAATGTTGTTGGCTTGTTTTTAATACCCACTACCAACATATTTTGTCACGTGCATCCCGTACTTGGATGCCACGTAGACATTTATGTACAGAAGGTGTAGGACTTGGGGTGGAAAACTGGTCCCATGTGAGCCCAGTCCGAGACGAGTCAGCCATGATCCCACACCATTCGTTCGAGGTCAGGTGTGCATTGTCCTGCACACACGTCCAAGGTCAGGTGTGCATTGTCCTGCACATGAAACAGTGCCAGTCTGCGTTGAGACTCCCTTTGGAATGATGTCAGTGGTTTTGTGTATTTGGTATAACACCGGATGCCAAACCACTGTGTAAACAGGTAGGGTTTGCATATAGGAATGGGGCAAGTCCATAGGGCTGTCCAAGAACATATATGTGGGCATGGGGGAGGTGTAGAACCACCCCCAAAGGGGCCAAGAAGGTCTTGGCTGTGCCCACCAGCCATGGGATGGGCTGGAAGGGCTGTAGGCCAGTCCTAGGGCCTCTGGACAGGTAGCAGACAAGGCATCCAGCCCTTAGAGGCCGTCGGCCAGGTGTGGGGCAGCCCACACAGGCTGCCTAGCAACCAAAGGCCATGCGCATCGGTGGCCAGCCCTCCGTAGGAGTGATTTGCAGGTTTTTTATCAGCATTAAATATTATTTAATGCACTCGTGAGGCTTTTAATTCAGCCGCCTGGACTTACACCAGCCAACCAGCACACACACAGTAGGGGTATAAATACCCATAGCATAAATTCAGTCCATTCATCTCATAATTCACAGGCTGTTGAAGCTACTCAAGGGCCAGGACAGCCAAGCGATAAGCTAACGCAAGGGTGAAGGTTTAAAGGTCAAGGGCAGAGATCTATCTCAGGCAAAATAGGTTCAATCAGTCTTTTATTTTCAGATTTTGCATCATTCTAATAAAAGCAAATACACCATTCGCGGTGGGGGCCCTACAGAGGGTATTCGGGACCCAACACTGTATTCTCTTCTCCCTCTCTCTCTCTCTCTCTCTCTCTCTCTCTCTATTTTTATGCAAATCTACATTCAATTTGTGCGTTAATTTCTTCGCGACTAGTGTGTTGATTTCTGAGCATTGAAGTTACCGATCTCCCTCGAAGCTTCCGCATGTTATAGTGGTATCAGAGCCTACTTCAAGTGTAAAGATTCAGTAAGAAACTATAATTTTTTTCTCGCTCGTGTGGTTGGTTTTCAGCCGCGGTGGACCACCCCTTTCGGAGTGACTCCTGTCCCTAGAAGGATGGTTGGTTTTCAGCCTCCGGAAGTCTCCTGCACACATAGTGGATGGTCAGATTGCGCTCTGGAAAGGAGGTGTATTTTCTTGCTACGACGAGCTTCGACGACGCGAGAGACCAAGAATCTTGGGACCAAAATGCACCAGGCAGCCCAACTAGGGCATCAGGCATGAATGTTAAAGAGATGTTCCAACAGATGATGCAAGCAATCGCAAACCAGAGTACCAAGTTGGAAGGGCAGAAGGCATAGATATTGGCTCTGGAAGAGTGCACCCATTCTCCAGCGCTGCGTTTTCCGTCTCCTCCTTCCTCTCCTTACATATCCCAAATTCTAGACCCTCTACACAGGGACCCTCTCGAAGGGTCACGACTGTAGCCGAGTTTGATGCTTGAGTTACAGATGCGTGCATTGGAGATCCGACAACACGAAGACGAAGCCATGCGACGCGTGGAACATGAGCGTTACCTTGTGGGTTTGGATGCAAGATTGACACCAGCAGCTTTCTTAAATCATTTTCCCAAGAAAATAAATTTCAGTAAGTATAATAGTAAACTCGACTCCACAACTCTTTATTCATGGTTGCATCAATTTGAAGCTTACTTTGCCGCAGTTAGAAAGAATGATACTAACAGAGTGATCTTAGCCAGTTGCCTGGAGGTACCTGGAGGGTGAGGCCATTCCTTGGTGGACCCAGTGGGCTCATATCCACACTAGATTAGGTATGGCAGCTTATGTTTGGGACGAGTTTGTTCGTGACCTTAAGTAGCGGTTTCTGCTGCCCCATTACCTTGAGTGACTCGAAGACGAGTTCAGGGAGCACGTTAGAACGTGCAACTAGTCCTTTAGTTTGTCAATAGAATTTCGAACTTATGTTTGCAATTAGGCTTATCTGATGATACGGACAAGAAAGGGCATTTTTTGTATGGCCTTGACATGCAAATCCAGTGGGAGGTGCATATGTTTAGGCCAACCACCTTCGAGGACACACTCTTGCTTGCACAGAGTGTTGAAATGAAGCACAATGGTGGCAAGCCCAAGACTTCTCAGCCGGCTACTCCCAAGGCTATCGCCTCGGGGGAAAAGGGTCAAAACTAGACGAGGTCTTTTCCAGGACAGAGCACGAGAGCCTTTGGCTCCAAGAACTCAATCAGTGCGTCCAAGCTTACTTTAGACTAGAAAACGGAGGCAGGAAAGACTGGTGGTAAGTTCAGAGTGCTGAGGAGATTGCTCAGTACAAGGAGGGTAGGTTTTTCTTTTGTCATACAAAATGGCACACTTCTCGGGAGTGTCCTAAGAAGACTACCGCTCCAAAGACCGCCGCCTCAGCCTCCACAGCTTCCGTGGTGGTGAGCCTAGCTCCCACACAGACCCTAGTGGCTACCCCTAGTTCTTCAAATCCCAATGCTTTAGTTTGAGCAATCATTAGCCGGGAGATCGAAGATAAACAGAAGGGCGCCCATGATTAGGAGTATGAGCGCAATGAATTGCTCAAGACCTTTGGCTACATAGGTGGCTAGAGAGTTGTTATCTTCTTTGATAGCGGCAGAACGGAGAACGTGGTCACGGAACAGGCCGCTCGGCGTGCCCGTTTCGTCTTGACTTCGGTGGACAAGTAAGTTGAGGGTTTTAGCACACAAGCATGACAACGAGCGTCAAGTATGAAGCTCTAGGTGCTAAGTTAGTTATTGAGGGCATAGAGTTTGTGCATGATTTTATGGTTGCCCCTCTTGTAGGAGCAGACATAATATTGGGCATTCAGTGGTTTCACAAGTTCCTTCGTGATGTCAAGTGGGACAAGCACACTTTCCAAATTAGTCGGAATGTGTCAAACGCCCCAGTGACCATTAAGTGCGAGCCAGGAATTTCAAACTTTCCGCTCATAATCCACGTGCAGGCTGAACGAGCAATTAAGAAAGGCGCACATTGTGCGATGATATACATCCAGACTGACCATACGATGGCCAGTACTTCCGAGAAGTATTTGGCTCTCCATGAAAAGTTCTAGAAGATTTTTCTTTGGGATAATCTCCCTCCCCATCTCCCCCAGCCCAGACCGGCGGAGGACCACAAGATCGATCTCCTCCTAGGCTCGGAACCCCCGAGAAAATTTTCATATCGCCTTTCCAAGGCAATGGAATCAGAGTTGGACCGCCAACTCCAGGAATTGTTGCAATCTGGCTTCATCTAGCTGAGTGTGTCACCATTTGCAGTGCCGATCCTCTTTGTCAAGGCAAAAGATGGGTCTTCTCGTTTGTGTGTTGATTATCGTGCACTCAATAAGCTAACTATCAAGAGTAGATTCCCGATGCCTCGAATAGATTATATTCTTGAGAGGCTGAATGGGGCTAAGGTGTTCTCGTAACTCGATTTAAAGAGTGGGTACCACCAGGTGAGGATTGCGGAGGGGGACATCCCAGCCTTTCGTACGGAATGGGCCCACTATGAATTTGTGGTCATGCCTTTTGGCTTAACGAATGCCCTAGCCACATTCAACCGCATGATGATGCGTGTGTTCCGGGAATTGATTGGAAAGTGCGTGTTCATATTTTTGGATAACATACTAGTATTTTCAGCTATGGTTGAGCAGCATGACATTGATGTGGAGAAAGTCCTAAAGTTACTGGAAAGCAACGAGCTCTACGTTAATGAGAAGAAGTCGGAATTTTATTTGTTTAAGGTTCATTACCATGGATATATAATTAGTGCAGAAGGCATTTGACTTGATCTGGCTAAGGTGGCCGAGATTGTCAATTGGGAAGTACCTCAGATTGCTTATGACATTAGATCCTTTGTGGGTATATGCCAAGCATACTCCACCCACATAGACAAGTTTTCTGACCTCGGCAGATCTCACCGAGCTGCTAAAGGGTGTCAAGACGAGAAGGCAATGGATTCGAATGACTCCACGAGCGTTGGAGGCATTCAAGAACCTTAAGGTGGCTTTATCAAAAGCGCCTTGTTTAGCACTTGCCTCGTGGGACGAGCCATTTCAGGTGATCACCGATGCGAGTAACATCGCAATTGGCGGTGTATTACAATAGAATGGTCATCTAATAGCTTACATGTCTCGTAAGTTATTGCCCGTCGAAAAAGAATTACTTAGTCTACGATCGTGAACTCCTTGCAGTTATACAAGCCTTGAAACATTTGAAACATTTTCTTTATGGCTGTGACTTTGAGGTTTGCACTGACCATCGGACATTACGCTGGATTTAGGCAATGCCAAGTGCACAGTGGAGTGACTGACAGCACCGCTGGAGCCAGATATTCCAGCAATTTGGTGGTATGATTAAGTACCTTCCAGGAATGGCCAATCCAGTGGCTGATGCTTTGGGTAGCAGGAAGGGACAAGTAACTTTGATTCAGACCACTAGACTCGACCTTCTTGGTACGTCTTGGTACGGGACTAGACGACATGAAGCACACGTACGCGGATTTCGAGGAATTCGGTACATAGTGGGAACAGGCATTGGATGCTACAGGACCATGCCACTTTTTGATGTGCAATGGTTGGCTTTTCTACAAACGCTGACTGTGTGTCATGAAGTTGTTCAGGGCAGCTCTTCTCCCATGACGCCCATGACGCCATTACTGGTGGTCATAGAGGCATGAATTCGACTTTGGAGAAGTTAGAACGGCAATATTATTGGCCAAAGATAAGGCGAGATGTGTTTTCATATGTACAACATTGTGATATTTGTCAAAAGGTGAAAGCTCCTCGTGGTGGGAAGAAGATAGGGTTGTTACAGCCCTTGCCAATTCTTGAGGGACCTTTCCAAGATATTTCGATGGATGTTGTCGTCACGAATGTGCCTCCCAGTCCGAGTAAGCGTAATACTCAGTGCTTAACTGATAGATTTAGCAAATTTGTTATGCTTATTCCATGCAGGGCCAATGCGACCGCTGAAGATGTTGCCCAGTTGTTCATTCGGCATTGGTACCCGATTGGCGGGATTCCTAGGACCATAGTGTCAGACCGAGATGCCAAGTTCACCAGTCATTTTTGGAGGGCATTCTTTGATAACTTTGGCAATAAATTAATTTTTTTCAGTTCATCCACACAGACGGACGGCCAGACAGAAATCTACAACCAGTTGGTCTTTGATGTGCTAAAGTGTTATGTCCACGATTAGCAAGGTAAGTGGGAATCTTATTTGCCTTTAGTTCAAGCCATTTTGAATCATTCTTTTTCTTGAGCTACCGGCAAGACTCCATATGAGGCAGCATTTGGAAGACCATTCCAGTCGCTATTGACCACGACCTCATCTTCAGTATACCTGAAGACGAATAGATTGATGGAGTCTTACCAGGAGATTTTGGAGTCAGTAAAGGACAGGTTGACTAAAGCGAATAGATTGATGGAGTCTTACCAGGAGATTTTGGAGTCAGGTTGACTAAAGTGCAAGAGGCCTACACTCGACAGACCAATAAAGACCGAAGGGATATGAAGTTTTCGGAAGGTGATTGGGTTTATCTTCGGATTATGAAGCAAAGGTTGAAACAGGTGGGCAAGCGATGCCCAAAGTTGTCATTTAGGAGCTTCAGACCTTTTCCCATCCAGAGAAAGATTACTGAGGTTTCAATGAAGTTGAAGCTACCTCCGAGTTGGACTATGCATGATGTGTTTCACGTCAGTTGGTTAAAGCCATATGCAGGTCCGATCCCTTGAGACGTTAAAGACGAGGCGGAACCAGATATCATTGATGAAGTTGAAGTTATGGTTCCAGAACAGATCCTTTTGCACTACTTCAAGCATGGCTCAGGCCAAAGGCAAAGACAGTTCCTCACAAAGTTTCAGGACCGAGGGACCCACGAAGTGGTATAGCTTGACAAAGAGTTTTTCGACGACTATCCGACATTATTGACAGATTATTTGGAGGCTATGCAGCTTCCATCAAGTTAAGCAGAAGGGGATGTCGCGTGCATCCCGCACTTGGATGCCACGTAGACATTTCTATACAGAAGGTGCAGGACTTGGGGTGGAAAACTGGTCCCATGTGAGCCTAGTCCAGGACGCTAGTTCGGGACAAGTCAACCAGGATTCCACCCCAGTTGTTTGAGGTCATTGTCCGAGGTCAAGTGTGCATTGTCCTGCACATGAAACTTCCGTGCTATGAGTCTCCCTCTAGAATGATGTCAGTGGTTCTGTGTATTTGGTATGACATCGGATGCCAAACCATTGTGTAGACAGGTAGGGTTTGCATATAGGAATGGGGCTAGCCCATAGGACTGCCCCAAGAACAAATATGTGGGCATGGGGGAGGTGTAGAACCACCCCCAAAGGGGCAAGGAGGGCCTTGGTTGTGCCCACTAGCCATGGGATGCGCTGGAAGGGGTGTAGGCCAGCCCTAGGGCCTCTGGATAGGTAGCTGACAGGGCATCCAGCCCTTAGAGGCTCTCGGCCAGGTGTGGGGTAGCCCAAACAGGTTGCCCAGCAGCCAAAGGCCATGCACATAGGTGGCCAGCCCTCCATAGGAGCGATGTGCAGGTTTTTATCAGCATTAAATATTATTTAATGCACTCTGAGGCTTTTAATTCAGCCGCCTGGACTTATACCTACTGCTGAGACCAGCACACAGTAGGGGTATAAATACCCATAGCATAAATTCAGTCCATTCATCTCATAATTCACAAGCTGCTGAAGCTACTCAAGGGCCAGGACAGCCAAGGGTGAAGGTTTGTTGAAGGTCAAGGGCAGAGATCTATCTCAACCACCAAAACAGGTTCAGTCAGTCTTTTATTTTCAGATTTTGCATCATTCTAATAAAAGCAAATACACCATTTGTGGTGGGGTCCCTACAGAGGGTATTCGAGACCCAATACCGTGTCCTCTTCTCTCTCTCTCTCTCTCTCTCTCTCTCTCTCTCTCTCTCTCTCTCTCTCTCTCTCTCTCTCTCTCTCTCTCTCTCTCTCTCTTTTTCTACACATCTACATTCCGTTTGTGCATTAATTTCGTCGCGACAAGTGTGCTGATTTATGAGCATTGAAGTTACCGATCTCCCCCAAAGCTTTCGCATGTTACATATTTTAAATCCGCAACTGCTTATAATGCTACGTTTTCACATGTGGCTTGCCTGTGTTGGATATCAATTCTCCACCCTCATATTGTATTGTCTAGGCATCAGCTAGCTCATGTTTGTACAGCTCCTATTATGAGGAGTAGCCATGTTTGAGCAGCCCAAGCACCCAGCATCCCGGTATTCACATGGGAAGGTGTTCTATGAGGCCACATGGTTTAGAGACAGCTTGGATTAGATTTGATACACTACCAAATGGGCTATATACTACAGTGTACTGTTACACGATAATGGTCCACACATGGAGTAGGTAGACTTTACTGCTACTTGATACCTTGTTCTAACATTATGGGGCCCAAGATGAGCTTGGATGACTGTGGGAGATGGGATAACTGCTGTGCAATTTCTAGTACATCTTTATGAACCAATTCTACACCATGACGGTGGCACTGACTATGATCGCAGACCTATGCAGTCACGTTAGGGATGCCCTACGTATACATGCCTATATAGATACATGGCTAGTTCTCTTCTCTATACAACTTCTCTATACAACTCATCATCACTATGAGTTTACTCCCCAGTTTCTACTAGCATACAACGTCTGTCTTTGCAGTTCCAGATCAGTCGCCTTCATACGGGTGTGGATATTTGCCATCTATTGGATCACTTCAATAATACAATATTCTTCTTTATCTTTGTTATTATGAAATTTGAGTTTTAAAGTTTTGTTTTGTGAAAGATGAATCTTCTTGTGAGTGTTCTTGTTTATACCGCACATTGTATTCTCTTACATGGTATAAAAAATTCGGCTCAATACAAAACTTATTTTTTAATTTGCTGTTTAGTAGTCTCTTAGAGAAATGGCATCTTCCACAAGACCCCACCCACCACCATCATTCGATGCTGATGGAAAGCTTAACGGCACCAATTATCCTCTCTAAAGGCTATTCTTTCCTTCTCTATGAGCTTTGGGACATCGTCATTGGTGTTGACGTTCACCCACCACTAACAAGGGATGTAGATGACAACCTTGTACCACCTGTTGGTGGCTGACCTTATTCAAGCTTGGAGATGAAGGGATTCAGATGCTCTCTATGACATCTTCATCACGAGAGTGGAAGATAGTGTGCTAACCATGGTTCAACATGTCTTCACAACCGCACAAGCATGGATCTTGCTGTAGAGCTCGTATGAGACCACAAATCCCTCAAGGATTTAGAATCTTGAAAATCACCTTCAACAAGAGAGGCTGAATGAAGGTGAAATGTTGGAGGTGTTTCTCACGAGAATTAAAGATCTCCGTGACCACATGGTTGCAATCGGTATGAGTGTGCTGTCTCTAGATCTTACTCGTCTCACTATCTAAGGGTATTGTCGCCTAAATATGATAGTTTTGTTATATCTTTGAATGTTGGTCTCAGGTCATCTACTCTCACATTCGAGGAGTTCAACTCATGATTGCTTCAGGAGATGAGGAGATGAGGATGCAGAGTCGCAATGGTGGGGACCATGCTTTTTTTGCTAACACAAAGAAGAAGGGTAAGGATTTTAGTTCTTCAAATTAGAAGAAAAAGGTTAAATGTTTTTACTGTGACAAAAGGGCACATAGCCAAAGTATGTAGGAAAACGCAAGCAGATGCCAAGAATGGCACTCTAAAGACCAAGGAAGAATCAAATCATGCTACAAAAATAGAGCTATTTGTTTCCATTGAAGAAGTGTGCACTGGGACGACTAATGTTGCAGTGCATATGATGATTCTTGGATCATCGATTAGACACATGACAAGCCGAAAGGATTAGTGCAACGACACAAAGTGTCCCAATAAAACGTTCAAGTACTATTTCACTTATATCTAAAGAAGATTTTACAAAAAGTCTTTCGAATGTTCTTTGGGTTCCAGATATGAAGATAAACCTCCTTTTGTCTCGACCATCACGCACTGTAGCTTGCGGGTTCACTTTGATAAGAATAATGCAGTCATTCTTGTTGGAGATGATAAGGTCAAAGGGCATTTGAAAAAACAGCTTGTATGAGCTTTCAATTTTTATAGTCTGAGTAGCAAGCGAGCTTTGGCATGAGAGACATGGCATCTCAGTATGCAAACTCTTTTCAGAGATGCAAAAAGGTAAGCCAGTTGAGCATTGCCACCAATTTCTGACAGTTCGGATGTATGTGAAGCTTGCATGATGGGTAAGTAGTATCGAAAACCCTTTCCACAAGAGGCCAATTTTAGGGCCAAGCCTCCTCTTCAGCTTGTACATGCTGACCTCTGTTGAAAAGACGAGTGTAATTGCACTTGCAAGTTCGTCCTGTTTTTCCATATTGATAGATGATTATAGTATTTGAAAAGATGCAGGGGGGAAGAGAGCTTGAGCTCTTGCAAGCACACACACACACTCACAAAACCCTAATAGAGAACACACAAGGTGAGAGGCTGAAAATCTTCTTCTTCTTCTCTACTCAACACTCAACACACCATATACAAGAATAAGAGTACACACAATATGAAAGGTACTCAACCAAATACATACACGGGTTCTCTATAGTGTGAAACCGACTAAATGAGCTGGCGCTATAACTATGCCAGTCTCTAGAATGGCTGTCACACAGCCTGTCATCCCACTGGTCGCATATCACCCAAGATCTCACCAACCATGCCAGTGGTGTAAGTGCGGGGCCTATCCCCCAGGCGGGTCATCAGTGTCCACCGCCTCACTAGAGCTCGATATCTCAACACTCCCCCTCGAGCTCAACTCCATCTCATGTACACCAAGTGAAGCCCTGAATCTGCGGAGCTTCTCTGTACCCAATGCTTTGGTGAAGATGTCAGCTACCTGATCCTCTGTGCTGACATAAACAAGGTCAAGGTCTCCTACCAAGACCTTCTCTCTGACGAAGTGGTAGTGGGCCTCTATGTGCTTCGTACGAGCATGAAAGACTGGGTTCCTGGCCAACTGTATACTGCTAATGTTGTCACAGAAAATGACAACTTGTCTATCCACTGATAGACCCAAATCTACAAGTAGCTTTCTCAACCAAGCTACCTCACATGCTGCCATAGCAGCTCCTCTATACTCGGCCTCTGTACTGGATAGAGCAACCGTAGGCTGCTTCTTGCTGCTCCAAGTAACAGCAGCACTCCCCAAAGAAAACATGAATCCACTGGTAGATCTTCTGTCTGAGATACTATCAGCCCAATCAGCATCTATGTACCCATGTACACATATCTCTGTCCCAGTCTCATAGAATAGTCCACAATGCAAAGTAGACTTCACATACCTCAGTATGCGTCTCACTGCATCCAAATGCGGTTTCCGTGGAACCTGCATAAACTGACTCACCAACCCAACAGCATAGCTCAAATCTGGTCTGGTGATCGTCATGTAGATCAAACTTCCTACTATGCTCCTGTACATAGTAGGATCCTCCAAGATCTCTCCTGAATCTGCACTCAACTTGCCATTCTGATCCAATGGCACAGAAATAGGCTTACAGCCTGTCATACCATACTTGGACAACATGTCCAAGCCATACTGTCTCTGCAGTAATCCAATACCATGTGGTGACCTAATCACCTCAATGCCCAAGAAATATCTGAGCTCCCCCAGATCCTTCATCTCGAGCTTCTGTTTAAGCAAGATCTTTACATCAAAGATCTCTGCATCATGGTCCCTCGTAATGATCACGTCATCTACATAGATGACAACAAGCACAACTCCTCGATCACCATGTCTCACATACAATGAGAAATCTGCATTGGCTACATGAAAGCCAATAGTGACAAGATATTCAGAAATCTTGTCAGACCATGCTCTTGGTGCTTGCTTTAAGCCATACAAGGCTTTCTTCAACCTGCAAACATGCTCAGGGTGACCCACATCCTCATAACCAGGTGGCTGCAACATATACACTTCTTCTTGCAAATCCCCATGCAAGAATGCATTCTTTACATCCATCTGATGTAAAGACCATTGCTTTGACGCAGCCACTGCTATCACAACTCTCACCGTTGCCATTTTGGCAACTGGGCTGAAAGTTTCCTCATAATCAATCCCATATGTCTGCGCATATCCTTTGGCTACCAATCTAGCCTTGTACCTGTTTATGCTTCCATCACTGTTATGTTTAACTTTGTACACCCACTTGCATCCAATGGCTTTCTTGCCTTCTGGCAATTGCACTAAATCCCAAGTTTCATTTCCATATAGTGCATCCATCTCCTCATCCATGGCTTTCTCCCAACACACATTTCCAACAGCCTCATCAATGCATGTGGGCTCTACAACCTGCACAACCTTTGCCATATATGCATAGTGATGTGCCACATAACCATCATAAGTAAACCTCTGCACAGGGTTCTTCACTCTACCAGATCTTCGCAGCTTTTCATTCATGGCTTCCATAGCCTTCTTTACACCAGGTGTTCTCATAGCTGGGATCCCAAGCTCCTCATCAAGGCTCATATCTGAGCCACTAGACTCTCCATCAACATGAGAATGCCCTGCAGAAATGTCAGGCATACCAAGGGGCTCAACCACTTTCTCTTTTCCTTTACGTGATGTACTAATCACATTTGCAGGGCTGGTATTATGACGCAGCCTGCCACTCCATGGTCTATCAACAGACCCACTAGATGAGGACTCTCCTGGTCCACTCAAAGACTGTGATTGCTGACCTGCATTCTGTGCAACCACACTTCCACTCAAATCAGCCCCAACAGCTTCTTTTTCAGCAGCATACCAGCTACTCATCTCATCAAATACAACATCCCTGCTTACCCTCAACTCACGTGTAGCAGGGTTATAACACCTGTATCCCTTTTGCTCAAGGGAATATCCAATAAACACACATTTTTCAGCTTTCGGATCCAGCTTAGTTCTCAGCTCATCTGGCACATGCACATATGCAATGCATCCAAAAACTTTCAGATGAGACAAATCTGGTTTTCTGCCAGTAAACTTCTCCTCTGGAGTTACATCATGTATGGCTGCAGTTGGAGTCCTGTTCATGATGTATACTGCTGTAGAAACAGCCTCAGCCCAATAGCAATGTGGCATATTCTTCTCTTCCATCAATGCTCGCGCAATCTCAGCAATGTGCCTGTTTTTTCGCTCAGCAACTTCATTTTGCTGCGGAGTGTATCTGCATGTATACTGTCTCCGAATACCATTCTTCTTCAAATATTCAGAGAACTCATTGGAGAAGTACTCTCCCCCTCCATCTGACCTTAGGCACTTTACATATTTCCCTGTTTGCTTTTCAACCAAAACTCTGAAATTCTGAAAGTGAGTGAACACCTCACTCTTCTCCTTCATGAAATATACCCACACTTTCCTTGTGTGGTCATCAATGAAAGTGACATAGTACCTGCAACCTCCCATAGACACGGTCTTCGTAGGACCCCATACATCTGAATGCACAACATCTAGTGCATTTCTGCTCACATATCTGTTTCGTGGAAACACATGCTTTGTTTGCTTCCCAAATTGGCATGCTTCACATATTTTCTGCATACCTTCCACTTTAAATTTTGGCAGCCCTGTCACAATTCCTTTTGTCTGCATAGACTTCAATCTCTGCACATTTACATGTCCAATTCTTTTATGCCATATGTCTGTGTCTGCAACAACTCCTGAACCATTTGCAAACATCGTAGCACTCATTTCAGGCATGTCTACATTCAACGTAAACATTCTGCCCACTCTGTTGCCTTTTGCAACCAACCTGCACTTGTCTTTAAAATCTTCAACATAACACCCATCAGGGTTAAACCGAACCTGCAAACCCTGCTCAATCATCTGGCCAACTGAAACCAGATTCTTTGTTATGTTCGGTACATGAAGTACATCTGCAAGGTACTTCACTTTGCCATCCTGCATAGACAATGGCACATCTCCAACGTGGGTAATTGGATGAGCAGTGTCATCCCCTGTTTCCACAAAACCTGGTCTTTCCGGGTTTTTCATCTCCTTGAACCACTCCCCATGACTCGTCATGTGGTTCGAAGCGCCTGAATCGACATACCATACATTATCTTTTTGTGCTGCATCAACATTTTCAGACATGGCATTCACGACATGCTGCATAACAAATAACCTCTCATTATCCTCATTATTTCTGCTTGAGGATGCATAGTTGTTTTGCTGCACTTTCCCATTTTGCATGTCAGCCTGCTTTTTATAACATTCTGCCTGCACATGTCCAGGCTTACCACAATAATAGCATTCACGTGCATCATTGTACTGCCTTTGCCAATTTCCACGACCTCTTTGACTCCCCCTGCCTCTGAATTTGCCTCTTCCACCTGCGTGTTGTTGTTGTTGTTGATTCTGGGACTATTGTTGTTGTTGCTGCTGCTGGCCATAATTCTGATTACCTGTTCGGCCACCTCCTTGACCGCGTCCACGGCCTCCTCTACCTCGTCCTCTTCCTGAACTCGTGTAGAAGGCCTGTTGCTCTGAACTGTTTTTGCTTTGTGAAGACTGTTAGTCTTCACCCAAGTTCTTCTCTTCGATAATCAGCATAGACACCAAATCTGTAAAGTTGGGAATGTTTTCCCGAGTCTGAATAGACGTCTTAAACGCCTTGTATTGTGGCCCGAGACCACGTAGACAGACTTCCACCTTGTCATCATCATCTACTGACACACCAATAGATGCAAGGGATTCCACAATGCCCTTTATCTTCAGCGCATAGTCATTCACAGACATGCTCTTTTTCTCCACAGTATGAAGCTCATTCTTCAACTGTATCTTACGTGCCTTGGTATTTGTTTCATAAAGCTTTACCAAGGTGTCCCACGCCTCCTTGGGGGACTTGGCATCCTGAATGTGCCCAATCATGGTGTCCTGTATACTAATGGAAAGCCAATACATTACTTTCCTGGCTCCTTGGTTCCAATCTTTAAACTCTTTTACATCTGCAGCAGTCGGATTTATATCCGGTATCTCCGGTGCCTCTTCATGCTCACCTTCTATGTAGTCCGAATAGCCTTTTCCCATCAGGAAATTTGTCAACCTGAACCTCCAAGCATGGAAGTTATTCTTGTCCAGCTTCTCAGCCACAATCTGTGTTATGCCATCATTAGACATCTTGCCAAACACACAATTTTACTAGAAACTGCACTCTGGTTTTTCTGCACAACTGCTGTATTTTCTGCACAGCGGTACTGTAGTACTCTCAAATGTCACCAACAGTGACTTCAATGTGCATACATACACCCAATGGCAACTGTAGACCTCTTTGCAGCACCCACAGTGTCTGCACAGTCAATCTGTCTTCCTGCAGTTCTTAAAACAGAGTTCTGCAGAGAATCGATGACTTACCCGCAGTGCTCGAAATCGCCTGCTTTCTGAAAAACGGAGGTCCAGACGCGCCCGAAACGCGTTTTCGGCCCGAAAATTTCAGTCCATAGGACTCTATAGTTGCCCTGTAGCTTCACTGCCGCGAAGAAAGCTCCTCAATCGGAGATCGTTTGCCGGTGCCTCCCGTAGAGCTCCCGACAAGGGTGTAGTCACCAACACAATAGGGAAGAGTAGTTGAAGCTCTTACCCTTGTACCGCTTCCTGTGGTTCTCTTGCTTGCAGCTCAGCCCTTAGCACGAACCAGGCTCTGATACCATGAAAAGATGCAGGGGGGAAGAGAGCTTGAGCTCTTGCAAGCACACACACACACTCACAAAACCCTAATAGAGAACACACAAGGTGAGAGGCTGAAAATCTTCTTCTTCTTCTCTACTCAACACTCAACACACCATATACAAGAATAAGAGTACACACAATATGAAAGGTACTCAACCAAATACATACACGGGTTCTCTATAGTGTGAACCCGACTAAATGAGCTGGCGCTATAACTATGCCAGTCTCTAGAATGACTGTCACACAGCCTGTCATCCCACTGGCCGCATATCACCCAAGATCTCACCAACCATGCCAGTGGTGTAAGTGCGGGGCCTATCCCCCAGGCGGGTCATCAGTGTCCACCGCCTCACTAGAGCTCGATATCTCAACAGTATTTGTGTGTATTTTCTTAATGAAAAGTCTTAGGCTTTTAGAAAATTTAAGGAATGACTTACATTGGTTGAAATTGAGAAAGGAACAAAATTGATACAGTTCTGAATGAGGATAATTTGTGTCTAATGAATTCTTGAATTTCTACAAAGAAATAGAGGCATAAAGCAGCATGCCACTATTACTGCTCACACTTTGTAGAGCGAAATGGTGTTGCAGAGCAGCACGAATTATGCTATTGTTGAGATGTCAAGGGGTATGCTTAATGGCAAGAATCTACCTAACTCCTTTTGGGCTAAGGTAGTTAACATAGCTGTGTATATTCTTAACATGAGTGGAACAAAGATGACTCCATTACATGCCTACCCGGGTAAGAAACCTTCAACTGCACACTTGAAAGTTTTTAAGTGTGAATGTTATGTACATTTTTTAGATGCTCTGAGAACCAAATTGGATTCCAAAAGCCAAAAATGCATCTTCTTGGGTTACAACATGGAGTCGATATATTGGACATAGGGTTGTAGGAACACACACACACACACACACACACACACACACAATGGAGAAGCTCAAGAGAGAACACAATGAGATGATAGATATATAATGAATATGTGATGTAGAAAGAACATAAGTATACCCCAAGATGGGTGTATACTAGCACGGAGGAAAAAACCTCCTAAATAGGAAAAAGTGCCCGACTGGTCCTAGTGTGTTAACACACGTCACTACCAAATATGGCTACAAATCTCCCCTAAGAGTGATGATGTGAATAAGGGGTGAGTTGGCACTACAAGTACAGAGATATGCTAGGCTCTTTAGATTGTGATAGGGAGCCCAGACTAGTTCCCAAGGGGAAGTAAGTTTAAAGCTTTGCAAAAAGCTTCAAACTTCTCTCATGGGAGAGACTTCGTGAACAAATCTGTCAAGTTATCATATATTGGCACATAATCCAAGTTGATTTCCCTTGCAGAGCATCTCTTCCTAACATAATGATAGCACACCACCTCAATGTGCTTTGTGTGAGCATGAAAAATTGGATTCCTTGCAACAACTGCCATAGCGCTCTGATTGTCAGTGAAGATGGTAGTGGCTGAGGACTTGCCAATACCCAAATTAGCAATAAGGTGCCTAAGCCAAACACACTCAACTATAGCTTTAAAACGCTGCCCTGTACAGCTTAGCTAGAAGTGGCCATAGTGGGTTACTTCTTGCTGAGCCATGATATACATGAATCACCAAGGCAAAATAAAAAACCACTTGTGGACACTCGTGTGTCATAACATTCAGCCCACTCTGAGCCTGTAAATGCATGCAGCTATGATTTACCCCCCTTGGGATAAAATACCCAAAGTGCATAGTGATCTTTAGTTAACAAAATACCCATTTGATAAACTGCCAATGCTTTGTGCTTGGACTATGCATAAATCTACTCAATATTGACCACATACTGAATGTCAAGCCTGGTGTTACACAAAAATATAAGGCATCCGATTTCTTCTTGATACAAGCCAACATCAAAAGAGACACCTGCATCTTAAAGACTTAGTCGTATACCTGACTCCATAGGTGTAGCCACAGGTTTGCAGTCTTCAAGATTGAACCTCTTCAAAAATGCATCTATGTATTTCCTTTGCACCATAACAGTGCCATCATTACACTGCCAAAACTCAACGCCCAAGTGATAGTGCAACAGTCCAAGATCTGACATCGCAAAAGACTTCTCTAAATCATCTTATAAAAGCTGAAATATGATCATCATTAGGGTTTGTGAGCAGCTTGTAATCAACATATAACACGATGACCAATAAAACATCCTTCATCTCCTTAATATAGAGAGTACTACCATTGGGCTGTTTTGCAAAAACCTTGTACAACTAAGTATGCATATATCTATTCATACCATGCTCTGGGAGCCTGCTTAAGACCATATAGAGCTTTCTTCAATCTGTATACTTTTGATTCTTAACTTTTCTAAACAAAACCACAAGGCTGAGATACATAGACCTCATGAAAATCTCCATTTGAGAAAGAAGTTTTGGTATCCAACTAACGTATATTCCAACCTTTATGTTGTGCAAATGCAATGATAGTCCGCATGGTAGAAATACGACATGTGGGTGCAAATATCTCACCATAGTCAATGCATATCTCTTGTACATAACCCTTTCCAACAAGCCTAGCTTTGTATCACTCAACACTACCATTGGCTTTATGTTTGAGCTTTTAAACCCATTTCGTACTAATGGGCTTCTTTGCCACACAAGAGGAAAGTCTACTAAATCCCATGCATCATTTTTGATACTCAGATTTCATAGCGCTCACCCAATTTTCAGATTCCTTTGCTTCATCAAAGGAGATAAGTTTCTCTTCATCACATAAATTGGCAATAAGAGCATAACCTGCATCAACAAGAGATACATGATGAGAGCTTGCACGTGTTCTGCTAGGCAAAGGAGTGGCCAATTTGCTGTCACATAGTGTTTGGACCAGCCATTTTGGCATACTTTTAGGCTACACAATTTTCGTTCTTTCCCATCAACTGCATCATCCACATTTGCCTCATCAATAGGCTATTTTTGGCATACTTTTAAACTCCACAATTTCTCTTCTTTCCTCATCAACTGTATCATCCACATTTGCCTCATCAATAGGCTGATCTATGGGCTAAAAAAACATGGTGACTTGTAACCTATGTGGGCTGATTTTTAGCATTCCTTGGATTTACCCAAATGCTCCATATCAATGTGTCCTACATTCAATAATGGAAGGAGAGTGTCAAATATGTCATGTGAACATACATTTGCTATTTTTATACATGAAATCAAGGGATGAATTGCATCTTCCACAAATACAACACCTCTACTCATTAGAATCCGCTTGGTAGTACCAAGATAATAGAGACGACAATCCTTACTTTTTGAGCTGTATTCCACAAAAATACATTTAACAGCCTTATCATCAAGCTTGCTGTGAAGTTTCTCAGGCACAAGTGCATAAGCAAGATAACCAAAAATGCGTAAGTGAGCCATAGAGGGCTTTTTTTCATTCTAAGTTTCAAAAGGCATAATTGTATGTAAAGCCTTTCTAGGACACCCGTTCAAAACATATGTTGCACACATGATTGCTTCTAGCCAGAAACCATGAGATAATATGCCATCTCCATAAGAGACCTGTTTTTACGTTCAGCTACATCGTTTTGCTGAGGTATATAGGATACAATACATTGGTGTTTTATCCCATTATCAGCCATGTATGCATAAAACTCCTTGGACATATACTCCCCCCCTCAATTAGTACGCAGGAGGGTACCAATCTTACATGTAGAAGCATTTTAAACCATAACAGTACATTGGTGTATAGGGCACAATACATTGGTGTTTTATCCCATTATTAGCCATGTATGCATGAAACTCTTTGGACATACACTCCCCCCCTCAATCAGTACGTAGGGTACCAATCTTACATGTATGCATGAAACTCTTTGGACATACAATCAGTACGCAGGGTACCAATCTTACATGTAGAAGCATTTTGAACCATAACAGCAAAGTGTCTAAAGCACATTAAAAAACCTCTCATTTCTGATTCATGGATATACCTAGGCATGAATGGAATAATCATCAAATGAATGTGACAAAATAGAGGTAGCCTCCAATAGATGGTGTCCTCATAGAACCACATACATCACTGTGTATAAGCTGTAATTTTTGGATAGCTCTAACTGAACCATCTTTGGGAAATGATGCCCATTACATTTTTCCTAGAATACAGTCCTCACACAAACATGTTTGATAAGGGCTTCAAGATGTGGTAGATCAGACACCATGTCATGTTTATGCAAACACAACAAACTACCAAAGTCTAAGTGACCAAAGCGTGCATGCCACAACAAACTACCAAAGTTTAAGTGACCAAAGCATCACCCATTACCTTTGTGGTAGACATTGTACATGTAGCATGCCTTTGTCTTTCATATGCATCTAATATGTAAAGGCCATGAGACAAAGTATCAAAAGCAACAATTATCTTGTTGTCACTCTACGATCATGAAAAATACATATGTCATTCTCAAACTGAACCACTAAGCCAGCCTTAGTAATGGTTGAGACATACTAAGTTCTTCTTGATCCCTGGTACATATAATACATTTGAAATCATGATTGTTCCACCATTTGTAGCAGTGAGAATAATTTTGCCAACTCCTTTTACAAGATATGAGGAGTTGTTTTCACATGTTACAGTATTCCCCTGTGGAGCAGATTCAAGTGATGAGAACAAACTGCGATGAGAAGTAATGTGCTTAGTAGCACCATTGTCAAAATACCAGACATGTACATATGTAACATCCATGTATATATCCTTATGCGAAGCGTCATAACTGCATCGCAAAATGAAAGCCCAATCATCATGTGCATAGTTTGTAGATTCATTGCTTTTTGCACTGGTGGTGGATGCTGATGCATCAGCTATAGTTGTACTTGAGTCTTTCTTTTTCTTCTTGTCCAGTCGTGTACTGTGCTCATTAATGTAGTGACCAAGTTTCCTGAAATATTTTTACTTGCCCTTTTTCTTTGTGTTGTTGCCTTTCTTGTCTGTAGGCTTGCCCTTTTTCTTTGTGTTGTTGCCTTTCTTGTCTATAGGCTTGCCCTTTTTCTTTGTGTTGTTGCCTTTCTTGTCTGTAGGCTTGCCCGATGACTTTGATTTTGGCTTGTAACTATCCCGAGGAAAGGATTTACCATTTCTTGTTTGTTGAGTCTGGCAGCAAAAGCCTGATCTCCAATATATTTTGCCTAGATTACCCTTCTTGAAAGAGCATAAAAACCAACTTCTCAAAATTCAAGGCATTTGGATTTCCTTTCATCATGTGTCTGATGGTAGAAGCAAAACCTTGATACGAGTTTGGCAGCGGATTCAAGACAGTAGGCACCAATGAACTATCACGATATATTTCATCAACACTAGATAAGTTCTTCTTAAAATCTTTGATTTTTGTAAGGAAACTATCCATGGATTCATATGCTCTGACTCTAATTTCTTGCGTATATAACTAACATGTGCTTCATTACGTACCTGGTACAATGACGCAAGTGTATCCCAAGCATGTTTAGCAGTCCTTCATGACCGAATCTGAGAAATGATACTCCTCTTAACTAACAAAGAAAGCAACACATGTGCTTGAGCATCTCTTCCATCCCACTTTGTTTGTTCTTGCGTAGGAGGTATGCTATGCTGTGGTAATGCACCATGTGAAACTGAGTCCGTGTCTATAGATGTGCCTTCTGCAGCATGTTCATAAGAAGAACTAGGATATTTCTCAATACTAACCACAAGAACTAGGATATTTCTCAATGACGCAAGTGTATCCCAAGCATGTTTAGTAGTCCTTCATGACCAAATCTGAGGAATGATACTCCTCTTAACCAACAAAGCAAGCAACACATGTGCTTGCACATCTCTTCCATCCCACTTTGTTTGTTCCTGCGTAGGAGGTATGCTATGTTGTGGTAATGCACCATGTGAAACTGAGTTCGTGTCTACAGATATGCCTTTTGCATCATGTTCATAAGAAGAACTAGGATATTTCTCAATACTAACCACAACATTCCATAGCCCTTTGGTGGGCTACCAATACATGCCATATCATATAGGACTATAATGGGTAGTTGGTCCCATCAAGCTTATCCTTAGTGGATAACATCTGAAATACATCACTATCTACCATTTCTGATAATACCCAAGAAGCAAGTAATCACACAAGCTGCAAAGTACTGAGTGCTCCTTGATGCAACCAAGGTGGATGCTAATAAGGCCTTTGACATCTGAAATACATCACTATCTGCTGCCATTTCTGATAATACCCAAGCAAGTAATCACATAATCTGCAAAATGATGAGTGCTCTTTGATGCAACCAAGGTGGATACTAATCAAGTGGATGCAACCAAGGTGGATGCTAATAAGGTCACTAACAATGGAGACCCTACAAGATGTATGAAAGAAATGTAGAGTATAGTGAGTAGAAATTTTACTCGTACAATGGAGACCTGCAAGGTGTATGAAAGAAATGCAGAGTATAGTGAGTAGAAATTTTACTTGTGAAATGTAAAGATCAATGTCGCTGAAGTGAAGCCCGTAGATGCTTTCTCGTGTATCTGCACACCCATTTGTACTAGATCTGACAAAACTACTCCAAAATCCAATGAAGAACAGTGCAAATCCGGTTCTTAAAGATGTAGAAAACTAAAAAGCGCACGAATGCCCCCCCCAAAACGCACTTGAAATGAAAATCAACTCGAAAAATTGTAGTATAAAGTACTGAACACTTCACGACCCTATTTCTTCTCCCAAAAGGGCTCCTTGATCTGATTCAAGAAGACAGGTGAGGTGAAGGGTAGGCAACAACACACAGGGGCGAGTGGAGCGTATGTTCTAATACCAAATGTTAGAAATAGGATTGCAGGAATGCACACACACACACACACACACACACACACACACACACACACACACACACACACACACAAAGACATTTGAGAAGCTCAAGGGAGAACACAATGAGATGATAGATAGATAAAGAATGTGTGTATAAAGAAGATAAGTATACACCCCAAGATGGGTGTATACTAGCACAGGGGAAAAAACCTCCTAAAGAAGGAAAAGTGCCTCAGTTGGTGGTCCTAGTGTGTTCACACACATCACTACCAAAAATGAATACATTGAAGGGATATCGCCTCTATGACCCTACGCAAAGAAGATCATAATGAGTCATGATGTGGTATTCCAAGAACATCCACGTTAGATAGAGGAGGAGATTTCTTCTTCTTTATCATGATGCAACAAGAAAATCACCAAAGCCACATGGAGTTCCTCGTATACTGATGGAGGTTAGCCTGTCCCATTTTTATGGACATGCATTTTTGAAGATGAAGAACAAGAGCATGATGTGCCATAAAAAGGTAAGCCATTCCCAAGTGGTACATGCAACTTTTAAATAGAGTAGAACCTTTGACCCATCGAGGATACACCTCAAGATGTTCGCAAATCTAGAGAGTTAGAGGAGAAAAACATGGCTCATGAGAATCTTGTGAATTTTTCTCTTGTGATAGAGGTACTCAAGATCTAGGATCCGAGTGACCTTTGTTGAAGCACACGAAGAATATGACTCCATCCTGAAAGACTACACTTGGAACCTTATAGATCCTCCTCCAGGGTGTAAGGTAATTGGAAAAGTACATGACACTGCTGGTTGCCAAAGGTTTTGAAAAGATGCAGGGGGAGAAGAGAGCTTGAGCTCTTGCAAGCACACACACACTCACAAAAACCTAGAAGAGAACACACAATGAAAGGTACTCAACCAAATACATAATAGGGTTCTCTATAGTGTGAACCCAACTAAATGAGCTGGCGCTATAACTATGCCAGTCTTCAGAATGGCTGTCACACAGCCTATCATCCCACTGGCCGCATATCACCCATGATCTCACCAACCATGCTAGTGGTGTAAGTGTGGGGCCTATACCCAGGCGGGTCATCAGTGTCCACCGCCTCACTAGATGAGCTCGATATCTCAACACTCCCCCTCGAGCTCAACTCCATCTCATGTACACCAAGCAAAGCCCTGAATCTACAGAGCTTCTCTGTACCCAATGCTTTGGTGAAGATGTCAGCTACCTGATCCTGTGTGGGTGAAGATGTCAGCTACCTGATCCTGTGTGGGTGCTGACATAAACAAGGTCAAGGTCTCCTGCCAAGACCTTCTCTCTGACAAAATGGTAGTGGACCTCTATATGCTTCGTGTGCAAGCATGAAAAACTAGGTTCCTGGCCAAATGTATACTGCTAATGTTATCATAGAAAATGACAACTTGTCTATCCACTGATAGACCCAAATCTGCAAGTAGCTTTCTCAACCAAGCTACCTCACATGCTGCCATAGCAGCACCTCTATACTCGGCCTCTATACTGGATAGAGAAACCGTAGGCTACTTCTTGCTGCTCTAAGTCACAGCAGAACTCCCCAAAGAAAACATGAAGCCACTAGTAGATCTTCTATCTGAGATACTACTAGACCAATCAGCATCTGTGTACCCATGTACACATATCTCTATCCCAGTTTCATAAAATAGTCCACAATGCAAAGTAGACCTCACATATCTCAGTATGCGTCTCAGTGCATCCAAATGCGGCTTCTGAGGAACCTGCATAAACTGACTCACCAACCCAACAGCATAGCTCAAATCTGGCATCATGTAGATCAAGCTTCCTACTATGCGCTTATACATAGTAGGATCCTCCAAAATCTCTCCTGAATCTGCACTCAACTTGTCAATTCTGATCCAATGGCACTGAGATAGGCTTATAGCCTGTCATACCATACTTGGACAACATGTCCAAGCCATACTGTCTCTGCAGTAATCCAATACCATGTGGTGACCTAATCACCTCAATGCCCAAGAAATATCTGAGCTCCCCCAGATCCTTCATCTCAAACTTCTGTCTAAGCAAGATCTTTACATCAAAGATCTCTGCATCATGGTCCCCCGTAATGATCAAGTCATCTACATAGATGACAACAAGCACAACCCCTCTATCACTGTGTCTCACATACAGCGAGAAATCTGCATTGGCTACATGAAAGCCAATAGTGACAAGATATTCAGAAATCTTGTTAGACCATGTTCTTGGTGCTTGTTTTAAGCCATACAAGGCTTTCTTCAACCTGCAAACATGCTAAGGGTGACTCACATCCTCATAACCAGGTGGCTGCAACATATACACCTCTTCCTGCAAATCCCCATGCAAGAATGCATTCTTTACATCCATCTGATGTAAAGACCATTGCTTTGACGCAGCCACTGCTATCACAACTCTCACTGTTGCCATCTTGGCAATTGGGCTGAAAGTTTCCTCATAATCAATGCCATATGTCTGCGCATATCCTTTGGCTACCAATCTAGCCTTGTACCTGCTTATGCTTCCATCAATGTTATGTTTTACTTTGTACACCCACTTGCATCTAATGGCTTTCTTGCCTTCAGGCAATTTCACTAAATCCCAAGTCTCATTTCCATATAGTGCATCCATCTCCTCATCCATAGCTTTCTCCCAACACACATTTCCAACAGCCTCATCAATGCATGTGGGCTCTACAACCTGCACAACCTTTGCCATGTATGCATAGTGATGTGCCACATAACCATCATAGGTAAACCACTACACAGGATTCTTCATTGCTTTGCATTCATGGCTTCCATAGCCTTCTTTACACCAGGTGTTCTCATAGCTGGGATCCCAAGCTCCTCATCAAGACTCATCTCTGAGCCACTAAACTCTCCATCAACATGAGAATACCCTGCAAAAATGTCAGGCATACTAAGGGGCTCATCCACTTTCTCTTTGCCTTTATGTGATGTACTAATCACATTTGCAGGACTGGTATTATGACACAAGCTGCCACCCCATGGTCTATCAACTGAACCACTAGATGAGGACTCTCCTGGTCCACTCAAAGACTGTGATTGATGACTTGCATTCTGTGCAACCACATTTCTACTCACATCAGCCCCAACAACAGCTTCTTTTTCAGTAGCGTACTAGCTGCTCATCTCATCAAAAACAACATCCCTGCTTACCCTCAACTCACGTGTAGCAGGGTTATAACACTTGTATCCCTTTTGCTCAAGGGAATATCCAATAAACACACATTTTTCAGCTTTTGGATCCAGCTTAGTTCTCAGCTCATCTGGCACATGCACATATGCAATGCATCCAAAGACTTTTAGATGAGACAAATCAGGTTTTCTACCAGTAAACCTCTCCTCTAGAGTTACATCATGTATGGCTGTAGTTGGAGTCCTGTTCATGATATAAACTGCTGTAGAAATAGCCTCAGCCCAATAGCTTTGCGGCATATTCTTCTCTCCCATCAATGCTCGTGCAATCTCAGCAATGTGCTTGTTTTTTCGCTCAGCAACTCCATTTTGCTGCGGAGTGTATCTGCATGTAAACTGTCTCCGAATACCATTTTTCTTCAAAAATTTAGAGAACTCATTGGAGAAGTACTCTCTCCCTCCATCTGACCTTAGGCACTTTACATATTTCCCTATTTTCTTTTCAACATAACTCTGAAATTCTGAAAGTGAGTGAACACCTCACCCTTCTCCTTCATGAAGTATACCCACACTTTCTTTTGTGTGGTCATCAATAAATGTCACATAGTACCTGCAGCCTCCCATAGACATGGTCTTCGTAGGACCCCATACATCTGAATGCACAACATCTAGTGCATTTCTGCTCACATTTCTGTTATGTGGAAATACATGCTTTGTTTTCTTTCCAAATTGGCATGCTTCACATATTTTCTGCATACCTTCAACTTTAAACTTTGGCAGCCCTGTCACAATTCCTTTTGTCTGCATAGACTTCATTCTCTACACATTCACATGTCCAATTCTTTTATGCCAAATGTCTGTGTCTGCAACAATTCCTGAACCATTTGCAAACATTACAGCACTCACTTCAGGCATGTTTACATTCAACATAAACATTCTGCCCACTCTGTTGCCTTTTGCAACCAACCTGCACTTGTCTTTAAAGTCTTCAACATAACAACCATCAGGGTTAAATCGAATCTACAAACCCTGCTCAATCATCTGACTAACTGAAACTAGATTCTTTGTTATGTTTGGAACATAAAGTACATCTGCAAGATACTTCACTTTGCCATCCTGCATAGACAATGGCACATCTCCAACATGGGCAATTGGATGAGCAGTGTCATCCCCTGTTTCCACAAAACCTAGTCTTTCAAGGTTTTTCATCTC
Organism: Cibotium barometz; assembly: GCF_041138505.1. NCBI lineage: Eukaryota > Viridiplantae > Streptophyta > Polypodiopsida > Cyatheales > Cibotiaceae > Cibotium > Cibotium barometz. Next base: position 44,089,573 of record NC_141055.1, read on the forward strand.
CTTGAACCACTCCCCATGACTTGTCATGTGATTTGAAGCACCTGAATCAATGTACCATACATCATCTTTATGTGCTGATTCAACATTTTCAGATATGGCATTAACAACATGCTGCATAACAAACAACCTTTCATTATCCTCATTGTTTCTGCTCGAGGATGCATAGTTGTTTTGCTGCAATTTTCCATTTTACATGTCAGCCTGCTTCTTATAACAATCTGCCTGCACATGTCCAGGCAGATTGGCTTACCACAATAAAAGCATCCAAGTGTATCATTATACTGCCTTTGCCAATTTCTATGACCTCTTTGACTCCCCCTGCCTCTGAATTGGCCTCTTCCACCTGCGTGTTGTTGTTGTTGTTGTGAATTCTGGGACTATTGTTGTTGCAGCCCTGCTGGCCATAATTTTGATTACCTGTTCGGCCACCTCCTTAACACGTCCACGGCCTCCTCTACCTCATCCTCTTCCTGAACTTGTGTAGAAGGCTTGTTGCTCTGAACTGTTTTTGTTTTATGAAGACTGTTGGTCTTCACCCAAGCTCTTCTCTTTTATAATCAGCATAGACACCAACAAATCTGTAAAATTGGGAATGTTTTCTCGAGTCTGAATGGACGTCTTGATTGCCTTGTATTATGGCCCGAGACCACGTAGACAGACTTCCACCGTATCATCATCATCTACTAAAACACCAATAGATGCAAGGGATTCCACAATACCCTTTATCTTTAATGCATAGTCATTCACAGACATACTCTTTTTCTCCATAGTATGAAGTTCATTCTTCAACTATATCTTGCGTGCCTTGGTATTTATTTCATAGAGTTTTACTAAGGTATCCCACTCCTCCTTGGGGGACTTGGCATCCTGAATGTGCCCAATCATGGTGTCTTGTATACTGATAGAGAGCTAATACATAACTTTTCTCGCTCCTTGGTTCCAATCCTTGAACTCTTTCACATCTGCAGCAGTCGGATTGATCGCCGGTTATCTCTGGTGCCTCTTCCTGCTCACCTTCTATGTAGTCCCAATAACCCTTTCCCATCAGGAAATTCGTCAACCTGAACCTCCAAGCATGGAAGTTGTTCTTATCAAGCTTCTCAGTGACAATCTGGCGTATGCCATCATTTGACATCTTGCCAGACACACAAATTTACCAGAAACAACACTTTGGTTTGTCCTGCACAAGCTGCTGTATTTTCTACAGGCAACGGTACTGTAGTACACTCAAATGTCACAACCAGTGACCTCAATGTGCATACATACACCCACCAATGGCAACTTTGACCTCCTTGTAGCACACACAGTGTCTGCACAGCCAATCTGTCTTCCTGCAATTCTTAAAACAGAGTTCTACAGAGAATCGATGACTTATCCCGCAGTGCTCGAAATCGCCTGTTTTCTGAAAAACAGAGGTCCTGACGTGCCCGAAACGTGTTTTCGGCCCAAAAAATTTAGTCTGATAAGACAACATAGTTGCCCTATAGCTTTACTCCCGCGAAGAAAGCTCCTCAATCAGAGATCGTTTGTTGCCGGTGCCTCCCGTAGAGCTCCCGACAAGGGTGTAGTTGCCAACACAAATAGGGAAGAGTAGTTGAAGCTCTTACCCTCGTACCGCTTCTTGTGCTTCTCTTGCTTGCAGCTCAGCCCTTAACATCAACTAGGCTCTAATACCATGAAAAAATGCAAGGGAGAAGAGAGCTTGAGATCTTGCAAGCACACACACACTCACAAAACCCTAGAAGAGAACACACTATGAAAGGTACTCAACCAAATACATAATAGGGTTCTCTATAGTGTGAACCCAACTAAATGAGCTGGCGCTATAACTATGCCAGTCTCCAGAATGGCTGTCACACAGTCTGTCATCCCACTGGATGCATATCACCCATGATCTCACCAACCATGCTAGTGGTGTAAGCAGGCGAGTCATCAGTGTCCACCGCCTCACTAGATGAGCTCGATATCTCAACAGGTTTTGCACAAGTTGAAGGTTTTGACGTTTAACAAACTTTTTCTTCTACATCCTTACTAACCACAATCCGCACTGTTCTTGCATTGGCAGTGCAAGGGGGATGGCCTGTTCTCCAAATGGATGTAAAATCCTCTTTCCTCAATGTGGGAACCTCGAGGAGGAGGTATACGTGGAACAACCACCTGGGTTTATAGTTCTCGATTTTGAAAGCAAAGTTTGCAAGTTATGAAAGGCACTCTGTGGGCTAAAACACACCCCATGAGCATGGCACTAGGGGATTGATGCTTATTTTGTGAGTATTGGTGTCTTAAGTAGCCCTTCAAATGCAAATTTGTATGTCTTTTGTGAGTAGGGGAAGTATACAGTCATTATTATGTAGATGACCTCATCTTGACAAGGGATCACCAAAAAAAGATCTTATAAACACAAAATATGCTTAGTGCAAAGTTTAAGATGATAGATCTCAGGTTCTTGCATTATTTTTTGGGGAATGAGGTTTGCAATAAGAGGAGATCACTTTCTCATCTCTCAGTAGAAGTATGTAGGTGAGATACTCGAGGAATTCGACACGACTAAATGTAAGACAATTGGTACCCTAATGGAGGTTGTTTTGAAGCTGTTCGTCTTGATACCTTATGGATAAGACCATCTTATATAAGAAACTGGTATTGGTAGTCTTGTCATCTTGTGTAGTACTAGACTAGACATTAGCTTTACTATTGGTGTTTTGAGTAGGTTCTCCAACAAGCCCCAAGAGAACATGGTAAGAATAGAAACTATACCTGGGAGATTGCAAAGGGAGTCCCAAGAGAACATGGTAAGAATAGAAACTATACCTGGAAGATTGCAAGGGGAGTCCCAAGATGTGATGTAGTATGAATGTTTCTTGGGTCCCGTAAATTGGTGTGAAATTGAAAAAGGCCATTTGGGTGGCCAAATGGTTTTCCAAGCTACTCATATGGTATTTTCAATGAGACATCTAATACACGTAGTATTAGAGTGCTAAAAACAAAACTCTAACACAAATATTTCTTCCAAAGGAAGGACACATTCTTTGTCTTGTATTTTTTTGGAGAGGGCAGGTGTTGTGATACATCCAAGGTACTCAGGAGTACGATATCACCTATGCTATAGGCAAGACCCTCAAAAGTATGTTATCACCTATGTTGTAGACAAGACCCTCATTTTGTGACTCAAATTGGGTGGGTGACTCTGACACCAGTGCTCAGTAAGACTAGGTATTGTTTTTGTGTTAATTCGGGATGCATTTCTTGGATTAGTAAGAAACATCCCAGTGTTACACTCTCATCAAAAGAGGCTGAGTAGTACAAAGCTGCATGCTTTGTATCATGTGAGGCATTATGGTTGAGGAGGATTTTATAGATATGGGAGTGGTGCAGAAGAAGTCTACAATGCTACAATGTGATAGCCAAGAGTTGCAAGACCATTTATTGGAATCCTGTGTTTCATGCTTGCACAAAACACATTGAGATTCATTATCACTCTATACACGAGCTCAACATGTTCAGGGAGGTCAGAACTGCTACTTTTGACAACAATAGAGAACTATGCAGGCATCTTCACAAAGGCTCTTAGTCTCGGGATCAGATTGAGCAACATCTTCATCAACTCAACATCGGACCACATAGGTAGTTTTACATTGAGGGGGGGTTTGCATATCAATGCTCCACCCTCATATTATATTATCCAGGCACCAACTAGCTCATGTTTATATGGACCTCATTATGAAGAGTAGCCATGGTTGAGCAGCTTGAGCGTCGAGCATCCTTGTATTCACATGGGAAGGTGGCCTATGAGCAGCTTGAGCGTCGAGCATCCCTGTATTCACATGGGAAGGTGGCCTATAAGATTAGATGGTTTAGAGATGGCTTGGATGAGATTTGGCACACTGCCAAATAGACTACATGCTACACTAGACTATTATCTCATAATAGTCCATACATGGAATAGGTATTCTTCTCTATCTCTGTTATCGTGCAATTTGAGTTTTAGAGTTTGTGCTTTGAAAGATTCTACTTCTTGTGAGTGTTCTCTTGTATATACTGCACGACATATTCTCTTACAATAGGTCCCTTCCCAACTCCTCCCCTGAGTGCTATCCCATGACTTGTACACGTAGCTTGTTGGCTGCTATCTCTGTTGGTTTTTTGCTAGATGGCACCTGTGCTTGGTGCAGCTACTCATGGGCTATCCACATTGGCTACTGCACGTGCCTAGTACATGAATCCTATAGGCTTGCCACATGTACCTATATGTGAGGTGTGCCACATTTCAAGCGCTCATTGCATATTTGGCTTTATTTGGTTGCTTATACTTTTTCATTTTTGGGTACCGTGTAGCTTGCAAATATTACAAAGATTTTATGCAAACGTGCATGTTACTTAGAATGACCTCATGTAACACTAAAGCCCATTGGCTACACTGCCCAAAGTCTATGCTCTGATGTCCTACAAGCCTACACTAAAGCCCATTGGTGGCTACACTACAGGCCTATCAAGCATAGTACACATATGGAAGGCCATTCCATCTTTCCTATGGGGCATGCCATTTTCTAGTGATAGTTTGCACTTGATTGAATTTAGTGTGACAAATATAGCCATGAAGGTTTTGGGTGGCAATCTGACCTAGATGCGATATTAGCATGTAATTTCCTACTGAAGGATCCTTGGAGGAATATAACTTTGTATGATAATGCAAAGTAATTCACAATTCAAATGTCCCATATTAGCATGTGCAATATGCAGCTAGCTATATAGATTTGAAGATTTGGTAATGACTTATAGTAGATAGGTTCTAGGGTAAGCTTATTAACAACATTTAATTGCCTTATTGAAAACATATGATTTTGATGAGTAGCAGTCCCATCCATTTTTTTGTTTACAAAACCCTTGGGATGACACTCCATTACACAGGGATAATAATCATGTCCCTTATCCACATCACAGTCTTGGGTCAGCAGAGGATGAATCTATAGTATCAAATAGATCCCAAGGAAATTACAGAATTTAGATCTCTTCTTACACTTGGCTCTCACCGTTAAACTTAAATTCTGCACATTAACTATTGATGTGTGAGATGATTTGATTTCTGCTCAGAATTCTTGCAGCTTGCTAATGTGAGATGCTTTGCTTTTCTTGCTTGTTAACATCTGGGAAAAATGTGCTGGAAAGGATGTCAGATGTCCTTTCCCTAGAGGAAAAGGGCACCGAGCTAGTTGTCCCCTTTCCTTCAAGGAAAAGACACTTGACATTGTTTCCCTACTCCTTATAGTCCATTATGCCCCTCATCTAGTGCACAGCTTAGGAATCACTATCACCTCTATAGCCACCCACATACTTCTCGAGCTACCACTAAGTCCATGTAGCTTTACCAATCTTGTGTATTCCCATTTGGATGCTTTCTACTCTACCCCAAAACCTCTACCTAATTGGACCTTGTAGGGTTTGTCTAATGGATAGCCATGGAAGGGTTATCCAAGAGACACTTAGGCCTTAGGCCACCCCCTTAGGCACTTGGGACAACATTGGTTGATGCCATGCATGTCGTCTCAGTAGAAGTCCTATTGCTAATAAGAGGGTTGTCAGACACTAGAAAGGCTATTGGCTAGCATAAAAAGGCTCATATACTATAAGCATTCAACATGTATTGCTTATTTTATGAGTCAAGGGATGATGAAATAGGCTCATGGCTTTGCAGAAGAAAACCAACTAGCATATATTGACACTACATAAGTGATTGGCACAAGATGCATCAACCACGTCATAAATCTCCAAGTGCTGAAGTACAAGGGTTGTAGACTAGCCAAGAAGGGGGCCAAGGAAAGGTGAAAAGGTGTAGATCAAGGGATTGTCTTCAGGCTACTAAAAGGTCTCAGCCAAGGGAAGCTATCTACATTCAATTTAGTCGAGGTTATTTATAGCCATAATTCTATCATTCTAGTCATTCAATAAGGCAAATACGCCATATGTGAATCCAAGGCATAGAATTTGCACAATGAGTTGCTCAAGACCTTTGGCTACATAGATGGTGAGAGAGTCATTGTCTTGTTTAGCACGGAGGATGTGATCATGGAACATGCTGCTTTTTGGTATGCTGTTTTCCCCATGAATAACCACAAGCATTAAGTATGAGGCTCATGGTGCTAAGTTGGTCATCTAGAGCACATAATTTATGTGAGATTTCATGGTTTCCCCTCTTATAGGAGAAGACATAATCTTAGGGATTCGGGTTTCACAAATTGCACCCTGATATTGATTGGGAATGACACACTTTTTAGATTTTTCAAAACATATCCAAGACCCCGATCATCATTTTCTTTTAATTTCATTTGACGGAGTGCCATAAACTATGAATTGGGAGATTCTAGAAACAATATATGATGCATGGTTATTTGTGGGAATTTTCCAGGCATATTCCAGCCACATTGACAAGTTCTGTGACCTCTGCTTGGTAGCTCTCACAGATTTGCTAAAGGGTGTTAAGACCCATAGGCATCACGTCCATTAACCCTTGAACACCATATTAGATAATTTGGGAAAAATCCCGTTCCCGTATGCAAAATGGGATCATGGTGAACTTGTCCAAAAGTTTTTCAAAACCCCCTCATGTGACATATCATTGGAAAGATCTTGAAGAGCAGAATCTAAATCTATGACCTCCGACAAATTTGGAGTTGGTATGTTTAAGATATGTCCAAAACTATATGGAGTAATTGATTCCCAAAATATGAGATTTTTCCCAAATTACCTAATATTGACTTCTTGCGGAATGCAGGATTTCAAGGACATCAAGGTTGCTTTATCAACCCCTTGTTTAGCGCTTGCCTCATGGGATGATCCATTCCAAATAATCACCGGTGCGAGTAACATCACCACAGGAGCTGTGTTACAGTAAAATGGTCATCCAGGTAGCTTTTATGTCTCATGAGTTGATTCCTGTAGAGAAGAATCAATTTATGATCAAGAACTCCTAGCCATGATTTAGGCCCTAAAGCATTGGAAACATTTTCTATGGGTGCAATTGTTTGCGAGGTTTACACCACTAATCATCACGCTTTGTCCCAGCTTCAGAGACGATGCCAAGTGCACAATGAAATGACTGACAACACCACTGGGACCATATTTTTCAACAAAATTCATTTTGGCATGATTGAGTATCTTCTAGGCAAGGTCAACCTAGTGGTGGCTAATGTGTTAAGCAAGAAAAGAATAGTTTCCTACATCCAATATGAATAGATAGAGCTTTCTTGTGAATGACTAGATGAGATGAAGCACAAGTATGCAAATTTTGATGAATTTGGTACTCTCAGTGGTGGGAACATGCATTGGGAACCACAAGAAATCTACCATTCTACTCCTTCAATAAAGAAAATACACCATATGTGGTGGGGGCCTATGTGGGACTCTTCCCAAGGATCACCTAATACATAGAAAAGGGGTGTAGGAACGTTCCTTCAATAAAGAAAAAACACCATATGTGGTGGGGGCCTATGAGGGACTCTTCCCAAGGATCACCTAATACATAGAAAAGGGGTGTAGGAACGTTCCCTAACTAACCGTAGGTTTGCATCTGCAAACCTTCTCTGATCTAGGGGATAAGATTCCACTCCCACAAGTCCATACCATCCCTAATCTCCCATACCACCAATGGGCTGCCATGTCTATGGCAGGTGGGTGTAAGCCTCTTGGTCTAGGTCTAGACAACAATGAATCAATAATAATCCAAGACTCTAGTTTGTTGCTATAAATAATAGTCTAGTCACAAAAAGCCAATAACCTTGGATTTATTAAATCTGAACCTTAGCCACCTACATTTTCATGCTTTCTCTAATCCCAGTGCTCCCTTAACCTAGACTAGTCCCTAACCCCAAGTTTTAGTTGTCTCCATTTTTTTTAAATACCTGTCTATATCAATGCCACATAGACACATATAAGGGAACCAACTCAATCGAAGCAACTATTCCAGTAGCATACGATTGTGGAAACAAGACAAAAAAACAAAACCTTCTTATATTCTTCAAGAACTTTCTTAGGTTCTAAAAGAACATAAACCATCCTTCAATCTTCCAACTCCTCATGGAATTAAATACCCTGTAACATCATACCCATCCTTTTTAGGATCTGGTAAATCCTTGTATCTAGGTTGTGGAGGAAAAATTACATTTGAAATTGAATGAATGCCACATTGCCAAGTGGCATAGGTTAAAGAATTACACTAATAAATGAAGGTTTAGTTCATTCAAAACAATAAGTCAATAGGACCTTCCTTTGATGTTCAATTGAAGAAGGAAATCCAATGGGAAGGAGCTTTTGATGTGCCTATGGAAACACAAAAGGTTAAATCCTTGGATTATTTTTTTAACAATTGGGAGGTGAAATTTTAAATGTTTCGAGTATTGAAAGTTTTAATTTAGATTAGCATTTGGAGGAGCTTTAAAGAAGGTCAAGTGTATGGTTGGTTGTGAGACAATTTTGGCTCTTGCATGAGAGGTTTATTCTAAGAAAAATCCTTAGTACATTAGGGAGTTATGGAAAGATTTATGTATAACTAAATTGGAGAAACCCAACTCTTCACAACAACAAGCATGCAAAATATGGGTTTATTTTAATAAAGTGGTGTCAATGTAGTATGACAATTGAAGAAAGATTTGAATTCTGATTTAATATAACCTAGATTACAAAACTCATCATTGATGAGTGGGGAGAGATTAACATTAAAACATGGACTTTTCCTTATTGTAATATTAGGAATGAGAGAGAATGATCCACTAATGAATAAGATGCATGATGAGAACTGACATGTTTTTTGCTATGCAAAGGAGTAGCTGATTTGCTATCCCATAATGTTTGTACTAGCCATTTTGGAATACTCTTGGATGCCTATATGATTACTCTTGGATGCCTACATGATTACTCTTTCCTCATTCCACATTGCATCAATTTGGGAAATATTCACAATTTTTGCACAACTTTAAAACTCGTCATTTGAGGTCCAAACTAAACTTTGATCGTCTCATAGTGTATTGTCTATAAAGGCAGTGCTCCTTGAGGCTCAAAACTTACACTTGATCCATTCATAGTCTATGTTATGTGAAGGAAATTTCCTTGAAGGCTCAAACTTGAGTTTAATTCTCTCATATTTTATCATATGTGAAGCCTATGTCCCATGGCTCAAACTAGATCTTGAGCATTGAGGACGATCGCCTTCAAATAGATATTGTATGAGAGAGTCCCAACAAGTAGTAGTTTTAGCTTCTAAGGATGCCATTTTTACACAAAATAGACTATAAGGGGCTCAAATTTGACTTTGAGCATCAAGGATAATTTCCTCAAACACAATAGAATCTAAGAGGTCCAAGAACATCATACAATTACAATTATCATGCAACTACAATGTACCCACATCATCTCTTTAATAATATCTTTATAGTCATGTTCATTCTTAATAATCGCTCTCAAAAAATAGAGAATTTAATAAGGATTTGACAAAAATGGCACTTGAATAAGTGCCATAACGTTTGGAATACTCTTGGACCCCTATATGGTTGCTCTTTTCTCATCTCCACACTGCATCACCCATAGTTACCTCATCAATAACCTAACTCTATGGGCTAAAATTTGAGCTAATTTCCAATCAAAATGGGCTAATTTACATCACCTTGTTGAGCTAGTTATTAGTAGGTGGAAGCCTCAATCAAATCCTATGCTCTAATACCATGTTAGAATATAATGATAGAGTGTGCAACAAGATCAACACCAAAGAAGAATATTACTGAAGTATCAAAAGCAATCAAAGATCTTCCATATCTCTCCACCGATGCTAAGCCTAGCCCATGAGCTCACACAACGTGCCTTAGATGACTCTCATGAGTGTATAATATCATACCTCCCTCTTAGAGACTCCTAAAACTATGAGGCACCACAACTGTGGCTCCTTCAAGCTATCAAAGTCTCAGGGAGTCAGGGTTTTAACCCAACTCCTACTAGACATAATCTAGCTCCTACTAAACATAATCTAGCTATTGATATATACTAAGTATTATCATAGGCACTCGTCGATGATAGGGATGTACCTCTCCTAATAAAATGGATGCCTAGAGCTGTATGCACAAAGCATAGTTAGGGTTTTAACCCAACTCCTACTAGACATAATCTAGCTATTGATATATACTAAGTATTATCATAGGCACTCAATGATAGGGATGTACCTCTCCTAATAAAATGGATGCCTAGAGCTGTATGCACAAAGCATAGCCTCCAAAACCTAACTCCACCCTCTCTGTCTACCCATTGGACCAAGGATGATCAGAAAAAACACGAGTTTACCAAATCTCTAAATAAGTTGCTACTGTAGAAGCATTGTGATAATCATAAGATGTATTTTTCCATCCATAGCTTTCCCTCATACCCGAGCCACTCCAAGCCACCCTATGGAAACATCCCACATAATAGTTGGTACGATGAGGAATGCTAAGAGACCCAAATCCACCTCCATTGTAAGGTAGCCCAAGGCTCCACCACACACCGATAGGCTTGTATTTCTTTCCTTCACCTTGTGCGAAGGAAAAAGCGAACCTACCTAGCCGAGCTTGAACACGAATTATACCAACTATTCTTGGGACATGACTATAAGGAGGCTTGGAGGATTTTCCAAGATCTTCACTAGCAGATCCTGATTACTTCACCGGATACCTGCTGGTACACTTATGCCACCTCCCTTTATTAGGCCTAATCAGCCATCCATACCCCACCCCCCAGTAGGAGCTCACCCCTAATCTCAACACAATTCAACACACACACACTATATCATCACGGAACAACAATTGGTTTCAAATAAATGTACTGACTACCTTCCACTCTAATAAGCTTAGTGGAATGATTCTTGACGCCTGGTCTAAATCAATGGAGCTCCTAGTCTGGACCTATTGCTAATACTAAATCAAATCCCCATCAAAACGATATAGCCCTCTTAACTAATCATATAATTCAGCACAAACCTAGGTGAAAGATTCACCCTCCCAATCCTAGCACCTCCATCCAAATTACCCTTCTAATTTTCTTGTCAAGTCTTGCATAACTTTGTGTATGTAGGGTAACTATCCCCCATGAGGATAGGGCATAGCAAGGTTAGAAAAAATAGATACACCCATAAACTCTACATGGTGTATATCCTAGCATCCTATACCACTAGGATACACACCATATAAAATTTCCTTGAGACTTTTAAATTCGAGTCAAGGAGATCAATCCTTTCCCAACTAAGCCTTGGTGCACTACAACTCCACCCCATGTCATGGTGTGCCCTATAGGTAAACCATTGGAATAACTATGAAATAATTCATGCATCCACACTAATGGAGCTCCCACAAGGAAATATACCATGCGACCTATCCCAATCTTGAGATATTTTGACTACTAACTCGTCCTACCCAAGTTGGCTCATCCTCTAAGATGCAATAATTATAGGCTGAGACCTTGGGATCCAAACAATATTGTAAGATGCAATACTTACAGATTGAGAACATAGGATCCAAACAATCCTATGGTCAACCAACCATCTAGCTAGAAGCCCACAACTAACTCGTGAGCAAAAAAATTTGCAAAACCATGCACCGAAGCTAAACTAGTGTTCCCCAAACATATAACTTAACTGTTATCAACCATAACTAAACATCACATGTAAGGGTACCAACACAATGTAACGATAATTATGGTTTATAACTTAACTATTATAAACCATAATTAAACATCACATGTAAGGGTACCAACACAATGAAACACTTCATACCAAATATACATTATATTATGAAGTCTTGCTAAGTTTAGAAAATAGAGGGTGGGACCACATAATCACCCTTCAAACATACTGAAGTACCTTCCATTACAAAGGATAAACAAGACCCTTCCAATCTACATGGAAGTATAACTTTGAATAGATATTAGTAATAACTGAGACACATGTTGTGAGGACAATCCTGATGTGTAGTCAATCCTAGGTGGTGAAAATGATTTTTTCGGGTCAGAGCAGCATAGGGTGTACTGAAGACCAAAGAGTCAGCTAGGATGTGAGTTCCCTAAGATCTTTGAGGAGCATCTCTATTAGAGACTTGACCAAGTTCAATATCTGCTCAATTGTTGTTGGTTGTTGATTTGTATGTATTTGGGAAAGATATGCTGCTCATGGCAATGGATTCTGAGAGTTTGAAGTTATACTCTGCTGAGGTCTATCTGTGGAGGACCCCAAAAGGTTTTTAGTGTTTTCTTCTTATATTATTGAGTCCACGTCTTAAGGATGTTGAGACACTGATATGTTTTTATCTAGTTGATGAAGCATGAGAGTTTGGGTTGTATCAGCTATGAATGGATGCAAAGTCCTTTGTTTTGATGTTTTAGTTGTGGTATGTGAGTTGATTTGATAGAGTTCATGAAGATGGACCACTGGGGTGTGTTAGTTTAATGTCTAGGAAGCTGATGCTGAGTTAGTGCTGACTCAGTCGACGTCAGATGAGAGGGAATACATAGTCAGACAAGGTCAAGTGAGCATCATTAATTGGTGTCCTTGGAGCTGGGATCTTAGTGTCCAAGTTGTTTTGATCCCTTTACATTTTCTTCTTGTGTGTCTGTTGGTGGTGTTGTAGAGGCCATCACCCAGCAACCTCACAATGTGCCTATCCCAGAACTATCCATGTCCCAGCACTATATTCACACGACACCACACTTGATCACTTGGTTCACTTCTAGCTTCTATACAAGTTTATCTCTCATTAACAAACTTGTGAGTGCTACCATGGTCAAAAAGGATGTGCACAGACTCCCCTAATAGTAGCCCATGATCACTTGGTTCACTTCTAGCTTCTATACAAGTTTATCTCTCATTAACAAACTTGATCACTTGGTTCACTTCTAGCTTCTATACAAGTTTATCTCTCATTAACAAACTTGTGAGTGCTACCATGGTCAAAAAGGATGTGCACAGACTCCCCTAATAGTAGCCCTTATATATGTATCAAGTCGTTCCGAAGACTTCCATGATGAAAACAATAATATCCATGTAAGAAATCTGAGGGTTACTTGTTACTTCATTAAACGAGTTGCCTTGCTCTTGGTATTCGGAAAACTCGTCTTTATATGGCCCTTCTGACTGAGAGAAACACCTTTCCTCCCTAATATTGTAAAGGGTCTAACAGTGCTTGTGATCCTTCTTTGGATTTGGTTTACATGAAGACTAGGATTGGTTTTGTGGAGCTTTCACAGACTTAAACTTTTGTTTACACTTGGAAGCTTGTTGAGAGGTTTCTTAGAGACTTTCTTCTGAGTCTGGCCAGCCATCATCTCCTCATAAATTCTAGCATACTAGATGGCATCCTCTAGTGTACTTCTATGATTATTCTTTACCTCGAGCTTGTGTTCTTGTGCTAACCCATGGATAAAAACCCACAATAAGAATTTGGCACCAAAAGTCATCAATAGTTGGTATACAAGCTCTACCCTTGTAGAGTAGGTACTCATCGTCAATGGAATAGTGTCTATATGTTTCCCCTCAACAAACTTTATCACCCCCAAATGAACCAATGTCAAGTGGTTGTGAAGGGTCCACCCTCAAGCTCTCTGTCTCGATACATAACCCAAGAGACTCGCCTAGTCTCTTCGGACTAGTTCCTGCTCTTCTTCTCGTCAAAACCTTGGATGATCGCTCTAGATGATCACTCCTTTTTTCGAACAAGGAGGGAAGGTGTATGTTGCTGACAAGTGCGGCCACTTACACCAAGCCATATCTCTAAAAAGACTGGATCATGCTTGTACATACCACGTAGTGAATCCAAGAATTTACTCTTGAGTGTGGTGAAACTCAACTCATTCGACATGTGACTCAGTGCATCTGCTATTGTGTTAAATTTACCTCTCTGGTGATGGAGCTATAGTTCAAACTCTTGTTGAATCTCCACCCACCTAGCTTCGACCCATTTTAACTAGAAAGCTATTTCAGGCTTTCATGGTTCGTCCGAACCTCAAAAGTAGCGCCATATAAATAATGTTGCCACTATTTTAGAGCATGAATAATAGCTAGTAACTCTTGCTCATAGGCTGAGTAGTTACACTGGGCACATTCAAACTTTTTTGTTTCAAATGCAATAGGGCGCCCCCTTTCCCCTATGGCCTCCCCACTCGCATCTGTCTCCACCAATACAAGTGGCACATTGGGATCCACAATACTCAAAATAGGTGCCACGGCTATGGACACCCTGAGTTTTTCAAAACTCCTTTGTTGTGAGGATCCTCCCAATGAATAGTTTTATCCTTTTTCCTTAACTTATCGGTTAAGGGGATGCATTCTTTGCATAGTGGCACACGCAATAAAACCCTGACAAGCCTAGAAACATTTGCAATTCTTCTAGCTTATTGGCTCCAATCATTTGAGAATGGATTCCACCTTCTCAGGGTCCATCCATGTTCCCTCTGCGAATACAATATGACCCAAATATTGAATTTCCTTAGCAAAAAATGTGCATTTGCTTTCCATTGCAAATAACTTATTTTTCCTAAGCAATTCAAACACCAAGGAAAATGCTATAATGAAAATCCAAGTGCAAATGCTATAAGTGTTCCTTGCTAGACTTACTGTAAACTAGTATGTCGTCTAGGAAAACCACTATGAATTTTCCTAAGGATGGACATAACACATTGTCCATTAGCATCATAAATGTCGCTGGTGCATTTGTCAAGCCAAATGACATGACTAGGAATTCATAATGTCCAAAACGAGTCCTAATACGGTCTTGGGAATATCATATTCCCTTATCTTAACTTGGTCATACCCGGATCTAAGATCAATCTTAGAAAAGTATTGTACACCATTAAGTTTATCACACAACTCGTCAATGCATGGTATTGGGTATTTTTCTTAATTGTAATCTAATTGAGAGCATAGTAGTCTATGCACATGCGCATAGACCCATCTTTCTTTTTTACCAAAAGAATGGGTGATGCCCATGGTGAAGAGCTTGTCCATATGAACCCTTTCTTCATGTACTCGGCTAACTGTCGCTATACTTCCTATGCTTTGGAGTGCCTATTTTGTAAGCAGGCTTGTTTTTATAGGTTTTGAATCAGGGAGCACCTTAATGCTATGGTCAATATCCCTAGATGGTGAAACACCATCCGACAAATCATCTAGAAAAACATCCCTAAACTCTCGCAATAAAAAACTCAATGTAGCTACGTACTTGTTAGTTTTTATTGACTCAATTTCAGCCTTGGCTTTTAGATTTTGTTCACAAGATGACAAAACAATGTTTAACAAATAGGGGTATGTACTAAGGCTGTTTAAGTTTCCACTACTCAAACTACTTCCAACTATAGAAACATCAACTTTAACACTTGTTTCATCTACAAAAACAACATTATTAACAGATATTTCATCTTTGGAAATAAAATTATGTAAGAGAGTACAAAGATATACCTTATGAATATCGTGGGCAACGATGGCACATCATAACTCTAGGGATGAAATAAGGGGTGCAGTTGGTACCTCATGCTCACCTGTAGCCTCACTAATCTCCCCTCATGCATGAACTCTAGGGTATTATCCAGTAGCAATGACGTAGGGTATGGCTGAGGTTATCTAACCACTCCCTGTCTAGATAAATATTGGCTCTAGTCAAATAGCTCTAGGCAAATGCATGACCTAAAAGTCTAATGAAGTCTTGTAGCCCTATATAGCTAGTGACACCCCTAAGACCACTGTGTCCCAAATGATACATTACCTGACGAGACCGTATACTTATGGTAACTCTTAGTCTCATAGTAATCACAACTTCTTAACCAATGCATAGTTAAGGAAGTTGTGTGTGGCACCATCGTCAATCATGACGTCGGTGACTGTACGGCCACCTATCCTGCCATATAATCAAACCAAATCATGTGGTCTGGATGATGGTTGTCACATAGATTGTGTCACGCAGCAAGCATGGACACTATCTATATGATAAACTGTGACCTCTTTGAACTCTGCGAAACTAAGAGGTAATTGTTGGATAGTATGAACCTTCCTCAAGGATTTTTCATTCTTTTTGGCATCACTGTGGCCAGTGCCCAGCTTAGGACATGCTGCCAAGCTATGTCCTGCCTCCACATATTTCCTTTTCTAGATTTTTCATACTGTTCAGGAGTTTGGTTTGGTTTTTCTCTTCATCAGAATTGCATGGTTTCTTCGCCCAATGCCGAATGTCCCCTATGCTCACCCTGGTTCCCTTGCCTCTTATCATTTCGAAATGACTTTCTTTTAAAACTACCATCCTTCTCGTTAATTGTCTTACTAAGACCGGATTTGAATCGATGTAAAGTGTTATCGTAAACATGGGCATATTTAATTGCTTCATTGAGGCACAACATAAGCCTCGTAAAATCAGGGAGAAAGCCCCTCATGAACCCATATAGAGTTTAAAATTCATTGATTCCCTTTAACTTCAAGACAATCTCAGTAGTTATTAGAGATGTATTGGGTGAGTGATATACCTTGCATCGAGCATTTATCCCACTCACACCAAGATATTTGCAACTTGTTTACTGGGGCAGAAATTCCTTTCTTCGAAACAACGTTTTGAACTTTGCCCAAGTATGAGGGTGCATGGCACTGCCAGCCAAGCTCATCCACCACTTTTATGCCTTGCCTATCACAAAGACAAGCTGGCCTCTATGGGCCTCACCTCATTTGGAAACTGCCTGAGGTTAAGTACATCCGACCACTTCTACAAGAAAATATTCATTGCATCTTTGTTGCGTTCCCCCCTAAAAATTAGCACCTTGAGATCTTTGAGGAAATTAGTAGATGCTATGGACTGCTTAGCAAGTGTTGCAGCTTGCTTACCTCCACGAGGCCCTACGTCCTCTTGACAAGAAAATTATACCTTCTTATGTGTAGATCTCTATGCAGCATTACTCCATGTGGGAGTGCCTTGGGCGGCATCCAAGTGAGCATGAATGCTCCTAAGCATGGTCAAAATTTCATTTTGGTTTTTCTCTAAAGCCTAGGTCCTAGTAAACAACTGAAAAATGGACTCGTGAAAAATTTCCGTCTCTCGGAGTCATTTACATCCATGTCAAAATTTCACTTTGGTTTTTCTCTAAAGCTTGGGTCCTAGTAAACAACTGAAAAATGGACTCATGTGAGATTTCCATCTCAGAGTCATTTACATCCATGTCTGTACAAAGATCATCGTCTCCATACTTCTCCTCGTCGAGGAGATCATCTTATGAGTGGTCTACATCAGCCTTGCGAGCCTCTGTAGACTTGTCATAATCCAACGCTATGTTGTCTGGACACCGACATGGTCATCAATGGACAAAGGATGTGGAAGGGGATCAACGAGCTCACGCAAGTTCGACAGAGGATGAATTGCGTCTGTTTGGCAGGCTACCACGGCTTCGTGCATACGCCCAAGCTTGGCCTGCATACAAGAGGCCGGAAATAGGAGACAGGATGCCAGAAAAACCCCCGAAGTCCACAGACTACCCCACTAGAGGCCATTTTTAGGAATTTTATAAATTGTTTTGAATATATGAAATAAAATATTCAAAGAAAATAAAATAGATAAAGAATGCAGCTGCCGGATCCCTAGGTGTGCTGGCCAATGTTGATGAAGTATGCAGTGACGAACCCAGCAATGATGCCTAGGGCACGACTGCACGTGTGGGTGTCGATGGAGTGACAGCCGAGTAAGAGCTTTAAAATTTTAATTTTTTTGGGTTGCGCTACTAGGCGTTGCTGGCTGCAAATGTTGGAGATGCTTGGTGGTTGCTGCGTCGGCCACCCTTGGTGCTGCTACGCATAACTTAGTGCTGGCCCCTACAGGGGGTGCCCTTGCTCTTGTGAGAAACACTTGCTGCTGCTGCGCGCTTGCTTGGAAAGCAATGGATCTATGACCATACTGATCAATTATGGCTAAAAACTTGTCATGTTCTTGATGAAATAAGCTTAGACACACATTTTTGAGCTAATGCTCTCAAATGCTCAAGTTTAAGTCAAAACTCAGGCCATACTATCATAATGTGGCTTATTGATATTGATTGATTTAATTCTCTTTAGTTGTTAATTATCTTTGTTAAGCCATGGATTTGATAATGCTTTATGTTTCTCCTTAGATCCTAGAAATTTAACATGAAAAAAAAACTTAGTATAAAATAACAGTGGTAAAAATGACTTTCCTAAGAGCTGTTCACATGGGGGTGAGAAGTTGTATGGGTGTTTTTGTTGATGCATCAACAATGTGGGTAATTGACAAGTAAGCCACATCATTCTGGTCCCCCACAACAATGGTATATGATATGATGTCAACACCATTTTCTTTGGAAATTCAAACAAGGGCCTCATGGAAACAAAGTAGGAAGAGGAGCTCGTATTCCATGCTCTTCTACACGAAAATATTGTCCACGTACTCATGGAAGATATGTATGTTCACAAATGCATGCTCGATGTCAAAGATGTGATGGATGCTATGCATCATCCCATGTATAAGATTCATGAAGGCTTATGGGTTAAGATAATGAATGGGCTCATGAAGATGGAGCCGCATGAGAAAGATGACCAAGATGAAGCAACATGTATGAAGACCATGGAAATGGAGCAAAAGATAAAGACAAATATGGAGCTTGACATAAAGATAAAGATGAAGACCATGGAGCCAATAATGGCTATGTTTTGTTATGTTATGTGATGACATGTGTGTTTATGTTCTCATGCATGTCGTGTTATGTGTATGGCCACACCATTATGAGGAATGTGTGTTTATGTTTTGTCATGTTATGTGATGGCATGTGTGTTTATGTTCTCATGTATGTCACGTTATGTGTATGGCCACACCATTATGAGGCATAGTGGCTAATGTCCCCATGTATGATATCTATGTCAACCTTGGGATTGGGTGACCCTTGGTGATGTTGTGCCCATATGTATGTGGATGTGATGATGTTTTATTTCATGTCCTATGATGATTTCTATGCCATGCCAACCTCTAAGCTCATCAATGTGAGTGAGACAAGTTGGAAATGGGTAGCTCCGCCGATGGTATGGTCATGTTAATATAATCACCTCTACCACTGATGATGAGGGCTAAGTGATGTATGTATGTGTCTCCATTAAGAGGGGGTGAATGTCATATCTATGTATGTCACATTACCTTCTTTGGATGAGACCCATTTGGGCACCAAGGAGGGGGGGGTTGAAATATGGTGCCCGTCATGTCATGTATGGGGCACATGTATGTGAGATCAAGGTAGATGAAGCCCTAGGATGATATGAAATAGGAATGGATGAAGGCTAAGGTTATTTGGGCATGTAAATGGATGAATGTACAAGGAAGTTAATGGTCAAAAAGTAGGCATGTGAAAAGTGCAGGGGGGGCTCAAGTGAACACATGGATAGCACAAGGATGCATGGAGCATGTGGATGAGAGTTTCTTGAAAGCTATAAAAACATGTAATCCTTGGCTCATTAGTAAAGCTTGATTAATGCAGTCATAATTTGATTTGTTTATGCTTATTGATAGTGATTTATTTAATTCTCTTTAGTTGTTAATTATCTTTGTTAAGACATGGATTTGATAATGCTTTATGAACCTCCTTAGATCCTAGAAATTTAACATGAAAAAAAACCATAATCTAAAATCAAAGTGGTGAAAAATGACTTTCCTAAGAGTTGTTCACATGGGGTTGAGAAGTTGTATGGATGATTTTGTTTATGCATCAACAATGTGGGTAATTGATAAGTAAACTTCATCATTCTTATCCCCCACAACAATGGTATACACCATTTTCTTTGGGAATTCAAACAAGGGCCTCATGGAAACAAAGAAGGACGAGGAGCTCGTAATCCATGTTCTTCTACGTGAAAAATAATGTCAATGTACTCATGGAAGATATGTATGTTTGCAAATGCATTCTCGATGTAAAGATGTGATTAGATGCTGTGCATTATCCCATGTATGAGATTCATAAAGGATCACGGGTCAAGATGATGAATGGGCTCATGATGATGGAGCCGGATGAAAAAGATGAAATATGTATGAAGACCATGGAAATGGAGCTCAGGATAAAGACAAAATGGAGCTCAACATAAAGATAAAGATGAAGACGATGGATCCAATGATGGCTATGTTTAGTTATTTTATGTGATGACATGTAGTTTATGTTCTCATCTATGTCATGTTATATGTATGGCCACCCCATTATGAAGCATAGTTGCTAATGTCCCCATGTATGATATCTATGTTAACCTTGGGATTGGGCATGATGTGCTCATATGTATGTGGACGTGATGATGTTTTATGTCATGTCCTATGATGATGTCTATGTCATGACAATCTCTGAGTTTAGTGTGAGTGAGACAAGTTGGAAATGGGCAGTTACATCGATGTATGTTCATGTTAATGTAATCACCTCTAGCCCACCGATGATGTAGGCTAAGTGATGTATGTATGTGTCTCCATTAAGGGGGCACAAATGTCATGTCTATGCATGTCACATTACCTTCTTGTTGGGATGAGACCCATTTGGGCACCAAGGGGGAGTGTTGAAATATGGTGCCCGTCATGTCATGTATAGGGCACATGTATGTGAGAGCAAGGTAGATGGAGCCCTAGGATTATATGAAATAGGAATGGATGAAGGCTAAGGTTATTTGGGCATGTGAGTGGATGAATGTAAAAGTGAGTTAATGGTCAAAACGTAGGCACATGGAAAGTGCAAGGGGGATTAAGGCATGTGGGTATGTATGAAAACATGGATAGCACAAGGGTGCATGGAGCATGTGGATGAGAGTTCCTTGAGAACTATAAAAACATCTAATCCTTGGCTCATATTACAGCTAGATTAATGCAATCATAATGTGATTAGTGATTTATTTATGCTTATTGATAGTGATTGATTTAATTCTCTTTAGTTGTTAATTATCTTTATTAAGCCATGTATTTAATAATGCTTTATGAACCTCCTTAGATCCTAGAAATTTAACATGAAAAAAAAACCTTAGTCTAAGATAAAAAAAGGTGAAAAATGACTTTCCTAAGAGCTATTCACATGGAGGTGAGAAGTTGTACGGGTGTTTTTGTGGATGCATCAACAATGTGGCTAATTTATAATAAGATACATCATTCTTGTCCCCCACAACAATGGTATCTGCTATGACGCAACACCATTTTATTTCAAAATTCAAACAAGGGGATCATGGAAACAACGAAGGAAGATGAGCTCATACTCCACGCTCTTCTACACAAAAAATATTGTCCATGTACTCATGGAAGAGATATGTATGTTCGCAAATGCATGCTTGATGCCAAAGATGTGATGGATGCTCTGCATTATCCCATGTATGAGATTTATGAAGGCTCATGATGATGGAGCCGCTTGAGAAAGATAAAGACCAAGATGGAGCAACATGTATGAAGACCATGGAAATGGAACTCAAGATAAAGACAAAAATGGAGCTCGACATAAAGATAAAGAATAAGACCATGGAGCCAATGATGGCTATGTTTAGTTATGTTACGTGATGACATGTATGTTTATGTTCTCATGTATGCCATATTGTGTATGGACACCCCATTATGAGGCATAGTGGCTAATGTCCCCACGTATGATATCTATGTCAATCTTGGGATTGGGCAACCCTTGGTGATGATGGGCCCATATATATGTGGATGTGATTATGTTTTATGTCATGTCTTATGATGATGTCTATGTCATGCCAACCTCTAAGCTCAATGTGAGTGAGACAAGTTAGAAATGGGCAGTTACGCCGATGTATGTTCATGTTAATGTAATCACCTCTAGCCCCACGATGATGTAGGCTGAGTGATGTATGTATGTGTCTCCATTAAGGGGGGGGGATTTCATGTCTATGTATGTCATATTACCTTCTTGGGATGAGACCCATTTGGGCAGCAAGGGGGGGTGTTGAAATATGGTGCCCGTCATGTCATGTATAGGGCACATGTATGTGAGAGCAAGGTAGATGAAGCCCTAGGATGATATGAATGAAGGCTAAGGTTATTTGGGCATGTGAATGGATTAATGTAAAAGGGAGTCAATGGTCAAAAAGTAGGTACATGGAAAGTGCAAGGGGCTCAAGGCATGTCGGCATTTATGAACACATGGATAGCAGCACAAGGGTGCATGGATCATGTGTATGAGAGTTCCTTGAGAGCTATAAAAACATGTAATTCTTGGCTCATTAGTAGAGCTTGATTAATGCAATCATAATGTGATTAGTGCTTTGTTTATGCTTATTGATAGTGATTGGTTCAATTCTCTTTAGTTGTTAATTAGCTTTGTTAAGCCATGGATTTGATAATGCTTTATGAACCTCCTTAGATCCTAGAAATTTAACACTCCACACATGCCATTAGTATATTGGTGGAGCGATTACAAGTTATATGACAACCACTTTTAGAGTTATGGTACAATTATAGCACCATCTTATATAGTCGGGTTAATAGAGTACTTTCCCTAATAGTATATACCCTTATTTTTATTGTTATGGTTGTAGTAGAGAAGTAAGAAGAAAGAAGGAACTTTAGCCATCCATCTCTCTCTTGTGTTCTTGCCTACTTTTGTGTGTGTGTGAAGAACTTTAGCCATCCATCTCTCTCTTGTGTTCTTGCCTACTTTTGTGTGTGTGTGTGAAGAACTTTGCTTTGCAAGGAGCTCAAGCTTACCCTCTCTCTCACATTCTTCTCAATGAGCACGTCAATCGGATGTATGGTAATTAGCCATTGGTTGATACACTCAACTCATACACCTAACATATTATCATGGGATAAAAGGACTAAGCTGTAAGGACCATCATGGCTTGTCCAAAGTTCAAGTGAAGCTCATTGCAAAGAAGTCACTATATAAGGAATAATTGTGAAGGATATCTCATCGTGGTGGAGGTTGATGAGTATGTGATGGTATCACAAGTACAAACCCTTGATTTGGTGCACCAACATCCCATAATAATGTCCATGTATGAAGTTGGATCTAACTCGATAGGAACAAAGTTGGAAAGGTTCAAAGATGCTAGTGGGCAACTATAAGTGTCAACACCTAGTGTGTTGCTTGGAGTCCCATAGCCTTGTAGAGTAAGGTATATTTGGATGACAAGGGACAATGGCTAACAAGGGAATTTAAGTCACAAAAATAAGAAAGAGTTGGGTACACTGGGAGGAGAAGGAATTTGAGGAGCAATGACCATTGAGAAAAAAGGTCACCCAAAGGTGGATACCTAAGCTGTTTATTGGAGGCACAAAGGCCAAATCATGGGTCAAATGTTTTTTAATGTTGGGTGCCTAAGAAGAGAACTTGTGTATCCTCTAATCAATATTTGGAACCAAATGTTGGTGTTAATCGATCCAATCAAGTTAGAAAAATCAAAAGAGCATAATAGCAATCGATGTTCCACCAATTCGATGTTAATCGATCCAATCAAGTTAGAAAAATCAAAAGAGCATAATAGCAATCGACCAATTCAAAAGCATATGTGGGTGCCAAGGCCCGCTCCAATTGAAACAAGAAGCCAAGAAGTCAAAATTCATTGAGTATTATGGAAAGAATAAGGCCTTGAATACTTCACAACTATAATGGAAATAAGATTAATGGTTGTTCTAATCATAGGGATATTGTTGTTGCAAGATCAGGGTGTCCAGTTTTATCCAGTTTATGCTGGACTGGGACAATGCTTGGAGAGCAAATTTTGGGGGGCAAGGTACTTAAAATGAGATCAAGCAAATAATAAAAAATACGCTTGCCCTTAAATTAATCCAATATAACTTAAATTAATATAAATTAGTCTAATTAATCAAAATTAATCAAAAATATGATGAAATGATAAACAAATGATCTTTCCATACTTAGAGTGATCCAATTTATTTTTCCATAGATGCACCATTACAAGTACACTAGTCCCTATAGGTTTTAGATGATTCGCATCAAAAATGTAATTTTACTAATTAGATTATTAATATTTGCAGGCCTTCTGATAGTTTGGAAGAATTTTGAAAAAGAGCTCATGAAAAATCCAACCATTGGATTTGCAATTTTTACTAACCACCACATTCTACTAATGTCTCGGTATCTACCCACTCTTTTGATCTACAATATTGAGGATTTTAAGTGGTAGATATCGTGGGTACAAAAAGTGGCGTATATTATAACACTTTAAAGACCTTGAAATATTTAAAGAAAATAGACAAATATCTTAAAAGTTTCTCAAAAAATCAAGTTAAGCTCCATATTATGTGAAGATCTAAGGTACAAAGTGGGAATCTCATATGAGTTTATATGTAAAAGATATTAGAATTTTATGGAATCGGTTCAAATTTGGGACAGGGTGTATACATTGACTTTATACCTAAGAAAATGAGGACTTTTGACTATCTAATGCTTAATCAAATTATGCAACTATATTTCCAACTTTGAATATGATGTTCCAACAAAAGAACTTGAAACAAAATTCCTTCATTTACTAGGAGAGATTAACCACTAAAAGTAAACAAATGTCTATTTTTTTACTGTTTACAGGGTGCCTGAGTGGACAAAACTGGGCAACCTGATCTTGCAACCACCCCTAACTTTATGCTTTCAAATTATTGAGAATTATCAATAATAGCAGCGGAGCTATGGAAAAATTTCTAAAAAATTAACACATAAATCATTTTCATTCATAATATGAAAAGAGGACTTCCTACCATATTCTAGGATTAATCATCCTAGATTAATTGAACGATTCTCATTATAATCATGGAAAATTTGATTTTTATGTGTATGCATAAATAGTTAATTAGGAAAAAGAGAAATTTCTAGTAATCCATTTTTATGTTAAAATAGTAATCCCCATGACAATGGAAATCCATGTATTCCAATGAAGTAAGAGAAAAATTGGGATGCTAAAATAATGTATATTTTATTTAAAAATTAAAAAATAATTTTAGTTAAATTTATCTTTTTGCATAGATAAATTTAAATGATGAAAGAGGAATTCCCACCATATTGGAATTCAAATATTTAAATGAGGAAAGTGTAATTCCTAGTGTAAAGAAATTAATGGAGATTTTTATTTAAATTTTAAGAGAAAATTTAGTTAAATTTATCTTTTTGTATAGATAAGTTTAAATGATGAAAGAAGAATTCCCACCATATTGGAATTCAAATATTTAAATGAGGAAAGTGTAATTCCTAGTGTAAAGGAATTAATGGAGATTTTTATTTAAATTTTAAGAGAAAATTTAGTTAAATTTATCTTTTTGTATAGATAAGTTTAAATGATGAAAGAGGAATTCCCACCATATTGGAATTTAGATATTCAAATGAGAAAAGTGGAATTTTTAGCTTAATGGATATTTTTATGTAATTTTTAAGAAGAATTTTAAATAGATTTAATTTATGGTAAAAGAGGAATTCCCATGATAATTGGATTGCACTCATTAAAATAAGAAAAAAAAGGGATTTCAAGTTTGTTATTTTTTTTAAAAAGGTATGATATTTAGTTAAAAAGAAGAATTTTTATGATAATTAAGAAAAGATGGATTTGAATTAAATTTTAGTGTCAAAAGATGAATTCCCACCATAATTCTACCTAATGAATTGAGGTTGAGAAATTATGTGATAGGAGGAATATCTTTGGATATTTTAATTGGTAAAATCACTGAATGGATATTTACCTAAAATTAGATGTTTATCTGAAGGGAATCCTTGTAGAACTAAACCGAATGAATTTGGTTAGACTACAAGAGGGACGGATAGTAAACCTACTTGTCCATCTCTCGATCTGAATCAAGTACAAACTTCGTGTGACCAATTCCAGTTTCTAATCACAAAGAATAAACTACCGGAACTAAACTAGTTTTTCTTGACCGAACTCACTAAGAGTCTAGTTGGACAATCAGACTGAATGATGGGTAGATTACCCTGATGAGAGATCAAGGATCCTTATTATGAAATTGGGAATTATGGAAAAAGGGTTTTTGAAACCAATCTCAAGTTGGAATTTTACTTACATTGGAACCTCTGTTTTTTTTAATTCAAAGGACTGTTTTACGCCAGAATGCTAGAGGAAGCATTTGGCTTATGTTTTTCTAAGAGGAGGTCAATTGGAACAGCTGGCGGGGAGTTGTCAAGGGATGTCGCTCGTGGCAAAGCCTGCCCCGAGGTCTTGACCAGCCTCGGTACGGTTAAAATGGTGTGCTTCCGGTACGATGGGTGAGGAGCGACGAAGCGGTCCCTGAGTGAAGTGCTAGGACACCGAAGGAGGATCCTAGAGGGTTCTGACCAGGCGATGCATGGGCTCGCGGTTGCTAGGACACCCATGCGTACATCGAGAAAGATTTTGGATGGACAAAAAGGAAAGATTTTTGGGAACCAAATTTTGATACTGGATCTCGTTGGTTGGCTAGCTGGTCTTCAACGGAGAGTCCAGAGGATACATTTTGTAATACAATGGACTCGAAATTTGGAAAAATGATCAGAAATATTATGATTTTTATTGAAGGATTGTTTTAAAGCCAGTCGAATCTGTTATAAATGGCAATTTCATATTGGGTGTGTACGTGGTATGCCTACCTTAATTTTTGCGGCTAGGGAGCCTGGGAACTCTTTTCCTCGGTACCCGGGCAAAAACACAACCAAATCTTTATAAAGGAATCCCACCAATACAGTGGTCAACTAACCCATGGGCCGGATGGGGAGGGTGCATCGGAGGATTCATGAGAAACAACTAGATATGATTAGTTACATTAATTAGATTAAAGCTTGAGAAGACCTTGTTCTATGGGAGGGGATCAGCGGCGGCGGCTGTGCCTCATAAATGAGGAAAAAAGTGGTGATTCCATGGACCAAGTGCAAGTCTCTTCTTGATCTGACCATGTGACTTCAGGTTTGGTCAGATCAGTTTACCTAATTAAGACTTTGACTCGTTACAGTAATTTCTCCCGTTAGAAGATTTTTTCCCATGGCAGAATCGTCCATGCCTTTCGGGCAAGGGGAGTCTTTCAGGCCTGGTCTCGGAGGGACCACTCGGGCTAGCCTCTCGTCCCGGACATCCGCGGGCAAGGCCCCGAGTGTGGATCCCCGCCCCACGCGGGAGGCCGACGCCGCTTCCGCCGCCGGGGCAGGGCATCGCGGCGGCTAGGGGGCAAGGACCTCACAATTAGTGAAAGCTTTAATATTGTCTTGGGGAACAGTATAGCGTACCTCCTGAGGTTTCCATTGGGGAGACAAGTGAGGTGCGAGTATCTCCTCGGGGGCGAGAGGGTTAGTGGGAAAAACTACTGCTGATGAGGAGTGAAAGTAGAGAATATGTAGTCGGCCTGAGATGTGTTAGTAGGTGGGGCATTAGGATAGGGATTAAGGAGTTTACTAGTGACATGAATATATGGGGTAAGTGGAGATATAAGATGAAGACGATGCCTCTTCGTGACCATGACCTGTGCTAGGGGGTGGGTGGCTAGGTTTGTGAGATTTCATACTCTTGAAGGTCAGGAATATACTCAAGATTTATGGTAGGATATTCAATATGGTTGGCATCAAAAGTGTAGAGTACATTGGTTAACATGGATTCTAAGTGTTTGTAGATATTAGAGTATAGTTTTAGAATTCCAAAAGGGTGATATAAGGTAGAGTCACATAAGTTTAGATGCTGGTGAGTATTGTAGACTTCGAGCCACCCATGGCTTATAATCCACTGATAGCTGTGTACTACCACCTCATAGTTGGCCGATGTCTCGAGAATGTCATCTAGAACAAACAAGTCTAATTTACGACATTGTTGTCTAGAATTTCAGATTTTTGGAGTACCCAACACCAACTAAGAAGTTTTAACACAATAGGATGTAATGGATAAAAGAAGATATCTTGTGGATTAGTTAATACTATATCTCCCCGTAAAATTCCCATTATAGTTCACCTAGGCCTAGATCCTCAGACAGATTTGTATCATATTGAAGTAAGGAGAGGGTTAGTGTAGACCAAAATAGAGTGAGATTTTAAGGAGGGGCATGAGGGGTTACTGGCAACTGACCTAACTCTGAGGCACGCTCAAGGAATAGGCGCATGTCATCCGTAGGCTCCTGCCATTGACTTCAGTCTTGTATTGCCAACTGGCATTCCAACTCTTGTAGACAAGAGTCATTGTTGCTGAGGAGGTTTGATATTCTAGTTTTACAGACCATCCTTGCAGCATCCAACTCTTCAAATCACTGGGTTACTTCCTCTTGGGCATGCTCGCTGTAGCCTCTCTTTCTTGAGCTTCTGTGATTCTGTGGAGCCTTTCGGTAGCCAGCTGCTAACTATCTTGTAACTGTTGCATGATTTGTGCCATTGCCTCTTGGTGTGCTAATACCATCCTTTGCATCTCGACTTGACTGGCACTGACGTCGTTAAGTGCTCTCACTTTCTCTGCATGTGCCTTGTTTGATTGTTCTCTCTCTTGCTGTGTAAGTGAGCGGCTTTGCCATCTGCTTCTTTCAGATTTGAGGATAACTATTGGATCTGTCGTGGCAGCTCCTCTTCTTTGGCCATGGATTTGTGCTAGAGTTCTTGTACTTGCTGGGCATGAAGGGCTGTGAGCTTGTGGTTGTGGGTAACCGCCTTCTAGAGTTGCTCCTTAGCCTATTCCAACTTTGCCTTAAGCTCCGTATTTTCTTTGATTCTCTAAACAATGTTTTGGCTAAGAACCAAATTATTGCTTTCCAGTGCCTTGTATCTGGTCTCTTGCTCCTCAGTGGCCTTCAAACTCTTCATTATGACATCCCAATGCATGGCCTCTACTACTACCAAGTGTTCCTTTAAAGTCTGTACTTGTGTGTTTGACTCATTAACCTGCTTCCAAAGTGCAACATTACGATCATGCAACAAGTGCCATTGTGAGGAGGTGGCAATGCCATACTTTTTGCTCCTGCACCCATGGTGCACTTGTGCTTTTGTTGTAGCCCCTTTGAGTCTAGGATGTGGTGGTTTTAACAGCTCATCGAGCCCTTCCATAGTTTCCTGCATAAACTGTTCATAATCAACATTCTGCAGGAAGGGAAGTTGGGGTAGTCTTTCTTCATCCTCTAGACGCCGTCTTTTGCTCGGGCTTGATGGCTCTTCACTCCTTGGTCTTTTGCCTATATCCATATGGTCTGTTGGATCATGCACTGGTCAAAGTCTTGCAATTCCAAAGCTCTAGCACTCGAATTGATGTTGTTGGTTCTGGTTCTATCTTTGCTTATGTGTCTGCCAAGGCAGAATCCTTGAGTGGGGACATGTTCGTGAAGATAAGTAGCTATGTCGGGCTTGTTGGGGGAGTAACTTGCTGCGTTTTCTCTTGAGTGACCTGACTGACTGTGGCTTCTTGCATTGTCATGATTCCTGGTATGATCTTATTTCCTGTGCCAGCTCAGCCTCTAGTCTTTGTGATTCTGCAGCCACGTCCGGGATGAAGTCCCTCATTTTTCTTTCTGTCTTTTTCTTCCTCCCTTTCTTTATCTCCTTCATTATGGCTTGTTGGGGGAGTAACTTGCTGCATTTTCTCTTGAGTGACCTGACTGACTGTGGCTTCTTGCATTGTCAGTGATTCCTGGTATGATCTTATTTCCTGTGCCAGCTCAGCCTCTAGTCTTTGTGATTCTGCAGCCACATCCGGGATGATGTCCCTCATTTTTCTTTCTATCTTCTTCTTCCTCCCTTTCTTTATCTCCTTCATTATGGCTTGTGTTTCCACTGGTTACAGCTTGGCCCTCTTGCATCTGTCAATGCTGGTTGCTCTGGTAGTAATGCCAACTGCATCTGCTCTGCTAGTTCAGCTCTGAGGAAGAGGCCTTTTTGCCACATGATTGAGGACTTGGGTCAGTAGGTATGGATTGCATATCTTGGACTGGTGGGCCTTGAGATTGTTTTCCATTTCCCTATGTATGTAATACGCCCAGTCCTCTTCCTTTTCTTCATGCACTTTACAATCCTGTTCAATGGGACCTTGTTGTAGCAGTCCACTGTCTTCACCTGCATGATCAGCGACATAGCTCTGCAGGCTTTCTCCGTGACCTAATCCCGAATATTCTCATACTCTGCCCCATTGGAGTTATACAACTCTTCTTCGGCATAGCATCCCCCAAAGGCATTTTGTCAAAGGCATGGGCATGGACTTTGAGTGCTGGTGGGAGCTACAAAGCGTCACGGATGAGTTCTTCTATGATTAAGAGCTGCTCTGTTGTGCCGTCGTCGGCCTTCGTGACAGTGCCACACTTGGTGGCTTTGTCATAAGGCTTTATATATTCCGCACAGAACTCCATGTCAATGTTTCTTGGGATAATCTGTACCATTCTTCCTAGGCCCACTTTCTCCAGCTTTTCTTTGACCTCTGCGTCTTCCAGGATTTGGAGGCACTCCAGGCTATGATATTGCAGTGCTACCTTTCCATGGGTCGTATGGATCTCCTTGCTGATGATGGCTCCATGTAAGGCTTAGGCATATGGGCCCAAGTAGTTCATCTTTGGTCCTCACACTAGTTTCTTCTTTTGGCTCACTGGGGAGCCTGTAGCGCTAGCTTGGGTGACTGCGGGGGTCTCTGCTGCTTCTATGTCTGAGCTGACATCTATACATGAAAAGAAAATCAGTCTCTCTAAGACTAGTGGGGTAGGAACCACTCCTTTTCTTGTCTTTTCTTTTCTCCTTTTTTTTAAAATGGTTAGTTCAGGTGAGAAGTGTGTTGGTGTAGGAGAATCAAACAAGGTGTGTTAATTGAACAGGTGAATGTTGTGGCATGAAGGTGCAGGAGTTTAGTAGTCCTGTGAACTTGCAGGTCGTGAGGGGGGCTTCTCGTGAGAATTTGTTACGTGAAAGTTAAAGACGTGATGCAATCCCGTGGTGAGAAGTTATTACGTGAGAGGGGGTTCCATGAGACAGAACCTCATGAAAGGGAGTCCCATGAGACAGAATCTCGTGAAAGGGAGTTCCGTGAAATGGAATCCCGTGAGAAGTTATTACGTGAGAGGGAGTTCCGTGAGACTGAATCCCGTGAGAATTTATGACATGAAAGGGAGTTTCATGAAACGGAATCCCGTGAGAGTTTGTTACGTGAGATTTTTTGGAAGCGTGAAGTTGCAGGTCTTTATTGTTCCGTGAAACTACAGTTTCAAGGCAATTCTGTGAAACTGCAAGTTTTTTAAATGTTTTTTGTTTTTATGTTTTTATCTATCAAAAGATTCCATGAGGGCAAGTGATGATACCACAAGGGAAGTTTTAGAAACAACACAGAATGCAGGTGATGCTAATGCAGGTGCTGTTAAAGAGCATGATATTTATGGATCATAAAAATAAAAATAAAGAAAAGAAAACAATAAATGGTCCAATCTCCCACCTTAATGGGTGAATGTCGAGGTTGAAAGAACCAAGGAAGGCGATGCACGATTGAATGTCGATTAGGGTTGGAAGAACCAAGGAAGGCGATGTACGATTGAATGCGGGAGCTCAAGGCGACTTGCGATTGATCACATGATGCAAAATGACGATGCAAAATGACAAAAAAGGAAATTTTTTTTGAATTTATAGCGCAACTTTCGGACTGGGAAGTCACCTTAATAAAGAATGCCACGTGGTGTCTTGTGATTGGACCGTGTGAGAAGTGACTGTTTCACGACGTGAAGCAGTTTAGACCAGTTTACGGAGTGAACTGTTTAAACCAGTTCAGGGCATGAATGTTTTGGGATTGGCTCACGGAGTGAACTTTTTTGGATTGGTTCATGGCATGAACTTTTTTGGATTGGTTCACAGCGTTAACTTTTTTGGATTCATTCACAGCATGAATTTTTTCAGATCATGAATGTGCCAGATTGATACCTTCTTTTTTTTTTCTTCATGCTCAGTCATTCAAACATGCATTAAATGAGTGAATGATACCTAGTTTACCTTGTATCCATTGGGCAAGCTTCATCTTTTATTGCCATGAAAACCAAGGTAACACCTTGGCACTTCTAGGTAAGTGTTGACGCAGGTGTTTTAGCTCCGTGTGGAAGTATTTGATTCTTCCTTCCACCCAACTGAACAATGTTATTACTAGGTCTTGTGGTTGGGAGATTTTATTCGTGTCCCTTGGCTAAACTTCTTTATTTGTAATTTGTCCAGCTCCTTGATCGAAGTGGTTACTGACATTGCTCTGGCAATCCTCAACCCATACTAATGTTTGTGCAGTTTTATCATTGGTTTTAGTTGGGAGTTGGTGTTGCATGCTTTTATTACCCTTTCCTTTGTTATCAAAACAGTTTGTGATGGTGGCCCCTAAGTGGGGTTTGGGAACTGGCACTGCCGTATTGCCTTGGTAGTATCCTTATGCCCATAGTAAATCCTTTCGAACCCATTGCTTATGAATGCCTTGTGGGATGTTGGTATGTCTGGAGTACAACCAACCTATTTGTTGTGAGAAGGCCAATTCTGATTTTTGGCCCCTTTTTGAATCTTTCTTATTGTCTCCATATTATCCTTCTTCTCCTCCTTGTGGGGCTAGTTTTTTAGTTGAACCTTGGGCACCCATTTTTGTGTACTCTGTGACTTTGGATATTGTTTGTGTAGGGTTTGTGGGACTAATGCTTGTTCTATTTATGAGTTGATGGCACCGTGCTGGGTGTCACTATCTCCTCAATCATGGTTTGTTTCCCTATTTTTGTCAGGCTCCATAAGGGTATGGACATGACATTGTCGCCCTTGTTCAACAGTGTTGTCCTCTTCTCCCATTGGATATTATATTTGATGGCACAAATCCAGGATCGTCCTAGGATCATTTCCTCTTCCATGGAGCTTACAGGTATGACAAACACTTTCCCAACCAAGGAATTATTTCTAATGGAAATGTTAACACTTAAAAATCCCTCAGCTTTCGTAGTTATCAAGTGCACACTGCATACTTGTGCATCGGTGGATTCAAGGTGTGGTCTATCTAAGGCTACCCATGTCTCATATGAGATCAGGTTATGACTTGATCCCGTATCTATTAGTGCAATGCTTGTTGCATGGCCTTTAGCTGTAGTGAGTTCCACCTTGAGTCGTGCTGGCTCAATGTTCAGTTCCTCTTCATCCGAGAGAGTCAAGGAGGCCATGTTGATGTGTGACATTCTCTTCTGGAGTAATTGGTTAGCTTTGGCCTCCCTTGCCTTAGCCTCTTCTTGAGCTTGCTGGATTTTTTCCTTCGCGAGCTGTTTTTGTTGTTTCAAGAGATGTTCTTGCAAGAGCATATCTTGAATCAGTGGTCCAAAATATTTTTTGAGTTTGCTTCCATTGACGTAACCCTCCATCTGTACGCCATCAATTGTCTCAATTTTAACCAACCCCTGAGGTGTGATCTCAGACACTCGGAAGGGTCCTAGGCCTCTGTATTTGCGTTTCTTTTTTCTAGTGCTTCCTACACCATACATAAGGACAAGGTCCCCCGTTTCCAATTCTTTTTGTTTTAAATTTTTCTCGAACCAATGCTTCTCCTGCATAGTTTCTTTTTGCCCATTCGGTGAAATAGTCCATGGCCACGATCACTGTTATAGCTCACTCTAACCCTCCTTGAAACACATCTAGCAAGAGATTACCTGGTGAACAGCAACTATCGTGAGGATCTTTCCAATGGCCGAGCTCATCAAGCTCTTCCATAGTTTCTTGCATAAACTGTTCATAATCAACATTCTGCAGTTGGGGTAGTCTTTCTTCATCCTCTAGATGCCGTCTTTTGCTCGGGCTTGATGGCTCTTCACTCCTTGGTCTTTTGCCTATATCCATATGGTCTGTTGGATCATGCACTGGTCAATGTCTTGCAATTCCTTAGCTCTAGCACTGGAATTGATGTTGTTGGTTCTGGTTCTATCTTTGCTTGTGTGTATGCCAAGGCGGAATCCTTGAGTGGGGACATGTTCGTGAAGATAAGCAGCTATGCCGAGCTCGTTGGGGGAGTAACTTGCTGCGTTTTCTCTTGAGTGACCTGACTGACTGTGGCTTCTTGCATTGTCCGTGATTCCTGGTATGACCTTATTTCCTATGCCAGCTCAGCCTCTAGTCTTTGTGATTCTGCAGCCACTTTCGGGATGATGTACCTCATTTTTCTTTATGTCTTCTTCTTCCTCCCTTTCTTTATCTCCTTCATTATGGCTTGTGTTTCCACTAGTTACAGCTTGGCCCGCTTGCATCTCTTCAACTGTCAGTGCTGGTTGCTCTGGTACTAATGCCAACTGCATCTGCTCTGCTAGTTCAGCTCTGGAAGAGGCCTTTTTGCCTTATGATTGAGGACTTGGGTCAGCAGGTACGGATTGCATGTCTTGGACTGGTGGGCCTTGAGATTGTTTTCCATTTCCCTATGTATGTAATACGCCCATTCCTCTTCCTTTTCTTCATGCACTTTACAATCCTGTTCAATGGGATCTTGTTGTAGCAGTCCACTGTCTTCACCTGCATGATCAGCGCCATAGCTCTACAGGCTTTCTCCGTGTGACCTCATCTCGAATATTCTCATACTCTGCCCCATTGGAGTTATACAAACTCTTCGTCAGCATAGCGTCCAAAGGCATTTTGTCAAAGGCATGGGCATGGACTTTGAGTGCTGGTGGGAGCTACAAAGCATCACGGATGAGTTCTTCTATGATTAAGAGCTGCTCTGTTGTGCCGTCGTCGGCCTTTGTGACGGTGCCACAGTTGGTGGCTTTGTCATAAGGCTTTATATATTCCACACAGAACTCCATGTCAATGTTCCTTGGGATAATCTGTACCATTCTCCCTAGGCCCACTTTCTCCAGCTTTTCTTTGACCTCTGCCTCTTCCAGGATTTGGAGGCACTCTAGGCTATGATATTGCAGTGCTACCTTTCTATGGGTCGTATGGATCTCCTTGTTGCTGATAATGGCTCCATGGGTCGTATGGATCTCCTTGCTGATGATGGCTCCATGTAAGGCTTGGGCATATGGGCCCAAGTAGTTCAACTTTGGTCCTCGCACTAGTTTCTTCTTTTGGCTCACTGGGGAGCCTGTAGCGCTAGCTTGGGTGACTGCGGGGGTCTCTACTGCTTCTGTGTCTAAGCTGACATCTGTACATGAAAAGAAAATCAGTCTCTAGACTAGTGGGGTAAGAACCACTCCTTTTCTTGTCTTTTCTTTTCTCCTTTTTTTTGAAATGGTTAGTTGAGGTGAGAAGTGTGTTAGTGTAGGAGAATTAAACAAGGTGTGTTAGTTGAACATGTGAATGTTGTGGCATGAAGGTGCAGGAGTTTAATAGTCCTGTGAACTTGCAGGTCGTGAGGGGGGCTTCCCGTGAGAATTTGTTACGTGAAAGTTAAAGACGTGAAAAGGGAGTTCCGTAAGATGGAATCCCGTGGTGAGAAGTTATTACGTAAGTTATTACGTGAGAGGGAGTTCCATGAGACAGAACCTCATGAAAGGGAGTCCCGTGAGACAGAATCCCATGAAAGGGAGTTCCGTGAAATGGAATCCCGTGAGAAGTTATTACATGAGAGGGAGTTCCGTGACATGAAAGGGAGTTTCATGAAACGGAATCCCGTGAGAGTTTGTTACATGAGATTTTTGGAGGCGTGAAGTTGCAGAGTTTTATTGTTCCGTGAAACTACAGTTTCAAGGCAATTCCGTGAAACTGCATGTTTTTTTAATGTTTTTCGTTTTTATGTTTTTATGTATCAAAAGATTCCATGAGCACAAGTGATGATACCACAAGGGAAGTTTTAGAAACAACACAGAATGCATTTTCCAAGCGATGGGTTGTACCATTCACCAGGCTTTCGCCCACCATGGCCCCCCCATCCAAGGATGTACCTGGAAGTTATCGATGGTGAGGCTTTGGTGCAAATGTTCTCCAGTGCATGAGTATGGATATGTACTCATGGAGCAGCTGCTACATTAATTTAGCCAAAAGAATAATAAGCAATAAGCTTAACAAATGTACAATGGCTATTGAGGATCATTGGAAAAGGTTAATGCATGAGATGGCTTAATCCGTGAGTGATGGGGCTTAAATCATTAAAGTGCAGGTTCTTAAGTCTTGAGACTATAATTCATGAGAAACCTGAACTCGTGAGATTGTAGGTTTTTTGGCCATGAAGGAATATTTCATGAGCTGGCCTAATCCCGTGAAAGTTAATCCCTTGAAAGTGCAGGCCGTGAGATGGAATTCCGTGAATTTGTAGGTTTTGACCTCGTGAAGTTACAGATTTTGACCTCGATAGTTATTTGATTTTATGGGTCAACTAGGTCATGACTTGTGAGTAACAGCTTCTTGTGCACTTATTTCTCACATCTAGAGGAGCGACAAGAGCATTGTTATTTTGTTCTTGATGTGCTCATAAGTCTCCATTGTAGACGTGGGTATTGATTCTTTAATTTATTGCTCAAATGTTGTCGAGGCAGTAGGGAAGACTATTGATTGTTTATTTGAACACACAAGCTCTTGTGTTGGTGCTGAATGCACGAGTGGTTGAGTGATTTGCTTGTTATTGCTTGGGCCTCCATTCTTGTCGAACTTTAGGTGAAGCTGTTAGGGTTGAAGTCGGTGTGGTTGGTGAGTTTTTCTTCACATTGTCCGATTTTGGCAACCATATTATGGAATTACCACCATAGTATCCTTCTTGTTGAAGCACATGCATAGGCACCCATCTTTGATGAACATTATAAACTGGTGGCCCCTATGTGCTTGCCCCTATGTGCTTGGTGTTGAGGCATTCTTCTTTGTGTAAGCTTAGGGGACTTTGTGATGTGCTTGGGGACCCAAGCTTTGGTATTTCTTTGGTAGTACCCTTGTGCCAACAGTGCTTTTGGTACCCACACTTGATGACTTGGTGGAGTT
Source organism: Cibotium barometz (assembly GCF_041138505.1). Lineage (NCBI taxonomy): Eukaryota > Viridiplantae > Streptophyta > Polypodiopsida > Cyatheales > Cibotiaceae > Cibotium > Cibotium barometz. The sequence goes on from NC_141055.1 coordinate 44,126,389, forward strand.
TTTTGAGGAACTCGCATAGGCTTTGGTGGACTGTGTTGGGGAGTACTTTTCTTTTTCCTTGGCCTCTGAGTGCTGCATTGAGGAAGAGGCTTTGACTGTCGAGGCACCCAAATTTAATTGGCACCTTCATAGTAGCCTTGAGCTACAAGTAGCTACTTCTCCACCCACATCTTGATACTACTAAGATACCGTGATTGTGGTTGTCTTGGGGGAGTTTTCTTTTGGGTTAATGTGGAAGGTTTGGGGCTCTCCTTGACTTTGGTTGGCGCTGAGGCTCCAGGTTTGAGACTCATGGGCATTGTTGTTTGATGATGATGAGGCTAGAGTCTCTTGTGGAGTGGTTGTTGATGAGACAAGGCCTTTGAGCATGTGGTTGTCTCCTTTGGTGAGGTTTGTCAATGAAGATGCATAGGATCCGAACTTCGTAGGTGAGGATGGGGTTAAAGGAGTGGATGCTTTATCGGAGTCGGTCGTTGATGTAGATGGTAGGTCATTGTGTATAGGGGCATTTGTGGAAGAGGCTTATACCCTTTTGCATTCAACATCATAGAAATCCATTAAAGTTGGATCCTCTTCCTTGTTGCAGTATGGTATTGTCAACTTTTTATTGTTGACCATCATGATGACTCTATCGCTATCAAAGCACAGTGGTGCTTGGGCAGTAATAGTCCATTTATGCCCCAAGATCAAATCTGCTTCCAACACATACTCAACCACAAAAAACTTGCAAGTGAGGGGGTTAGTTTCAATATATATTATATGTTCAAAGTACTCCAAACATGGCATGTTCAAGTATTATGTAAAGGTAATCCTTTCAGTATGTTATGTGAGTGTTGGGTGACCTAACAAATCCTATAGCTCAAGGGTCATGAGATTGTGTTCTCATGTTGGATAAAGCTATGCTTAAGCTATGGTGATTTTATTTAAAATTTCCAATCCCACCAAAATCCTAGGGATCTTTTCAGTAAAGATATATTGGAAGTTCCAGCTCTTGAAAGGTCTCTTCCTCCCATAATAGCAATTTTACATTGCTTGGCAGCAATGTTCAAGGTGATTGTTTGCATGTATTTGTCTATTGAATACAACGATTCACCTATCCAAGTTCTGCCAAGGATGACATCATACTCTAGGAAATCTAGGGTAACATGAAATGTAAATTCTATATCGCCCATCGATTGTTCGCGTAGTGTATCTAAAGTAACTTGGAACTTCAATGTTTTGTCCGTTGGCTCCTTTTGCAAGACTATTACTTGTAGGGATGATTTTAGGTTATCCCAATGACATCCAAGTGTCTATTTTCACGATGTTATGACTAGCTCAAGGGCTCATTGCACTTAACATTATGGCTTATAGGGAAACCCAACCATTTTCTGTTTCATGCTCCCATTCACTTTCATCCTCATTTTGGCTTTCAGCTTTTTCAAGAGTAACCAATGCATACACTAGCACACTTGGCCCTCTAACAATTTTTAATGAGGTCTATTTACAAACTTATGAATCCTCACAGTCCTATTTTATGGAGTTCTTTATGTCTTGGTATAACTCAGGTTGAGTCCTTAGAGGTGCAAGTGCTGATGTGATGCTGGCTCATGAGAGAAGAGCATTCCTCCGAATGAGATTTTGAGAGACTTTCTTAATCTTGTAAGGGAATTATTGAATTTCTCATGTGCTTTCTCAAGCATATAGTTCGTATAATTTGTTCCAAATGAATCTTTTGTAGAGAGTATGTCTTCCTCTTGAAAGGGGAAGTGGTACTCCTCTAGGCTTTGTATTTTGGTTGCTATTTTAGGATTGGCATTATGAGGCTCAATCAAAACCAGTGACCCTATAAGACATTCAACCAAGCTAAGAATGCTCTCCTGAGCTGTCTTTTTGTGTTCCGCATATGTCATGTGATCATTATTATCCATTTGGGGTGGTTGGGTTAGTTTCTTGATTGGTCTACGTGGTGCACTGAGCAAAGAGTAAGAACTTGTTTCATCCTCACTTAGTGATGTACTAGAACTTTTTTCATTCTCTGACTTTCTTTGGTTTGTCAGCTTTTCATTATGTTTACCCATGCGATGAGATCAAATTTTCTTTTGGGTTTTTGTATCCTGTGTCGCACATATGGGTGTTGAGATTTGAGTGGTGATCTTTGAGGTGGATGCTTCTACATCATGTTTAGATTTTGGCTCTTTTGTGTTTATGTCCCCTTTTGGGTTTATGTTCTCTATAGGCTCCTTTTCCCTGTCTTTTAATTCGACCTCAGTTTCGATAGTTTGTTGTCCCTTGTCTTTCTTGGATTTAGAAGGTTTTGTTTTCTCTTTTGGGTTCTATTTTAAAGCATGTTCTTCTACCCATTTTGAGGTATTGTCTTTTGCATTCCTTTTGACTGTTTCTCGTGCCTTGTCTTGTAAACGTGTAAGCACATTCAAGGGCACCATGGACAATTGCCCATTTTGTAAACTTAAGATGTTAAGAGTTGTATTTTGTGAGACAAGTTGCATTGAAGCAACTCGTCTTGGGCAATCTTGGAACATATTATGATCAATGCCACATTGTTTACACATGGGTCGCAAGGTGTTAGTGACTATGGGCATGGAAGTATTCCAAACTGTGCAGTCTGCCACCTTGTAAGGTCCACGACAATAGAAACACTGAAGTGTTTGATTAAGTGCTTCCTAAGCAGTTTCTACCCTTCAGTTTCTGTTTAGTACACAAGAGATGGAGGTTTTAAGTTCATTGTGGATGAAGTGGGACACTTTTTAGTATCATGGTCAAAGGTTTTACAATATATGTAGTATAAAAAAACAGGTGCCTTGTATGCACAATGAGGATTGGGATGGTCGTAGTGATTGCACTCAACACAAGGCATTTCGTTCCTCACTTTTAGAGGCATTAAGGATGTCTAGTTTTGAAGGTTTTTATCCTCTCTTAGAGATGTTGGCTCTAAGGTTTTAAGAGCAAGACTGCATAAAATTCTAGGAATGTCAATTCTGAGATCGATCTTTCTTTTACCATTTTGCTTCACTTGGTTTAGATGAGGAACACCTCGTAGCATGATCATCTTCTAGCATGTTGTCATCTAAACGTATTGCTTCTTTACAACATTGATCGAATGTTTCCAGATTAGATACAATGACCAAGTCGTGTAAGCTGTTATTCTTCAAGTCCATCATGAAACATCTCTTCAATTGAACATCGTTTAATTTTTCCCATGACTAACAACGTGAGTCTAAGAGTTTTATCCTAAGGATAAAATCTCTAATGGATTCATTTGGTTGACATTCAATTGAATAGAGTTCTGTTACTGCACTCCACTGATCACCTTGTTTGGAAAAGCCATGTATAAAGGCTAATTTCAAGTTTTTGAAGTTGGTCTTGATCGTCGGCATCAATGCGATGAACCATAGACTAGCTTTTCCCTCTAAACATAAGTTCAACGCCTTAGTGGGATAGTTGGGATTTCCAAAGGCTTCACATCTCTGTTCAATTAGACATTTGAATGAATAGTTCCATCGTATTTGCCTATAATTTTGGAAATTTGTACGGCGGTATTTTTGTATGAATCACTAAGGCCGTGTGTGAATGCTCTTGTTTTGAAAGAGACTCACTGAGTCCTTGGGCCACTCCCCCTCCTAGACTAGTCAACATGTCCAGGGTGTGGACATCTAGGAAAGGGTTGGTACTTATAGGATATCTGGGAATGTTAGGTAAGGGACCAAAGCCCGGTGGGATCGAAGTGATAGGGACTGTAAAACCTGATGTTACGCTTGTATAGGCATGGCTAATGGTATTGGGAGGTGTAATAAAGTAGGAACTTTATTAAATAGGATTAATAATGGGGACAAGTCCAGGTATAAAAGAGGGGGCTTGGCCCATGGTTGTAACTTTTGATGATCATTTTTAGAAATGGAAACACATGTTTCTTGGAGCTCATGGCTTCTTGGCTTGTGGAAGGCTATTTCCATTCTCTTGGTGTGAGAGACTAAACACACTTAGGCATCATGTTTACATGGTGATTTGCTCTTATTTTCATGCATTACATCCCTTCATTCCAATTGGTATCAGAGCTCTTGATTTTGATCATGGGCATGCATGGGTTGTTGGGAAAATTTGCTTGAAAATTTGAGTTTCTTTTAATTTTTTTTCATTTTCTTGTAATCCTTGAGTGATTCTTGACAAATCTTCTCTAATCTTGCTTAATCTCATGGATATGGTGAGCATTTCATGGAAATTGCTTGAATTTTGAGTGATTTTGGCCAATTTTGCCATTTTTGGACCAAATTTTGGGCCTCTGGACCAAAAATTTGGGGCAGTCGGGCCAAAACTTAGGGCAAGTGACTAATTGCAATTAACTTTTCTGCTAATCATGATTAGTAATCATCTTCTTCTTCCTCAAGCTTTCCATAGCCATGGGATGCTCTTCCTTTACCCGTTTTGATGCCAAACCTTGGGGTTTTTGTAGAGCTTTCTGAGATCTTTCATTTGAGCCTCTTCTTGCTAATTTTTTTTCTCAAGATTTGGGAGCTTTTGTTCATTCTTCCATGGCTGAAAGTTGAGCTTAATCTACCTTCCATGAACCATATCTCTCAATTGCTAAGCTTGTACATCATTCATAGGCATCTTTGTGAGCATTCTCATCTCATGAAGGAGGCAAAGAGGAGGGCGACGGGCTGCTGCAGGCTGCCGCCTCAAAACGGCGTTGAAAGATGTGGAGGGAGAGCTAGGGTACCTAGCTCTACTACCTCAAGAGATGGAAGCTAGGCAATAGGGTTCTTAGCCCTTGTTTGGAGCATATTTTCAAGCCTTATTCAAGCACATGGGAGATGTATTTTGGCTGCAAATTTCAGAGCAAAAGAGAGCTACGTTTTTCTTCAACAAGAGGCTTCTTCAACATTTTCTACCATTGAAGCTTTCCGGATGACATTGGTGAGTGGTATGATCAATCTCTTGCAAGTTTGAAGCATTTGGTGGAGCTTTGGGAGTTGATTGGGGTTGGTTACATTCAGAAACCCTAAATTTCAGACATTAACCATTTGGCTTGACCATTCACATGCCAATGATGCTTGTCTATGCATTATTGCTTGCATTTGTGCAATGGATTGCTTCCACATGAGCCTTGGCCAAACAAGGGATCATATTTTTGGAGATTCTCTTCACTTTGATTCAATTGGCATGCCATTGATGGAGTATCAAGTTTACTCAATGCTTTTGGGAGCCATTCATGCTTATCTTTATGCCACATAGATGCCTTGAATCATCTACATAGCCATTCAATGCTATGACTTGCATTTTGGCATAAGAAAGCATAGCTCTTGGATCAATTTTGGGGGATTGAACTCATATTTCACAAGTGTCAATGTGTTGTTGGATGTTGTTGATGTTGGAATTTGTTTGATGGATGGTGAACACTTGGAGTGAGGAGAATGAGCATGAGTTCATGTGTATTGATTCATGAGAAAATTGTAAATGGCATGAGTCATGCCATATACTTGTAAGTGATCTCTTCCATTACATTCACATCATTTTTGTACCTACACTCACCATTGCTACCACTTCAAGTTTTCTAGAATCTAGCAATGTGTGAGGGTACCTTGGCATTGGTTGGAGAGGCCAAGGGGAGAATGTCTTGAACTCTTTGTGCCGTGATTGCCTTGGAAAAGCGGTACAAAGAGGGATTAGGTACATTGGCGGTGAAGACATGGCCTCAACCTTCACCTTGGAGGAAAACTTGGTGAAGGGGTGAGAAGAGCTTGGCCGGGAGATCGGCAAGCTTCAACGCGCATCATCAACAAGCCTCACGTCGACTTTATGGATGCATTTGGGCAATGGGGCCCCCTATTCCATCATATTGTGTGGATGTTGCTAATGCCTTGATGGACAAAGATTGCATAAGAGCTTTCATGGCATTGTGGGATGCAAAGAGCATTGTATTTTGATTTCAGAAATTGCATTTTCAGTTGAGATTTGGCTCCATTTACAAAGGAGACTATGGCGAAATTCTTCCAAAATCTTGACTATGCATGGCAATTGAGGTTGGTGAAACATTAATTGCAGACCTTGGGATGCAAAGGAAGTGCAAAAGGTGCTAACAAAGGTGCGGGAACAAGCAAGGATCATTGGGGGCACAAAAGGGTCACTTGGGCAAGAAAATTGCAGATTTACAAAACCCTAATTCAGTCCCAAACCTTTTGGACTGAATTAAAGGTGATCATACGAGCTCTTAGTGCTTCCTTAGAGCTACCCAATGAGCCCTTAACCTTTCCGTTTCGATATCTCTTTGGGGTAGAAATTAGGGTTTTTGCAGAAACAGTAAACCCTAATTCAGTCATAGGGGTTTTAAGGTCTTCAAGATCTAATCACATAGGCTCATAGTACTCATCGAGGGCTTCGATTTGAGCTAAGAAGTTTTGCATTCGGATATTTCTAGCTCAAGTTATGCTCAAAATACTATTTCAGCCTATAACCCTGTAAACCCTAAAACAGAGAATAGTAGCACTTCTCACCTCTTAAGGGTCTTTGTATAGTGGTCTAGTACACCTCATTAGCTCTCCAACAAGCTCTAGACCACTTCAATCGGACATCCCTACCTCAAGTTAGAGCCAAATCTTTGAAACCGATACTTTCCATGGGAACGAGGACAAGAGGGCGACCAAAGCATAACACCTTGACTCCCGACGAGGTAGAGGGAGAAGAAGCAATTATGGAGCAAGGAATCTTAGATGCTCCGGAAGATACTTGTGGGCATACTTCAAGGGAAGTGCATGAAGAAGTGAATGTTGGAAGTGCCCACAAGCCCACCCCACAAGCGTCACATACCATCCCCATCGATTCGATCATGCAAATGCTGATGCAAATGAATGCGAAGATGGACACGATGGCTACAAGGGTGGAGGTCAATGATAGACTTGATACTATGGCCACAAGGATGGAAGTCTTGGAAGAGAGGGTGGCTCGGCCAATGAGCCAACCTTCATTTGATAGTGGTCATGGTGTTTCACATGCAGGCAAGCAATATGGGACAGCTTTTGAAGGCCGTAGGGAAGGCAAGCTACCTATGGCACAAGAGGTTTCTCGCAAAGTAATGCATGAGCATGCCACCAAGAATGCTACTTTTGGATTCATGGCGGATGCACGGAGGCCCCTTGTCAAGGACATGTTTCATTCTTCTTTTCACTCGGGTCCATCTAATTCCAATATGCACATGATTGATGAAGAGGTGGTACTCGATTGGAACCAATTGTCCTTTGCCCAAAGACAAAGGGATGCTCATGAGAAGTAGATGGAGTTACCAAATGACATCAAGAGGGACTACAAAGACTTTGCGCAATTCATGGAATCGTATATGAAGATGCAAAGGTTCAAACCCTCTACCCAACATGACAACCCATCCTACACAGCTTCTAAGGATGTCAAAGACAAAGTCTCACTATCAAAGTTCAAAGGTGATGGATCATCTCCGCAAGAGTTGGAGGAGTGGGCTACTAAGCTTGACACTTATTTCCAACTTTACCCAAAAAGTGAGCGTGATATGGTACAATTTGCTTCCTTACACCTTGAAGATTATGCACATCAATGGTGGAGGCACTTGGTCAAACAAGGGAACACGCCATCAACTTGGGAAGGATTGAAGCGGGAGATGAACTTGGCCTTCATTTCATCCTTAGTGCTTGATCGATACCATGAAGAATGGTATGAGCTTTCTCAAAAGGGGATGATGGTGAGAGATTATATCAAGAGGTTTTTGAAGCTTTCAATGTATGTGGAAGGTTTGAGTGAAGACATGAAGATGAGAAAGTTTGTGCATGGGCTTGAACATTTCATCAAGGCGGATGTGTCGGCTCAAAGGCCTAGCTCTCTCAAAGAAGCTATGAGGTTAGCCGAACTTTATGAGCCAAAGTACAAGAGGTCTCAGCCCATGACCTTCGCCATAGACACACCCAAACCAACCACTACTACTTGTAACCTTGGGAAGGATCCTACCTCCACATTACCATCCTCTACTCCAAGGTTTCCTACATCATGTGGGAGTGGACAGCCAAAGGATGGAGTGCATATTGATGCCAAAAAGGGTAGTGATCCTACGAAGAAGCCCTTTCAACACTTCAAGGAGATTCAAAGAATGGATGATCAAAACATTGAGGAGTTGAGAAGCAAAGGGCTATGCTTTAAGTGCAAAGAGAGGTGGTCACCCGGGCATGCTTGCAAGTCAAAGAAGATGGTGATCACTATGATCCTCATGGACAAAGAAGAGAACAAGTATGACTCTCATGACATTGAGGAATGGGAGGATTGCAATGATGAAGTGCATGAGGATGGTGAGTTTCCTTTTGACCCGGGAGGGTGAGTTAAGGAAAATCTTGTGGATGGAGACATGCCTACCAATGCAGAAATTTCAGTTTGCATATGCTCTATCTCACAAGATGTATTGACGGGTTGCAAGGACCCAAGCACACAAAGGTTGGTGGGGCCTAGAGTGCTGAAACTACCTTGCCAAATGGATACAATTACCCATGAATATGGCTACTTGGCAATCAATGGACTATGCCCAACAACATGGCTTACTTGTGGATGATTTTCTTGGCCAAGTGGTATGATTTACTTGAGCAAATTGGGTAATATGAGGAGGATTATACATGCTGTAATTTCTGGACAGCTTTGGAAAGGTTTACTATTGGGCCTATTTTTCTACTCCAACAAGCTTCATTCGGCATCAAAATGGAAGACCATGATGTGGGACATATATGGCTGAGTTTACATATCATTTCCAGCCCATTTTATGGAGTTTACATGAAGAATTTTCAAGGTACTTCATCGACTAGAAGGGCTGTCATAACAGTCTCACTCATACTTTTTGGACTTGGTGTTGGCGGACTTGTGTACATCCGGATTTTCATTGCATATGTGCTTTGGATGTACTTGAGGACTCTCAACCACTTCCCATTGATTACATTAGAGTCTCATATTTGGAGATTGTACACATTATAGATTTTGAGGACAAAATCTTTGGGAAGGGATGGTTTGTAATAAAGTAGGAACTTTATTAAATAGGATTAATAATGGGGACAAGTCCAGGTATAAAAGAGGGGGCTTGGCCCATGGTTGTAACTTTTGATGATCATTTTTAGAAATGGAAACTCATGTTTCTTGGAGCTCATGGCTTCTTGGCTTGTGGAAGGCTATTTCCATTCTCTTGGTGTGAGAGACTAAACACACTTAGGCATCATGTTTACATGGTGATTTGCTCTTATTTTCATGCATTACATCCCTTCATTCCAGGAGGTGAATTTGTGGCATAGATCTCAATGGCTCGAAGATGTCAGCCATTCAGTCCTTGTGTGATCCCTGGCAATCCCATGTCAAAGTGCCTAAATGCTCCTTAATGAGCAATCACAGTTTTTTTTTTTGCTTTTTATATTCTCCCACAGCCCTCGTTATAGCCTCAGGAGGTTTGGCGTACTCTTTGTTGGGTCAAATGGGTGTCCATTTGCCCTAATTAGTTTAGGTATACGCACGTTAACCTCAGAGATAATTTTTCGTAAAAAGCGTATGCTAGTAACTTCCCAGATGGAAGAGGAGGTTCTAAACCCTATTTTCTATCACTATCTCAAGACAAAAAAAAAATCAAGAATTTTTTTCCTATTTCGCAGCACGTTTTTTAGGGTGTTTCAAAAGGAACTTTGAAAAACTCTATATAAGAGAGTTGTAGTATTTTTGGAGTGCTACAACTTTGTTTCCTTGAGTCATCCGTGATTTTGTCGTTTAGACCTTGAAAAAGTAGTCCAAATATGGTTCGTTGTTATTTTCGCGATGTTTTTTACGATTTTTCATGGTTTTTGGGCTATTTTTTACCTCGATTTCTGAGTCGAATTTTGAGGCTACAGCTTAGAGGCCAAAATGGTCGATTTTGACTTCGGACGGCGGTCCAAAGTCGAAGAGCTCAATTTCAATTTTTTGATAAGCCCTGGAGCGTCTTCATCAGATATACGGTTTGGAAGATATGGGCCTCCAAACAGGGATGTTTTTTTTGGCCAATGGACCCCTTTTCACGTCGACAGATTTCACGAGTTTTATATATATATATAAGTTTTTGGGCGTGAACTCTAGTTCCATGAAATTGCAAAAAATGGTTCACGTCGTGAGCCGGACTTCACGGATTATTAAAATTCATTTTTTTTAAAGGTTCCATGAACCGTGAAGTTTTCGCGAATTTTTTTACTTTTTTTAAAGGTTCCATGAACCATAAAGTTTTTGCGAATTTTTTTTAAAAGTCTAGTGGGAAATACGAATTTTCCTTTTTTGGGGGGGGGGGATATTTTTTGAATTTAAAATGGAAGGTACATGGGCATTTTCCCAAAAAGGTAAGTGGGAATCAGAAAAAGTCAACCTTTTAATGACACCCCTTACACCCTTCACAATGACTCCCAAAATGGACAATTTGACAACTCGTGAGCATCTACTTATTGAATGCTCATTAGCCTTAATGAGTTATGCAAAAAAGTGATTAAGAATTAATCCAAGATTAATCTTTTGCTCTTTTATACTAATCAAGGACTCTAATTAACCACTAATCTCTAACTAATTCACACAATTGAGCACATCATTGGATAGAGCAAGGGAATGCTAATCTTTGTACATCAACAAATGTGTAAATTAATCTAAAATAGGGAATTAATTAGATGACTCCTTGATATAAGATAATGGTGGTAGATCTTGTTAACCCTAGAATTGGGTTAACAATCGCATATCGAGCTTGTGATGGATCTATCCACTGGACTAATAGGTCCAACAAAATCTACTCCCCATTTTTTGAAGGGTTCTTACCGTGTGAGTTGCATCTTGTTCCTTTGTTGTGGGATAGCAAAACGCTGACATTCTTCGCACCTTTTGACAAATTCTATGGCATCTCCGAACAACATGGGCCACCGTAATCCTGCTTGAAGTACCTTGAGAGCCGTCATTTTCCCAGCAAAATACCCTCTTGCTATCCCTGAATGAGCTTCATCCAATATTGTGACAAACTCATCTTCTCGCACACATCTTCTTAGGACATTGTCTTTAGATGACTAGCAAAGCAGACTGGATAGTCCAATTTGAACTCACCGAGCTAGGCTAGTACACATCCAATAGCAAAGTTTGATGTATCAATATGCACATGAAATATGAGGTCCCAATTGGGGGTCGTAGAATCGGTGTGCTAGCCAATGCCTGCTTCAGTCGATCATATGCTTCCTGGCATTCCTCAGTCCATTCAAAGACGATGAGTAGCTTGTACAATGGCTTGGCAATTTCACAATAGAAAATTATGAAGCAACGGTAATAGCCAATGTGGCCCATAAATCTTTGCACACCTTTGTAATTAGTGGGCAGTGGTGGTAGCTCCAATATCAACTTGACTTTGCTATCATCCATGGATATACCATTCTTTGAGACAATGTGTCCCAATATCACACCATGTTTGACCCAAAATTGGCACTTTGAAGGGTTTAGAGATATACAAAATAATCAACATCGAACACCTTCCTTAAGCAAGCCAGATGGTTTGCCCATCGAGAGTGTGCACACAGATCATCAATGAATACCTCCAAGCACTTCTGCAAGTATTCTTTGAAGGTTGTGCACATCAATCGTTGGAATGTTGCTGAGGCATTGGTGAGACCAAAGGGCATGACTTTGCATGCGCAAATGTCCCCCACGTTGTATTGAAAGTTGTCTTATGCTGGTCTTCTAGTGCTATGGACACTTGATTGTAGTCGGAGAATCCATCAAGAAAGCTGTAAGCTTCTTCACCAGCCACCCTCTCCAAAACATGTTCCATATAGGGTAATGGATAATGGTCTTTTCCTAGTCACTGTGTTGACTTTTTTAAGATCGACACATACCCCAAGTTTTCCATTCTTTTTTGGCACTATTACAATTAGTGACAACCAATCTGTGTGCTCTATCTCATAGATGAAATCCAGAGCAATGAGCTTGTCTATTTCCTCCTTTACGATCATCGCATACTTAGGATTCATCTGGTATGGTTTCTGCCTAGTTGGTCTTGATCCTTCCATGATTGGAATTGTATGTTGCACTATTTTAGGTGGTACACCCTTCATCTCCTTGTAATTCTAGGCAAAATGGTCCTTAAATTACTTAAGGAGGGCAACAAGCTCATCTTCTTCAATCGAAGTCAAGTCCCTAGCAATGAATACGGGTCTGGCTTCCTCCCCTAGTCCTGCAATATTAACTTCCTTGACTTCCATCAGGCCATCGTATGATGTGTGGATAGCCCATCCTCCTTAACCCTTATTGTCGTCAGTCAGACCACTTTCCGTTCTCGTCGGTTGTTTTGAAGTGGTCTGGTATTGAGAGAAATTTTACTTTATCCTCATTCTCACTTTTTGTTTTAGCCATGACTTTTCTAACCTCACGTTCGGCTTCTACCAAAGCTTTGTTCTATTTCTGATGCCCAGCTTTTGTAAGCTTAGGTGTTTCTGGCTCTTGAAGGATAACTGTCTCCTTGTGCTTTCCTTCTAGTGATATCTTACTCAATTCCTCACCCCAATCCTTGGAAAACTCATCGTGCACCTTAGTGGCCTCAAGGTATCTCAACCATTAGGCATGTGAGTTTTCTTCGTAATAGGGCATTTCGTCAGGCAATATATCATTTCTATTTTTGCCATCTTTTGAGGTGTTGAGCATTGGTAGGCCTTGTGTTATGGTCCCTTCTAGGTTAGAGATTTCCTCTTTTGATTCTCTATCAATTGTAAACCAATTAACCATACAAACAGAGGTCGTAGGGATAGTTCTAGATTCCACATACTGGGTCCCCTTGGGTTTCATCACATCTATGGTAGCTAACACATGCATCCAGTTTTCACTAAAGTCCGAAGGAGGAAATGATGCATACATTTTTGTTTCCTCTTCTTCCTTGGAATTTTCCACCGTGGTTTGGCATATTTGTACAGATGCGGTCCGCTCCATTGTGGCTGAATCATTACCAAACAATTGTCCTTCCATGGGGTGTGCTTTTCATGTTCTCAGATCTATCTTTAAAATTTACGAATCCCTATGCACATACACGTGATCTAATGCCCAATCACACACAAATTTGGATTCCCTTATGAAGGGTCTCCCCAATATAATGTCATATGAGTCAGGTTGGCATAGGAAGTCCATTAACACAAATGTATGATGGTAGCGAAACATAAAGAATTTGAGTTTCAAATTCTCGAGAAGTCCAACGGGCCTTAAAGATGTTCCGTTCATCAGCCATTTTAACGATTAGATCTACCCTTTTAGATCGGGTTTTCCCTAGTTCTCCCAGCAACATTTTGTGATCATGCTAACCCCCACCCCACCATCCAGGATAGCCAATGCCTGGTACCCACCATGATGAATCGAGATTAGAGTATTTGTGTCATCGCTTTCGTATAACGTCCCAGTTGATTAACTGGTATCTTAACGACTCAGGTTTTCCTTGTGTGTCTTAGGGCTTTTTCTTCCAGAGGTGGCAGAACCTCCTCTATAGTATCGGGGCTGGCCTTCTACCGATTCCTTTATGTATGTCCATAGGGTTGGTGAGCTGCATAATAGTTTCCCCAATGGCATTTGCACATGCGTGGATAGTACAGTCGTGAGACTTCCTATGTCTCTGGGTGTGAGGGTTCTCCCCAGGTGTGTGTCTCATATTCATCCATAGGGAAGGAATGGATGGACTCACCCAGTGCATTTTCCTCAAACATTATGGACATTGTGTTTGCTTGAGATCCCTCTTCTGTTTCTTCTAGAATTGGAGTAGGTACGCCCGATTTCCTTTCCCTTGTTGGCTCGTTTCGTGGATACATTGTATCCCTTACCCGGTTAGCCCTTAGCTTGGCTAGCCCTTAACTTGGCTTCATAAAGCCATTGACATTCTTCTACTGAGGCCCTGGCATCTTCGAGCTTTCTTATCTCCTCATCTGTGTTGGGGTACGTACTCACCGACGAGTTGATGGTCACTCCCTTTGCTCCTCTAGGTCCGCCACCCTTTGTGGTTGATCCCTTGATCCCCATCTCCTATCGATTGGGTGGATTCAATGTCGATCATATATTCTTTGGATCCATCTTGGATTGTGACCTTTGTGTCACCCTTACCCACTTTTTTTACTCTTCTCTTGCGACGGCTAGTTTTGGAAATAGTCGCATCTACTCGGTTCTTCCCCTTGCCTCCCAATTGGGATTGGACTCATGTTAGAACATTCAGTGGTGTGATATTTCCCACCTACACACTAATGGTTCGGATGGTGGCCTAATTAGAAGCGAAAGCCAAACCACTTGCGCGATATGGATAATCCTTGATCAAATGATCATACCACATTTAGTACAAGTAAGTACTGGCATGTCATTGGGCAAAGCACTCACTTGTTGGGGTTGGTGCATATCATTCTTGTTTGGGCACTCAGGGATTCAATGTGGCCCTCCGTAGTAGCCAAAACATTATAGCGGTCCTCTCCTCATGTTCGAGTTCATGTCCTTACCCTTCCACCGTATCGTGGTTTGAAACACAGGTACTGGCGTGTTATTCTGTAGGACATAGAATTCTGGTGGTGTGACCTCCGCAGCTTCTTCATAGTACTCTCTCTGCTAAGTTCTACTTCACGCACCATATAAATATCTTCAGATGGTTCTTCAATCAATACTTGGTTGATTTTAGCCTTTGGTGGTCGTGGAGGTAGAACAGGCCCGGAACATACCCCTAGGTAAATAGGAAGAGTTGGGTTGTCTTGCAGCAGCTGTAGTGATTTGTCCGGGTGGTGCTAGTAAAGCCAATGGAGCTCTAGGTGTGCTGGCAACTGTGCAACAATTTGGAACCTTGGATATCTACACATTGAAGTGTCATGATTCTCTAATTTTACACAATGTGCAAAATAGAGTAATGGCCTTGCTCTTAATTGTGGACATTCGGTGGTAATGTGATTCAACCTGCACATAGAGCACCTCACCGATTCCCTAGATGGTCATGCCCATGCCCAGATGTTTCTCTTCCCTACTTTACCTTCAACTTCTCTAGTATTGCGTTACTGAGCTCATCCACAGTCACGTTTCTGACTTGCTTGCTCTGAGTTCCAATCTCTTGGTGACTCGAAACACGCGAAGTCGTTGTTTGCTGAAGATATTTTGACATCTTTCGGTTGCGGAAATTCTAGCATATTATCTTCATATTCAATTGCTAGTTTGCAACTTGCATCTAGAGTGATTGGTCAGGCTAGTACCAGATACTCATGCATCTTGTGGTCTCTCTAACCCCTCTCCGGAAGCAAGGCAATAATTGATCATCAGTTAACCTCTCCCATAGTTTGCACCTTAAATTTAAGTGCTTAAGTCGAGACACATAGTCTCTCATCGACTCCATTTCCTTTTGTTTGATATTGTGCACCTGTGCCATAAGGCTCCATCTGTCACCACTTCTGGGCAAAGCTAGGCACAAACACATTCTTGAGTCGTGTGAAGTTAACCTTATCCTCGGCTTTGAGGGTTTGGAACCACTAATGTGCTTTCCCTTCCAGGGTCAATGAGAAAGCATGAATCATTATCGTATCACTGACAGGCCCACAAGTTTTGCATGTGGATTCAAAAATCTCCACATGTTGGATAGGATCTCCGTCCTTAGAGAATTTTTGGACAAGTTTGGAAATGATGTGTGGCTTTATCTAGGAGGATCGGGATTCTAGAGTAGTGCCTAGTTCCTTGACCAACCATCTCTGCAGCCATATTCAACTTATCCATCCTTGTGGCTACATTAAGGTTAATGGTTGCATCCACCCTTGGTCTATGAGGAATCCCCCCCTACCTAGACCTCGTCCTCTTCCTATGTTGGCTCTTCTAGGTATCTCCGATCCATGGGATGGTCCTGCCACTGCACCTTGGAGTGGCTTATCATTAGATGCCTTTGCACGCCTTTGCATGCACGCCTTTGTAGAATTAAGAGCTCCATGTCATGTAGGAATGTAGGATGATTGATCATGTAGGAATGTAGGATGATTGATCATCTGGTCAATGTCTTTTTTGGTGTACTACAGACGGTCCTCCACTTCACCCATCGCTCTTGCTAGATTATCCTCTTCTTCTAGGGTTACAAACCCTTCCTAAGCTATGGGCTCTTCATTTATGGGTTCTAAGTTTGGATTTTGTCCCTCACTTTTTCCATGACTATCTCCACAACAACACAACCAATTTCACATGATTTTTTACTTCCACACAAATCTTATCCATTAATTTCCTACACAATGCACTACCAGAATGCAAAGGCAATCATGAATCTTATGCAATGGGAGTTGAAACTCCAAGAGGAAGGAAGAAACAAAGGTGTTTCCCTGGCAGCGCCAAAAATGTTATGGGCTACCACACCTCCAAGAGAGGAAACTTTTCCTCTCAAATATTGATCCACCAAATGAGTTTTGTAAGATTTTATCTTTTTTCTTCAAAGATTATATCTTGCAATATCTAATGTTTTATCTTAAATTATTTTACCATATGGAAGCGAAGAGTATCTATAGGCTTCCAAGGAAAGATAATCCAGTTGCCTGAAGATTGTTTTAATGTTTTGTTTAGGTGTGTTAAGATTGTCAACACTATATTGGGTTGAAATACTAGATGTATATTTTTGCTAAGTTTGGTGCTTTATTCAAAGAAATGTAAGTGTTTTAGAAGCTTGTACATAGATATATATTGCAAGCATGGTGTATATATATATAGGTTGACAAGTTGAAGATCATGAAACCCAAAATGAGCTTCAAATATAAGGTTTATCTCTACTCATCCCCCGGAAGACTGCCTTTTGCTTTTATGCATGCAAGAATACTCTTGCCAATTAGGGTGGTTCATGCCATTAGGGTGGTCATGCCACTGGTAAGTCTAATAGAAAAGCAATGAAAAACGAGTTTCTATGAGCTTTTAATGACATCTACTTTTTTTTTTCCCTAAATCATCTTAGCCTTCAAAGTCATGCGTGGGCCTCCTCCTCTCTGATGACGTGGTCGATGGTCTGGAGGGACGTGGAGGGTATGGTCACTCATGGGGGGGGCCATTGAATAGTGACGAGTGGTGCAGTGAATAGATGCGAGCGATGCAGGCAGCAGAAGATGGGCGGTCGGCTGTAGTGGGCGCCACATCAATAACGCGGAGAGAGCACGTCACCAAGGTGGTCAACACGGACGACGATTCCAGCAATGGTGGGTAGATACCACGGTGGTCGACATCGACAACGATTCCAGCGATGGTGGGTAGTGGTCGGTAGCATGGTTTGGGCACCAGACCAGCAGGCGGGACAAATCGGCGGCGCTTCAGGGCGGGTTTGGCAGATATAGGTGGCGCAAGGTGGTTTGGATGACCTAAATGACACCGAAGAAGGAAAGGAGGTAGAGGATTGTGTGTGTATGTGTGTGTGTGAGAGAGAGAGAGAGAGAGAGAGGGAGGAAGGGGGCATTCTCTATGAGAATTGAAGAGAGAAATATATCCCTCCACATAAAGAGAAAGCAAGAGAAACAAAGAAAGCAAGAGTAAGAGTCCTTCTCTCGTTGCAAGAGCTCTCGCTACCAACTCTAGAAGTAGAGCTTTGGCTACCAAACTATAGAAGACCACAAACAAGCCACAACAATTTTTTGTTGCTCACAAATGTGTTGCCCAAAGCTGTTGCTTAAAGTACACACTGTTAATCTTTGCCAAAGAACAAGTATTGGGCCTGCGCATTGCTGCAACAACCAAGGTTCTAGAAAAGAACCGGTTCCGTCTCTCTACGGCCATCTCTCTATCTCTCTCTCTCTCTCTTCCCCCCCTCTAGGCACGCTCCCATCTCTCTCTCTCTCTCTCTCTCTCTCTCACACACACACACACACACACATGCACATGCACATGACCCTCTCCCTCTCTCTCTCTCTCTCATGCGCACACACACTATCTCAAATGTTGAAACTCTCTCTCTCTCTCTCTCTCTCTCTCTCTCTCTCTCTCTCTCTCACACACACACACACACACACGTATACACATGTACTCTCTCTCTCTCTCTCTCTCTCACACACACGTCGCATGCGCGTATGTACACATGCACACACACTCTCTCTCTTCTCACACTCTCCCACACATAGAAGCTCTCTCTCTCTCTCTCTCTCTCTCTCTCTCTCATTTACAGACATACGCACACACATACTCTCTCTCTCTTACAGACATACGCACTCTCTCTCTCTCTCTCTCTCTCTCTCTCTCTCTCTCTCTTACAGACATACACATACATACTCTCTCTCTCTCTCTTTCTCTCTCTCTCACACACACACACGCATATAAATATTAGTATATACAATATTATGTTTTAAATACATATACCTATGAAAAGATGCAGGGGAGAAGACAGCTTGAGCTCTTGCAAGCACACACACACTCACAAAACCCTAAAAAAAGAACACACAAGATGAGAGGTTGAAAATCTTCTTCTTCATCACACAACACTCAACACACCATATACAAAGATAAGATTACACACCATATGAAAAGGTACTCAACCAAATACATACTAGGGTTCTCTATAGTGTGAACCCAACTAAATGAGCTGGCGCTATAACTATGCAAGTCTCTAAAATGGCTGTCACACGGCCTATCATCTCACTGGCCGCATATCACCCATGATCTCACCAACCATGCCAGTGGTGTAAGTGTGGGGATGTAAACTGCTGTAGAAACAGCCTCAGCCCAATAGCTATACGGCATATTCTTCTCTCCCATCAATGCTCGCGCGTAATCTCAGCAATGTGCCTGTTTTTCTGCTCAGCAACTCCATTTTGCTGCGGAGTGTATCTGCATGTAAACTATCTCCGAGTACATTCTTCTTAAAAAATTCAGAGAACTCATCGGAGAAGTACTCTCCCCCTCCATCTGACCTTAGGCACTTTACATATTTCCATGTTTACTTTTCAACCATAACTCTGAAATTCTGAAAATGAGTCAACACCTCACCCTTCTCCTTCATGAAGTATACCCACACTTTCCTTGTGTGGTCATCAATAAATGTCATATAATACATGTAGCCTCCCATAGACATGGTCTTCGTAGGACCCCATACATCTGAATGCACAACATCTAGTGCATTTCTGCTCACATTTTTGTCACGTGGAAATACATGCTTTGTTTGCTTTCCAAATTGGCATGCTTCACATATTTTCTGCATACCTTTAACTTTAAACTTTGGCAGCCCTGTCACAATTCCCTTAGTCTGCATAGGCTTCATTCTCTGCACATTCACATGTCCAACTCTTTTATGCCAAATGTCTATGTCTGTAACAATTCTTGAACCATTTGCAAACATCGCAGCACTCACTTCAGGCATTACATTCAATGTAAACATTCTGCCCACTCTCTTGCCTTTTGCAACTAACCTGCACTTGTCTTTAAAGTCTTCAACATAACAACCATCAAGGTTAAACCAAACCTGCAAACCCTGCTCAATCATCTGGCCAACTGAAACCAGATTCTTTGTTATGTTCGGAACATGAAGCACATCTGCAAGGTACTTCACTTTGCCATCCTTCATAGACAATGGCACATCTCCAACATGGGCAATTAGATGAGCAGTGTCATCACCTGTTTCCACAAAACCTGGTCTTTCAAGGTTTTTCATCTCCTTGAACCCCTCCCCATGACTTGTCATGTGGTTCAAAGCACCTGAATCAACATACCATACATCATCTTTATGTGCTACTTCAACATTTCAGACATGGCATTAACGACATGCTGCATAATAAACAACCTTTCATTATCCTCATTGTTTCTACTTGAGGATGCATAGTTGTTTTGCTGTAATTTTCCATTTTGTATGTCAGCCTGCTTCTTATAACAATCTGCCTGCACATGTCTAAGCTTACCACAATAAAAGCATCCACATGTATCGTTATACTGCCTTTGCCAATTTCCACGACCTCTTTGACAACCCCTACCTCTGAATTGGCCTCTTCCACCTACGTTTGTTGTTGTTGTTGTTGTGAATTCTGGGACTGTTGTTGTTGTTACTGCTGCTAGCCATAATTCTGATTACCTGTTCGGCCACCTCCTTGGCCACGTCCACGGCCTCCTCTACCTCGTTCTCTTCTTGAACTTGTGTAGAAGGCATGTTGCTCTGAACTATTTTTGTTTTGTGAAGACTGTTGGTCTTCACCCAAGATCTTCTCTTCTATAATCAACATAGACACCAAATCTATGAAATTGGGAATGTTTTCCCGAGTCTAAATAGACGTCTTGAATGCCTTGTATTGTGGCACGAGACCACGTAGACAAACTTCCACCTTATCATCATCATCTACTGAAACGCCAATAGATGCAAGGGATTCCACAATACCCTTGATCTTCAATACACGTAGTCATTCACAAACATACTCTTTTTCTCCACAGTATGAAGTTCATTCTTCAACTATATCTTTCGTGACTTGGTATTCATTTCATAGAGTTTTACCAAGGTGTCCCACGCCTCCTTGGGGGACTTAGCATCCTATATGTAC